>NC_033794.1:28258605-28284984 GCF_001876935.1 Asparagus officinalis
GAATGATTGTATTTTGTACCACAAAGCCAATAAAGACCTTCAAGAGTGTCCGACATGTGGAGTTTCTAGATGGAAACAACGCACAAATTCTTCAACAAGGATTACAACGGAGACAGAGATAACACAGAAGAAAATTACAGTCAAAGTGCTTCGACATTTTCTATTGGCTCCTAGATTGCGAAGATTATACATGAACAAGGAAACGGCAAAGAATATGAGGTGGCATAAGGATGATCGAGTAGACGATGGTAAATTGAGACATCCTACTGATGCTTTAGCTTGGAAGCATGTTGATAAAATTTATCCTCGTTTTGCAGAAGATTGTAGAAATGTAAGACTGGGTCTATCAAGCGACGGATTCAATCCATTTGGGGTAATGAGGTCTGGCTGGTCTACGTGGCCAGTTGTATTAATGCCATATAATTTACCTCCATTGCTTTGTATGAAACAGCCGTTTATGATACTTTCATTACTGATACCCGGTAAGCATGCTCCGGGAAATGATATTGATGTCTACTTAGAGCCTCTAATTGATGAGCTAAAACAATTATGGTCTGAGGGTATTTTAGCATATGATGCCCATTTAAAAGAGTCGTTTAGATTACGTGCTATTCTATTATGGACGATTAATGATTTTTCTACAAGATGCAAACAAGTTGAAGGATGATCTACGGGCGCACCAAGATCTGACTGCTTTGAATATCCGAAATGATTTGCAAGCTCAAGACGTTGGCCTTAAAAAATTAAAGTTGCCTCCGTCTCGTGTTACCATGTCAAATGAGCAGATGCAACGAGTTTGTAAAATTCTCAAATCGGTAAAGTCGCCGGATGGTTACTCTGCTAACATTTTAAATAATGTCCAGGTGCAAGAGAGAAAACTCTTAGGTCTGAAGACACATGAATATCACATTCTTCTCCATCAATTGCTCCCTGTTACAATCCGTAACAATATGGATAAAGAAGCGTCGAAGATTATTATTGAGTATTGTGGATTTTTCAGAAAATTATGCTCTAAAGTCATAGATGTAGATGACTTTAAGAAACTTGAAGCCGATGTCCGAGTTACTCTATGCAATATGGAAGTAATATTCCCTCCTTCATTTTTTACAATTATGGTCCATCTTACCCAGCATCTTGCAAGAGAGGCTAGAATCGCCGGTCATGTTACAAAGGTAATTTATGATTTTTATTATATTTATTAATTGTATACGCGTTTTTCAAATTACCGTGCTAATAATTAACTTTTATGATTATAAGATACTTGGGCTGCATGAAAAACAATGTTCGCAATCGAGCTCATCCCGAGGGCTCGATAGCTGAAGGATACGTGGCTAATGAATGCTTTGTGTTTGCATCACGTTACATGCGTAAGAAGAAAACCACATCTCAAGCACCTCAAAAGGAGAGGAAGTGTGAAAATTACCCGAGATCTCTCTTAGATCAAATTCATGCATTTGTGTTGGAAAACCTTGATATATTCGAAGACTATCGAAGGTAACAAATAAAATCTGTAATATAGATGAGAAATATTCATTTTACATATAGTTTATCAATACAAAGTTATATATTGTTTATATAGGCGACATCTGGAGAAGCTTAAGAATGAAACAACCGGTAGGAATGCAGCGCACAATATTCAGAAAAGACATAAGAAAGAATTTTCTGATTGGTTAAGATTTGATGTAAGTGTTTTACAATTAATTATTGAACATTCATAATATAACATCGCCTAAATATTCTCAAATTGTTTGTCTTAGGTTGAAAAATCACTTCTTGATGATACTACATTACCAGATGAAATTATTATCCATGCACAACGTCCTTATCACGAAATGAGACGTTATAATGAGCATTTGGTGAATGGATATAAATTTCAAACGTTAGAGACCGATGATAGGAGGGTAACTCAGAACAGTGGGGTCATGGGCTTGTTTGCTCAAGAATGTTTTTTAAGTATAAGAGATCAGAATCCAATTCCAGCTGACATATTATATTATGGCCAATTAGAAGATATCGTTGAGGTAATTTATGGGTTTGGTAAACCAAAACAATGTACTTACACGATGTTCAAGGTTCGGTGGTGTCCTGCAAAAAAGCAAAAGGATCATTATGGATTTACACTAGTCAATCTTCACCGAGAAGTATATACGGATGAGAAATTCATTTTCGCAGAACAAGCTGATCAATGCTTCTATGTGAAAGATCCAAATGTCATGTCTGATTAGGTGGTTTACAAGGAGCCAAGATCTGTTGTTCTTCCTAATAACAATGAAAAAAATATTGAAGAAAGTGAAGATAATTATAGTGAACCAATCGGTTCATCTGATGATGTTTGGCAAGAATTCTCTTACGCACAGAATGTGGCGCTGGATGTAGGTATGAACTATATATGTTACACCACATTATCGATTTTTATCTTATCATAATAAAATAATAATGCATTTTCATAACAACATATCTCATGAGCATGTATACAATTTTTTCTTAACGATTGTCTTTATTATATTTGCAGATGAGGAGGAGGATGAGGAGGCTCTTTGACCTGGAGGGTGATCGCTCACGGAGTATCACCCCAGGTAGTGGTGCTGATGATCCACTACCATCTCCGGATGCAGGTATAAAAATTAATTAATACTTTAACATGTTTTATAAAGTTTTAGTTATCTAGCTCATAGTGTTCATTTGTTGTAGATGCTGGATATTCATCACCCGGCCCCTCTGATGCAGCACCAGAACCATCCCCCGACGCAGCACCAGAACCATCCCCCGACGCAGGTATTAAATATTTAATAATTGATAATGTTCAATTAAAATTTAATATTAATGATTCTTCTTTCTTATGTAGGTGCTACTTGGACCCCGACATATCCATCATATACATTCCATACTGACTTACGGCCAAAGACCCAAGACTTTCTCAGTTTACCTTTACCTCCGGACTCTCATAAGTCCAAGGCTGAATCAAGGAAGTACCACCCACGTGCTGCGAGAAAGTTACAGGAAATGCTTCCTATGTTGGAGACTAGGAAAGCTGATGCACTCGCAGCAAAAGAAAGAGAGATAGCGAATGGTAAATTATATAAATACTTTTAATTTTCACATTTGTATATTATATGATATATTATCATGTTGTCATTATTGTAGGTGCTAAGAAGGATCGCATAGAGGGACGACGTGGCGGAGGTAAGCCTGATTCTAAACAACCGCCAAGAGGAATGAAGGGCATTATTAGGTGGAATAGTTCTAATTTGCCCGTTGGTCCTTGGTCAACCCGATTGAATGCATATATTGGGGTTCTCATGCGTAGAGCGACCATTATCAACCCTTATTTTCATTTTCGAGAATTACCATGGACCGCATACGAGGCGATATGGACTGCGCTTATGGTAAGTGCATATTGTTTTAGATTTTCATTTATTAATAATTAGTAATTGATATTAAATTATCCTTACTAAATGTGTATGTAAATCTACAGGACTGCTTCTGCCTTGAGGACTTTGAGGGGGCTTGGAATTATGTGTTTAATGTCAAGGTTGAAGCAGTCCTCAAACAATGGAGGCATGAGATCAAACATGAAACCTATGACAGGTATGAGGAGGACTGGCAGAGGTTTTTAAACCTCGATGACCGAGTTGACGAGATTCATTTCACAGCTCTCCTCATGTATTGGGACAGCGATGCCTCCAAGGTTAGTTTCATGAAAATTACTTTATACTTTTAAGATATTAATTTATTGCATATTTGCTAATTTTTTTCACACTCCTACGCCAATCTGGAGGATGTTTATTGTCAAGATATGGTATATGTCATTTAAAGATTTAAAAGATCTTAATGTTTAGTATGATTATGAAATCTCATAATTTATAATATGACAGGGGAAATCATTAATGCCGATACACTTGAGGGCCAGAGCGGCATATGGTACTTTTCGTGAACAATATAGGGGTGATGAGAGGAATCGGGATAAGATCACAAAAAATCTCGAGTTAGTGGTGAGATTTATACATATCTTGAGTAGTATTATTAATTCTATTTTGTTAACATTACGAGGAAACGAGAACACAAATAATATGGTCATTATCTTGAATTAACTATAAATTTGTGCTTTAGGAGGGATTTGAGACCGCATCCAAGGAGGCTGCATCTGTCTACATTTCGCAGGAGGAGGAACAAACCGCGCCAGACCCTCACATGCTTTCTGCAGAGGAGAACATCAATCTCACACAGAACCTGATGGGTCATAATAGGTAAGGATTGTGAAAAATCGAATCAATTTGAATACTACATACTATTTATATTTGTTTACCATTATTGAATTTGAGAGCAAAGTTTAATATTTATTTCTCCCTAATAATAGGAGAGGAAGATATCCTCTACATGGTGTCGGAGCTTCACCTGGTATAAGCATCAGATCGTCCACAGCATCCTCCACACCATCTACATCGACGAGAGCAGCCACAAGCAGTTTCCAGGCTATGCCATTTGTCGCACGTATCTCTGCCTTCTTGATTGACAAAATTGACCCGGAGCTGCATATTCAGGTGACTAATGAGATGACTAGAGTTGCGCTGACGGCGAACTCGATGGACGATCTCATGGGGTATGTTATACAATATTTAAGCGGTGCGATTCCTTATAGCGCGTATGGTGGTATCATACGGATCATTAGCTCGATTGGCGATAATTCCGGCGCTAGACAGAGTAGTGCTCAGGTACCTTATTTTTTCTTATATTTATAAATTCATTTTTATCTAATATGTTATCAAACACCACATAATGATTATTCAATTAAACATTCAGAGTGGAGATATTGGAGGGAGCAGCACCCGTTCTCGTAATTGGGATAGTGATACCCCCGCCGACGACGATGGATGAGGTTTTTTTTATTTTTAATGCAATAAACAGTTTTATTTGTTATAACACTACATTTATTCATGTCGTGTATCATATCTTAGTCATGTGTATTTTTAGTATATATGTTGTTGGATGTATATATTAGACGAAACTAGTTGATGTATATTTTGAAGTGGATGGTTGGATTTGTACAATGTGTTGGATTTGGTTATATAGATGTTTTTGAATGGAATTGTTATGAATTTTGATTATGATTGGATGGTTGAATGTGGCGTGTACAGTATTTTCTGGATGTATTCAAATATTAATATAATTGTACAGGGAAATACAAATTTTAATTAATTTTTTTCCCTGCAAAAAAGCAATCTAGACGGAATTCCGTCTAGATTGAGTCAACCTAGACGGAAATTCCGTCTAGGTTGTAAAAAACCAACCTAGACGGAATTTTCGTCTAGGTTGACAGACCAGACGGAATTCCGTCTGGTCCGTCAACCTAGACGGAATTTTTATTCCGTCTAGGTTGACTTCCGTCTAGATTGATCAACCTAGACGGAATTCCGTCTAGTTTGCATCAATCTAGACGGAAGCAAAATAAACCACCCAAACTAGACGGAATTCCGTCTAGATGACCTAATCTAGACGGAATTTCAATCAACCTAGACGGAAATTTCCGTCTAGGTTGATCGTTTTTCTAGAAAATGAAGTAGGTAACTTATTCCACATTGTTCCTGAAAGTTACCACAGGATCTTTAGTGCAGTCCTACCAATCACATGGTAGATAATAAATTGGAGCAATACACGTTGAAATTAAAAGAGAACTTCAGAAAATCAACTGAAAAACTTTACAGACAGTTTTAATTTTCTCATCCTCCAGCTCATAACAGGTCGAAAAGCATGTATTTAGTAGTCAGAAAGTAATATCACAAATTTTATATTTAAGTGAGCTAGTAAGAGCTAGACTGTTATAAGTAAGAAATCATTTTTGGAGGTTGAGTACTAGAGGGAAGTAAAATTATAGTAGATGCATTAACCAACTCGTTGATTTGCAATGAAAATCTATGCGCCATCTAGAAGATAGGAATTGAGAAGCTGACAAAAATATAAGTTTTCCATGCAGATTTTACATGTGTTGTCTCTTTTACTCTTTGCCTGTTTAAGTGATTTGCCAGACTATAAAGGGAAGTAACCTGTTACACAGGTATAATAATTAATCTAGTTTAGAGTTGCTTCGTTTCAGCATGCTACTACATTCCCTACTACATTCCCTAGACATTATATAAGACGAGAAGAGCTATTTCTTTAAGTTTTATATTACAGTTGACTCATGCATAGTTAGAAATTTTATAACGAGGTCACATACTTGTTCCTTCAAACGTCTTCTGCAACTAATAGTAGTAAAACAGTGTACTATATCCCAGTCTCACTGCACACAAATAATAAACTAGGTCTTTTAAAGTAGCTAGATTACTGAGGTGAGGCACTTATGTTGTCCTTCTTGTTTTGATGATGATTTAACAAATAATTTACATCTAATATTGTTTGTCTAGTGTTTGTATTTTTTTATTTATTATAGACAAACAATATGTTGGAGGATGGATGGAATCGCGCATTCACGATCATATCCAATGGAGGTTGGCGGAATTATGGAGTGAAGCCTACGCAATTCAAACTTAAAGATTCAAGTTCAAGGTTCATCTGCAAGTATACCAAGATTGAGCTTCGTTGAAGATCACAAGCTTTGGTAAATTTAATTTTAGGTGTTATATTATGTGTGTTGGTACTTTAAGCTCAATATAATATGCACACACATTTTATTGGTTTCTTTGTATATATATATAGTTATATATATATATATATATATATAACTATATATATATATGTATATATATATATATATATACATAAGTTAAGTTTTGGTTTATATGTATATTTTTTTTTTGGTCAATGAAAAAATTATATTCATAACCAAATATGAAAGATAAGTACAACAATTGCTCAGATAGAATCTAAGCGATCAAAATCAATCAACAGAACATCTCAAAAATCAAAAAATGCGACCACACTAAGAGGAAGTCACATTTCAGATTTATCTAGCTTATGGATTGTTGAGAATGGTGATCCAAACATCAGTTTTAATCTCTCTAACCAGTTGTGATGTGCTCCTGCATTTTTGTTGGAAGATTCTAACATTGCGTTCCCTCCAAATGTAATAAATAGTTGCTGTTAGTGCCAAATTCTTGAGTTGCAGCTTAAGCCCCTTCCCTCGCTGTCTGACAGTGAACTGCTCTAGAACATGATGCCAGTAACAGGTACGCCAATTAAAATCCATCCAATCCATGATACTATTCCATACTTCGCAAGAGAATGCACTCTCAAAGAACAAGTGGTTCCTGGATTCACTGCAAGCACCATCGCATAGGCTACACAGGTTAGAATCTATGATTCCTCACCTATATAACCTGTCCTTTGTTAGAAGTCTGTCTTGAAAAACTATCCAGCTTATGAATGAGTGTTTAGGTATATTTAATCTTCCCCAAACAACTTTGGACCATTGCACTTCATTCGCTGATTGTAAGAGAGCATTATATATGGCAGAAATTCTGAGATTTGAGTTTTTACAGCAGGAACTGATCAACAACTTCAGATTGTTTTCACCACCACATAAAGTCATAGCTTTATCTCTTGTTCTAATCAACTGTTTCCACATCCAGGAATCACTAGGCTTTGCAACCACTAGCCAAATGTTTGAATGTTTTAAATAATTTTCATGAATCCATTTAATCCAAAGGGATTCTTTGTTAATGTGAATGTTCCAGATGCACTTGATGGCTGAAGCAATATTCCAGTTGAGGGCAGAAAATATCCCCAGACCTCCTTGATCCTTGCTCATGCACACCCTTTCCCATGAGACAAGAGAAGCTTTAAAAGATTGATCAAAATTACCCCATAGGAACTTTCTGCAAAGCTCATCTATTCTTTTAAGAACTCTGACAGGCAAAATGTAGTTTGAAGTCCAAAATATTTGGACTCCAAGGATAACACTTTTGATGATCTGCAGCCTGCCAGCATAGGAAAGTTTCCTATGTTTTAACCAATTCTGAAACTGACCAGTTATCTTTGAAAATAATAAACTGCAGTGAACCCCTAGATACCTGATCGGCAATGTACCAGAAGAGAATCCCAGCAGATTGTGAAGAGAATTTTTGGTATTTTCATCCACACCACCATAGTAGATAGAGCTTTTCTGTATATTTGCCTCCAAACCTGAAACGGAACTGAACTCCTTGAAACAATGATAGAGCTTGGACACAGAGTAGAAATCACCTTTAGAGAATAGGAGCAAATCAACAGTAAAAATGAGGTGAGATATTTTGAGTTTTGCACACTTGGGATGGTATTTGAATTTCCTATCCTTTTCTAAGAGACTCAAGCTCCTAGATAGATATTCCATGCCTAATATGAACAGATAAGGTGATAGTGGATCTCCCTGTCTGAGCCCCCTTTGACCTTTGAAATATCCATGTAATGATCCATTTAGAGAAATAGAGTATTTGGGGGATGTGATGCATTCCATTATCCAATTTACCATGACTGGAGGGAAATTCATCCCTCTAAGCATATCTGATATAAATCCCCAGCTGATTGAGTCAAAGGCCTTTTTTATATCAATATTTAACATCACCCTTGAAGATAACAACTTCCTACTGTAACTTTTTACTAGTTCATGGGCAAGCATAATGTTATTTGAGATCAACCTACCCTTCACAAAAGCACATTGAGCACCATTAACCAGACACCCCATCATTTCCTTGATCCTGTTAGCTAGAATTTTAGTGATGAATTTGTAAATGCTATTGCAACATGAAATGGGTCTGTAATCTGAAGGAACTTTAGGGCACTGCACTTTAGGTATAAGAGTAATGGAGGTTGAATTAACCGTGCCTAAAAGTCTTCCGGTCCTGAAAAAATCTTCAATGGCCAATGTAACCTCATCCCCTATGATGTCCCAAGCAGCTTTAAAGAAAGACACATTAAACCCATCAGGTCCAGGTGCCTTAAACTCTGACATGGAGAATATTGCCGCTTTGATTTCTTCTTTAGTGACTGGTCTAGATAGGTAATTTGCTTGAGTTTCATTTAAACAATACCCAGACTTGATGATATTCATGTCAGGAGGAGCAGTGTCTAAAGCAGTACCCATTAAGATTTTATAAAAAGCCACCAATTCATCAACTATGCCATCACCATCAGTAATCTTATCACCTCTGCTGTTGTATAGAACCACAATTCTGTTATGGTGCCTTTTTGTTTTAGCCAAAGCATGAAAGAAACTGGAGCACCTATCACCTTGCAAATTCCAATTAATCCTAGCTTTTTGCTGGAAGAATGAAAGTTCACAATCCATAAGCCTGTTAAGAGTAACCAGACATTCTTTCTCTTGTTTAATAAGAACAGGATCAAAGGGGGAGTTTTGAAGATTTTCCTGAACATTCTCCAGAGCAATTCTGGCCCTTTGGACTTGCTCACTAATGTTATGGAAATGTTTCTTATTTAATCCCTTAAGAGCAATCTTCAGCATTTTCAGTTTAGAGTACACTGAATACATAGTGAATCCCTTAATTTTTCCTTGCCAGACATTAGAAACTGTGGTAGAGAAACTTTGATGCTTAATCCACATATTGAAAAACTTGAAAGGTTTTTTACCCTGTATCTGATCATCATATATAGAGACAAGAGCTGGAGAATGATCTGAACAATTTGGGAGAAGAAATTCCACATGGCTAGAGTTGAATAAATGAATCCAAGCATCATTAACCAAAGCCCTATCAAGCCTACACCAAACTCTAGAATCAGAGCTTTGCTTGTTATTCCAAGTGTAGAAACAGCCTGAGGTCTTGAGATGATTGAGATTACAATTAGCAATAAAATCCCTGAAGTCACATGTATCAGCCTTAGTTAATGCAGATCCTCCAAGCTTTTCATCACAGTTAATCATAGTATTAAAATCCCCACATAGTAGCCAAGGAGCATTACCAATTATATGATTAACCTGAATGAGATCTGCCCATAGTGCCTTTCTGTCTTCCAAATGATTATGTCCATATACAGAAGATATGACACATTCCATTAACCCATCCAAGGATTTTACTAAGCAGGTTATATGCTGATCAGATGAAGCTATGACTTGAGCATCCAAGATTTTTGTATCCCATAGTATAAAAATTCTGGCTTTACCAGGCACCCTAACATTAGAAATCCAACTCCAACAATTTGCTATTTTCTTTGCCACAACAGGTAACAATGTGCCCTTAATCTTGGTTTCCAGGAGAGAAAGAAAGGAAACATGATATTGCAACATGTTTTATATGTATATTTAGTTATATATAAACATACATGGTTTTGAGTTTTTAAGTTTTAATATGAAACAATTGAATATAATTAGAAAACATATTTTTGTTTCATACTTACATGCATAAAATGTTGGAGTTATAATACAGATAACTTAAAAC
Organism: Asparagus officinalis; assembly: GCF_001876935.1. Taxonomy (NCBI): domain Eukaryota; kingdom Viridiplantae; phylum Streptophyta; class Magnoliopsida; order Asparagales; family Asparagaceae; genus Asparagus; species Asparagus officinalis. The sequence continues at coordinate 28,268,970 of NC_033794.1, forward strand.
TTGACTTCGTAGAGGAAAAGAGGAAAAGTTTAGTCCCACATAGGAAATGGAATGGGAAGAAAGAGTCTTTATAAGCCTTCCCTTTCTCTCCTATGCCTAGAAGAAAATAAAGGTTATGCTCCACACCACACACGCGCGCGCCGGCCGGGCCGGGCTCGGGCTCGGGTTCGGGTCGGGTCGGGTGGCGCGCGCACACGACCTGTGGACACGAATGCCGCTCCGGATTAATGGGCCCTTAATCTGCTACATTTTTATTTTTGAATAATTAAAATGTAATATTTATTTTTGAACAATTAACATGTGATAAACATTTTGTAACGGTTAGGATTAAATATTTTGTAACTGTTATAATTAAAATACCGCGGATTTATGGATTTAAATGACAAAAAACGGCTAAAGTTAATACATTAATGGGTGAGTAATTAAAACGTGTTAATTACGAGATTTATGAGTAACGGCTGTTTTTCCCTATAAAAGGATCTAAAATCCGAAGAGTTTAACACATCGAATTACAAATAAGCTCTTCTCCTTCTTCTCTGTTCTTACTCTTACATTTGCTTACTGTTACGATTTGTTGGTTCTCTGAAAGTCGAGAAGTATTCACAAAGCCTTCTTGAAGCTCGTGCCGACGAGAAGGAGGTCGCCTGACCGAGGGTCGTTGTATCTCCAGGAACTTTTACCGCGTAGCCCTGTACGAGAGGGGGCAATTAGATTCTTGGGACAGTGCTTGCACGCCTCGACCATCAGGCTATATTCTAAACTCAGTTTAATTTTATATCTATTTTCAATCATTATCTAATTCTGTTAAAATTGTCTAAACAGCTAATATTTCCAACAATCCAAGAAACTAAATTTTGCTGTTTAGAATAGTATCATGATTAGCATTATGCTTTTTATGTTAATGTTGTCTGCAATTCTTAGAAACGAAATGTTACACTGCATGATAATTCTGTTGAATGAATGTTTTATATATTTCTGTTACATTATAATAATAAAACTATTCATTCATCATAAGATTATGGCTACAAGTGAAATTATGTCGGCTAAACCAGAGAAGTTTGATGGGAACAATTTCCGTCGTTGGCAAAACCAAATGAGATTTTGGTTAACAACTCTAAACCTAATAACTGCCATAGAACGAGAACACTCATCTTCATCTAGACCAGTTACTAGGCAATCTTCCTCATCTTCCTCCACAGATTCCATTCCTATCTCGAGAACACCTCAAAAAATAGAGTATCATTGTCTACACAGAATCTTAGGAGCTTTATCTGATAGATTATATGATATATATTATACTATCACTAATGCTAAAGTTCTGTGGGAAACACTAGAGAAAAAGTATGGTTTAGATGATATGGGAATTAAAAGATTTAAAGCTTCTGATTTTAACAAATTTAAAATGGTAGATTCTAAACCAATGAATGAGCAAATTCATGAATTTGAACATATAGTTCACCAATTAAAAATGAATGGATCTATCCTAGATGAAACGTTTCAAATAGCCTGTCTTATAGACAAACTTCCCGAGTCATGGTCAGATTTTGCCAAAAACCTTAACCATACTCAAGGAGATCTTACCCTAGAACAAGTGTTGAATTCCATTAGAATTGAAGAGCAACATAGACTCAGGGAGAAAAATATGACAAAATCTGAACCCAAAGAACCCAAAGTAAACAATGTTGAATCCAAACCCTTTCCCCAACACAAGAAACGTCCCTTCCACCAAAATCAAAATAAAACATTTAAGAAGAAATCCTTTCATCAAAATAAGAACCCTGTCCACTTTCAAAAGAAGGAAGGAGCTGAATGTCGAGCCTGTTTCGTTTGTGGACGAACCAACCACCTTGCTAAGGACTGCTTTTACAAGAAGACAGAACCACCCAAGCCTAGGAAGGGAGGACCTCCACCTAATAAGTCACAAGTAAACATGGTGACTTCAAGTCCAGCTGAGGCTGCTTTCAGGTCTGTTCTCTTCACTCCTGAAGTAAACATGACCTTTCAAGCAAATGATTGGTGGATTGACACTGGAGCTAATATTCACGTTTGCTCTAATCAATCTTTGTTTTCCACCTATCAGGTCTCAAGTAGAGGAACTGTGACAATGGGAAATAATAATGTGGCTCCTGTATCCGGAATAGGTCGGATCAACCTAAAGCTGACTTCTGATAAGACTTTGATCCTGCAGGATGTCCATCATGTACCAGACATTAGGAGAAACTTAATTAGTGGATCTTTGTTAGTGCAACAAGGCTATAAGCTTGTTTTTGAATCAAATAAAGTTGTAATAACTAAGGGTTTGAACTTCATTGGAAAAGGTTTCTTATGTGATGGTCTTTTTAAATTGAATGTTAAGAATTCTACTCTTGCATCTCCAATAGCTTTGAATATTGAACCTTCCATCACTTGGCATCAAAGATTAGGACATGTGAATTATAATTCAATTAAAAGATTGATGCATCTCAATATAATTCCAAAGCTTAATATAAAAGATGATGAAAAATGTGAAATATGTGTAGAAGCCAAACTTCCTAAGAAACCATTTAAAACTATTGATAGAGATTCTGAGATATTAGAACTCATCCATAGTGATGTTTGTGATTCAGGAAGAACAACTAGAGGGGGTAACAAATATTTTGTAACTTTTATAGACGATTGCTCTAAATATTGTTACCTCTACTTAATTAAGACTAAAGATGAAGTCATAAACAAATTCAAAATATACAAAGCAGAAGTTGAGAATCAGTTGGATAGGAACCTCAATCTAATGGAGTAACTGAGAGAAAGAATAGAACACTAATGGACATGGTAAACTCAATGTTAATTAATTCTGGTGTGCCAAAAAATTTGTGGGGAGAAGCTCTCATGACTGCATGTCATATACTAAATAGAATTTCATTCAAGAAATCTGATAAAACCCCTTACACAATTTGGAAGAATAGAAACCCTAATTTGGATCACCTGAAAGTGTGGGGGTGCTTAGCAAAAGTTAAAATACCTGAGAATAAGAGAAAGAAAATTGGACCTAAAACTGTAGATGGAATTTTTATTGGCTATGCTTCTGATAGTAATGCAAATAGATTTTTAATAATCAACTCTGACATTAATGAGATAGCCAACAACACCATAATTGAAGCTAGGGATGCACATTACTTTGAAAATATTTTTCCTTACAAGACCAGAGTAAACAACACAGGCCCTAGCTCTAGTAATTCAGAACCTAGTTCTAACCAAGGTGAAACTAGTTCTAAACAAATTAGACCCCTAGAAAGTCCAGAGGAGCCTAGGAGAAGTAAAAGAACTAGAATAGAAAAGGTCCATGAAGATTTCTATGCATTACTTGTAGAAGATTCTCCAGTTACATTTGAAGATGCAATGAAATCAGTAGATGCTCCATTTTGGAAGGAAGCTATAAATAATAAGATACAATCTATAGTTCAAAATCATACTTGGGAACTAACTGATCTTCCTTCAGGCTGTAAAACTATAGGGTGTAAATGGGTATTTAAGAAGAAACTCGGACCAGATGGAACAATAGATAAATATAAGGCCAGATTAGTATCTAAAGGATATACCCAAAAATCTGGTATTGATTATTTTGATGTCTATTCTCCAGTAGCTAGGATTACTACCATTAGAGTCCTTATAGCTCTAGCATCTATTCACAAATTAATAATACATCAAATGAATGTTAAAACATCATTCTTAAATGGAGATTTAGATGAAGAAATCTATATGGATCAACCTGAGAGATTTATAGCTTCTGGACAAGAAAAGAAAGTATGCAAACTTATTAGATCACTATATGGTCTCAAACAAGCACCAAAACAATGGCACATGAAATTTGATGAGATCATACTATCTTATGGATTTGAAATTAATCAAACAGATGAGTGTGTATATCATAAAATAGATAATAACAATAAAATTGTGATTTTATGTTTATATGTTGATGACATTCTTATTTTTGGTTCTGACATACAAATCATAAATGATATCAAACACTTTTTATCACAAAAATTCGACATGAAAGATTTAGGTCAAGCTGACCTAATTCTTAATACTAAAATCATGAAAAATGAGAATGGATATGTGCTATCACAATCACACTACATAGAAAAAATCCTCAAGAATTTTTATGATCCAAACTATCAACATGTTTCCACTCCATATGATCCTAATATACATCTAAAGAAAAATACAGGTCATCCTCAATTACAAAGAGAATATGCACAAATAATTGGATCATTAGGATTCCTAACAAACTACACCAGACCTGACATTGCTTATGCAGTAAATAGACTTAGTAGATATACATCAAATCCTGATAAGAGTCACTAGGATGCTTTAGAAAGAATCTTGAGATACCTAAAAGGAATTATAAATTATGGTTTATATTATAAAGGTTATCCATCTGTATTAGAAGGCTACTCAGATGCAAATTGGATTAGTGACTCAGTAGATGTAAAATCTACCACTGGATTTGTGTTCCTTTTAGGAGGAGGGGCTGTGTCCTGGAAATCTACTAAACAAACTGTAATGGCTAGAAGTACAATGGAATCAGAAATGATAGCTCTTGATACTACTAGTATAGAAGCTGAATGGTTGAAAGATTTACTAACTGAAATTCCACTAATGCAAAAACCATTACCAGCTATTTCTATTCATTGTGATTGCAGGTCAGCGATTGACAAATGCCATCAAGAGAATGCAAATGTGAAGATGAATCGACACTTGAAAGTGCGACATAAATCCTTGAGATATAAGATGAAAAACCATATAATAGCCTTAGATTTTGTAAGATCAGAGAAAAATCTTGCAGATCACTTAACTAAAGGCTTATCTAGGGCAGTGGTCCTAGAATCATCGAGGGGGATGGGGTTAAGCCCATAAGAAAAATCACTGCAGTGGCAACCCAACCTCGCAGAGGTTCAATGGGTAGAAACAAACTGAATGAGTGATTAATTGTGAGGAGCACTGAATTTATTTGCTCCCATCCCTAGGGTGATCAGTGCTCATAAAAAGCAAGTGAAAGGTTGAGTCTAACTCTTAATGAATCCAAGACCCATGAGGCAGGATGCTTACTTGCTCGCATCCTTATTAGGATTCACCTATATGTGTGTAGTTGTGAGGCCGCGACTATAGGATCAGGGCTGCTCCCTAGTAACACACATGAAAGATACCTGCGCAAGGCCGATAATAGCACAACCCCTTTAGAATTCTTCAAAACTGTACTATGTGTGCTTTCTGTAGAAATCCGATAAATGAGACTGGTTCAAGGCGTAGTCCACCAAGCTCTCACGGATCTATACAACTGTCACTAAGTGAAGGTTCAAACCGAAAGGTACCTCCACCTATTACATAGTATAAGGGAACCAGCAATCTTATTTATTTTTAAGTTCTTCTTTTACTGTTATTTCTGAATTATTTTAAGTTTTAAGTTATATGGGGGATTATTGGAGTTATAATAAAGATAACTTAAAACTTGACTTTGTAGAGGAAAAGAGGAAAAGTTTAGTCCCACATAGGAAATGGAATAGGAAGAAAGAGTCTTTATAAGCCTTCTCTTTCTCTCCTATGCCTAGAAAAAAATAAAGGTTATGCTCCACACCACACACGCGCGCGCCGGCCGGGCCGGGCTCGGGTTCGGGTCGGGTCGGGTGGCGCGCGCACACGACCTGCAGACACGAATGCCGCTCCGGATTAATGGGCCCTTAATCTGCTACATTTTTATTTCTGAATAATTAAAATATAATATTTGTTTTTGAACAATTAACATGTGATAAACATTTTGTAACGGTTAGGATTAAATATTTTGTAACTGTTATAATTAAAATACCACGGATTTATGGATTTAAATGACAAAAAACGGCTAACGTTAATACATTAATGGGTGAGTAATTAAAACGTGTTAATTACGAGATTTATATGTAACGACTGTTTTTCCCTATAAAAGGATCTAAAATCCGAAGAGTTTAACACATCGAATTACAAATAAGCTCTTCTCCTTCTTCTCTGTTCTTCCTCTTACATTTGCTTACTGTTATGATTTGTTGGTTCCCTGAAAGTCGAGAAGTATTCGCAAAGCCTTCTTGAAGCTCGTGCCGACGAGAAGGAGGTCGCCTAACCGAGGGTCGTTGTATCTCCAGGAACTTTTACCGCGTAGCCTTGTACGAGAGGGGGCAATTAGATTCTTAGGACAGTGCTTGCACGCCTCGACCATCAGACCGTATTTCTAACTTTTAGTTACTTTCATTTGATTATATTTCTGAGATATAATAGTTATCTGTTTTTATCTAATTTCTATTAACTGTTTAAAACTTAATTCATGTTAATTACTATCTAAACAACTCATATTTCCTAACATAAATATGATTTCATCAATATCAATTTTATTTAGTTCAATGAAATCATGTTTTAGTGCATTACATGTGTATTTTGATAAAATACTATATTCATTATTTATAAACTTCATAACAATAGTTTATATCTTTCTTCAATTCTATAAAATTATTTTGTATTGTTTCAAAATATGGTTAAGCTAAAATGTCAAAACTCATATGTTCACATTTTCATGTTTTGGACTATTTTGCAAAATGATGATATTTTTTATTTGGGAGGACTTTTTTGAAAACCAATTTTTATAGCATGTGTACTATCATGTCTATAATAATTTCCCAAAGTTTTATATTTTTTGAAATTTATTTAATATTTTAAATAGGGTTTCAAAATCAGAAAAACAGTTTTTCAAACATGTTTCATATATCAGTTTGCGGTCGACCACCTTGAGTCCAAAGACTTGATATGCTTTTTAGTGGCTCCCCCCCCCCCCCCCCCCCCGACCGGATGAAGTCCAGAAAGTTTTACGGTCGACCGCCACGGTCGACCGGATGTCTTTTCAGAGCCCAGTTTTGCCTTTCTGTTGCTCGCGGTCAACCGCGAGTTTTCCACGGTCGACCGCCGATCGCCCAACGGCTCTATTTGTACAAAATCTTATTTCTGATTTTGTGGGCTGTTTGGTCTTTTGATTGGGGTTTTTACTGTTAGTTTCTCTTCCTATATAAACCCTCAAACCCCTCTCTACCAGTGTAACAAATGAGAATGTTTTAAAACAAGTTTAACAAGGATTTTAAAGTTTGTTTTGTGTGTTTTAAAAGAGTTTGGTTTGTGAAGACTGTTTCACAAGTGGAGAAGATCTTTTAAAGTTTGTTTTGTGTGTTTTAAAAGAGTTTGGTTTGTGAAGACTGTTTCACAAGTGGAGAAGATCATCTACATTGTTTGGGCTTTCACAAGTGGAGAAGATCATCTACATTGTTTGGGCTTCATCTTAATCCATCTCTCCATCTTGTTTTTTTCAGAGAAGAATTTCTAAACTCATATCTAGCTTTACATTTATATATTTGTTTGATTATCTTTCTTTAAAGCTAGTTTTTACATTGAGTTTAGATTTAATAAATCTTATTGTTACACACACACATATTGAGCTTGTAGTATTTACATATATAGTATAATTAGGGTTGTGAGAGTTTGTAACATTGATTTATGCTTAATTGAGTTCTCATCCATTGTAGAGAACAACTATTGTTGTATTCGTGCTTAATTATGAGTGTGATCTCGTGGAGATCAATTGTGTAGTTGTGAAGTTTTCGGTTAGCTAGAAAACCGAGTGTGAGTGTTTGTGAACGTTGATCGGTGAGCGTTGAAAACCGACATTGTGAGATGTAAACGTTATTCGGATGAGCGTAGAAAACCCGGTTGTGATAGTGGATTTCTCATCGGGAGTAGGGAGCCGATACGTAGGACGGAATATCCGAACTCCGTGATCATATCGTGTGTTTGAGTTTGCTTTGGCGCACTTACTCTTATGTTTATGTTTCTTGTCGTCATTGTCCATTGCTCATCATTTATATCATCCACTATCTTGTTTATTTTGTTTACCCTTATATATACCACTTATCCTAGCTCACATATCTTGTTGTATTTTATACTTGCTAGGATAACTTGTTAATTAGTTTTAATTGGTATAAAATCAGATTAGATTAGCATAAGACCCTAATCACCCCCCTCTAGGGTCTAACAATTGGTATCAGAGCTTTGTGCTCTTTGATTTAAGGACTAATCGCCTTGAGTTAAAGATCCAAGTTATCGTATTTTTGTGCTAATCTAGTATTGTGATTTTACTGTTATCTTGCTTGTATATATATACATTATGGATATGCACGGTGCACCTTGTTTAGGTTATGTCATTAATGTTGCTCCTCGTTTAGATAATTTCCCCTATGCCTAATGGTCTGTTAGATTTAAACTCTTTGTTCAATCTAAATATTTTGATTTATGGAAAATTATAGATGATGATTATATTGTGCCCACTTCGGAGAAATCCAAGTGGAATAAAAATGATCATCATATGTTTACAATGAACAATATTTTGTTAGAATATTTGCTAAATGCTCTTGATTCATCTATGCCTAACAAAGTTTGTTCATTTTAATAGTGCTTACACCTTATGGAAACTTATTAAAGCACATCAAGGGGACTTGGAGACGATCCAACAAGCTTTGAAGGCTTCCTCTTCAAGTTCCATTGGAGCATCATGCACACGAGTACTAGGCGATAGCCCTAGTGAGGTTTGCGAGTTCAAATCCACTAATGATTTATCTAGTGATGAACTTGCTTGTGCTAGTGAAAAATTATTGCATGCCTATAACAAATTGCATAAAGATTTTATTGATTTACAAAGCAAGCATGAAGATTTAAAATCCGATCATGAGTTGTTAGTATCTAAGTTTGAAATTATTTCTAATAAAAATATGATCCTTAAAGAAAACAATGAAAAACTAAAATTGGATCATGTTTCTTTAACTTCAAAAGTTGCTAGTTTAACTCATGAAAAAGATAATGCCATGTTAGAAGTAGAGAACATAAAAAATGATACTGCTTCTTTTATAAATGATTATTTATGTTCTACTTCTAAAGTTAATGCTAATATGCCTAATGATGAGTTGAACAATGTCAAAAACCGCATTTCTTCTTTAGATTTAACTCTAACTACATGCATTAACAATCACAAGAAGCTTATGGATATGTGTGCCAAGTCTAAGTCAAAATCATCTACTCATTATGCACACATATATAGCAAAGTTTACAAGTAATCCATTTGTGATCGTAAAGGCCATTTAGCTAAATTTTGCTATGATGCACACAAACATAAAAGTGTTAATGCTCCTTGTACATCTCATCAAGTTTCTTCATCACATGTACACACACATGCACACACTCATAAAGTTCATCATAAGCATGCTCATGTGTTTAAATGTGATCTTTGTGGACGTTTTGGCCATTTGGCAAAATTTTGCTATGATTTGAAAAAGACCTCACTTTTGCCAAATGATTTTAAAAGATCACAAAAGTTTAAGTGTGATCATTTTGGTAGATTTGGTCATTTGACCAAGTTTTGTTTTGATTTGAAGAGAGTTTCTCATTTACAAAATAATTTTAAAGAACAATCTATTTTTGCAAATGAGTCTCGTGCACAACCGTTTGGTCAACATAAGCAAATGTTTCCTTTTCATTGTACTTATTGCAATCAGAGGGGTCATTTGAGTAATTTTTGTTTTGGCCGTGTTAGTGCACCACATGTGCACAAACGGGTTCATAACCTTAGGGCTTCGAGCTTAAAAGATAGCGGTCATGTCCCTAAATCTATTGGTACCAAGAATTCTTGGGTACCAAAACAAATTTGATTTTTAAAACCAAGTATTTTAGTATTTTTCTTTTTCCTTTTCTTGGTTTTGAAAATTATACTTTATTTTTTGAACATGAAAACAATTCTTTTTATTGGTCAAATTCTTTTGTTTTCATAATTACTGGTTTTTGTTTTGATGAGTGGTTTGTGTATATATAACCCCCCGGATTTATTGGGTGTTTATTCCTAAATCTTATTTACAATGTGCTTAAATGTTTATATGGGTTCTTACTAGCTCAAGAGCTAGATATGTTTGTCTCTCTTGATTTTTGAAAATCAATGATGGTTTGGTTTTATACTCTTAAAAATGATTTTTAGTTTTTAAAATCCATAGTTCATGATTCTTGTATGTTACTCTTGAGCTATGAAAATTTTGCTTTGATTTGTTCTTTTGAATTCATTATATAAGCATAAATAGATGATTCAAATTTCAAATATACTTTATAATGTATTCTTTATGTGGTTTGATCAAGTTTTACAAAAAAAAATTCCTTTATTGATCAAATATCATTTTTGGGCTTAAAATTTGATTTATGATTTTATTTGGTTGATTTATTTTCATTTGAAAATATTTTGCATGATCCTCATGTTCATTTTCTTTTGATTTCATAAATCTACTCTTATACATGGTTTTTATGTTTTTTTGATATGAGACACTTTGTTCATCTTGATATATTTATATATGTTCTCATTATTTCATGTATGTGAGTAATATTTAGCATTTTTTCATCTATGCTTGCTCACATGTTTTGCCTTAGTCTCTATTTCATATACTCCATATGATATTTTGATAGGGGGAGTCTTTCCTTTTCTATTATTGTTTTTTATACTCATCCATGCATATTGATAGGGGGAGCTTTCGCTCTCGTAATTTTTTTTGGTTCCCCTTTTTGATGTTGTCAAAGGGGGAGAAACATTATGAGTACACATTTCATTGTTTAGATGCATGTGAATTATAATTTATATATTCATTTCCTTTCATGCATATATCCTTTTTGTAAATTGTTTATCATCATCAAAAAAGGGGGAGATTGTTAGCCTTCTTGTTTTGATGATGATTTAACAAATAATTTATATCTAATATTGTTTGTCTAGTGTTTGTATTTTGTTATTTATTATAGACAAACAATATATTAGAGGATGGATGGAATCGCGCATTCACGATCATATCCAATGGAGGTTGGCGGAATTGTGGAGTGAAGCCCACGCAATTCAAACTTAAAGATTCAAGTTCAAGCTTCATCCGCAAGTGTACCAAGATAGAGCTTCATTGAAGATCACAAGCTTGGGTAAATTTAGTGTTAGGTGTTATATTATGTGTGTTGGTACTTTAAGCTCAATATAATATGCACACATATTTTATTGGTTTCTTTGTATATAAATGTAGTCATATATATATACAACACAAGTTTTGGTTTTTATGTTTATAAATATGAAATTACATATTTCATATTTATTATTGAATTATTTTGTATTGTTTCAAAACATGGTTAAGCTAAAATGTCAAAACTCATATGTTCATATTTTTATGCTTTGGACTATTTTGTAAAATGATGATATTTTTCATTTGGGAGGTCTTTTTTGAAAACCAGTTTTTGTAGCATGTGTACTATCATGTCTATAATAATTTTCCAAAGTTTTACATTTTTTAGAATTTATTTGATATTTTTAAACAGGGTTTCAAAATCAGAAAAACAGCTTTTCAAACATGTTTCATATATCAGTTTGCGGTCGACCGCCTTGAGTTCAAAGACTCAATATGCTTTTTAGTGACTCGCGGTCGACCGTGGCGGTCGACCGGATGAAGTCCAGAAAGTTTTGGGATATCTTTTCAGAGCCCAATTTTGCTTTTTTGTTGCTCGCGGTCGACCGTGAGTTTTCCATGGTCGACCGCAGATCGCCCAACGGTTCTATTTGTACAGAATCTGATTTCTGATTCTGTGGGCTGTTTGGACTTTTGATTGGGGTTTTTGCTGTTGGTTTCTCTTCCTATATAAACACTCAAACCCCTCTCTACCAGTGTAACAAATGAGAATGATTTAAAACAAGTTTAACAAGGGTTTTAAAGTTTGTTTTGTGTGTTTTAAAAGAGTTTGGTTTGTGAAGACTTTTAAAGTTTGTTTTGTGTGTTTTAAAAGAGTTTGGTTTGTGAAGACTGTTTCACAAGTGGAGAAGATCATCTACATTGTTTGGGCGTTTGTGAAGACTGTTTCACAAGTGGAGAAGATCATCTACATTGTTTGGGCTTCATCTTAATCCATCTCCATCTTGTTTTTTCAGAGAAGAATTTCTAAGCTCATATCTAGCTTTACATTTACATATTTGTTTGATTATCTTTCTTTAAAGCTAGTTTTTACATTGAGTTTAGATTTAATAAATCTTATTGTTACACACACCCACATTGAGCTTATAGTATTTACATATATAGTATAATTAGGGTTGTGCGAGTTTGTAACATTGATTTGTGCTTAATTGAGTTCTCATCCATTGTAGAGAACAACTATTGTTGTATTCATGCTTAATTATGAGTGTGATCTCGTGGAGATCAATTGTGTAGTTGTGAAGTTTTCGGTTAGCTAGAAAACCGAGTGTGAGTGTTTGTAAACGTTGATCGGTGAGCGTTGAAAGCCGACATTGTGAGGTGTAAACGTTATTCGGGTGAGCGTAGAAAACCCGGTTGTGATAGTGGATTTCTCCCCGGCAGTGGGGAGCGGAGACGTAGGACGGAATGTCCGAACTCCGTGATCATATCGTGTGTTTGAGTTTACTTTGGCGCACTTACTCTTATGTTTATGTTTCTTGTCGTCATTGTCCATTGCTCATCATTTATATCATCAACTATCTTGTTTATTTTGTTTACCCTTATATATATCACTTATCCTAGCTCACATATCTTGTTGTATTTTATACTTACTAGGATAACTTGTTAATTAATTTTAATTGGCATAAAATTAGATTAGATTAGCATAAGACCCTAATCACCCCCCCTCCCCTCCCCTCCCCTCTAGGGTCTAACAACTTATTCATAATAATAATTGGAATGCAGCGAAATACCAGCAGTTCTATAGTTGGGAATGACTATAATAACAGATAGCATTCTTGAAATTCCAGCTTCGAACAAAGTTTAAACAGATCAAGGCATTCAAATTGTGAACATCTGACATGTCTTGAATTAGCCAGGCTGACAGAATTTGCATAACTGCATCTAAGAATTATAAGCCACTTAAAGCAAGTGTTCTATCATATGAGCTATTTAGGCACCAAATCACTTAAGTTGTTTTTCCTTTGAACCTATTACATGAACATCCATATAATTACATTACGGTATGTCACCCTAGAACCAAACCAATCTTTTCTTCTAAGTACTATTATTTAAAATATACAATAATTAATTCCTCACACTTTCAGAATTTCCATCATTCTGTTGAAATTTTAGAAGACCCAAAGTATCAAATGACCTGCATGTAAGCACATTCTTTGTAGGTACACAGGTTCTAGAACTAGAAGAAAGCCACCTAGAGATGGAATGCCTCGATGATAACTTAATCAATAGTTCAGCAACCAAAGATCTAAAGAACGTCTCGATATGGATTTCGTTGATCATGATATATCCAACATTAACCTAAGAATTTTGCATATAGATTTCACCAGTTCAGGAAACCAAAACCCATAACAAGCAACAATTTACAATGTGGCAAAGGGGGGGATGAACATTGAGCAACCCTAAAGACACTAGCACAGACTTCAGCGAATAAAAAAAGGAGAACCAACATTATCCATCAAAATCACAGACCTGCCATTAATTTTGCTCCTCCGCCGTTGCTCCATTGCAGAATGCTTCGATCTCGGCATCAGCAACTGCTGCTTCTGCTCCGCATTCTTCCCATCAAATCTCACCGTAAAATCCCCTTCATAAAAACAACGAAAATGATCAGAAATAGAAACAGCTCAAAAATCAACGATCAAATTATTACCTCTTTGAGAGGAACCCTCGCGTCTCAAGTACTTGTCCTCGTCTTCTTCACTGGATCTCGAGAGAATCTCCATCCGTCGATTCTTCGAAGTCTACGAAACCCTAACCCTAGGTTCAGAGAGAGAGAGAGAGAGAGAGAGAGAGAGAGAGAGAGAGGAGATGATGGTGGCCGACGGCAGGAGAGGGGAGGAGTAGAGAAGAGGAGGAAGAGGGGAGAGTAGAGGAGAGGAGGAAGAGACTACCTGCGATGGAGAGAGATCGAGATCGAGATTGAGATTTTGAGGAGTCGGGACATCGACACGAGCGTGAGAGAGGAAAAAAAGAGGATTTGGGGTTTTGAGGGGTTAGGATTGTGGGGGTGAGGATTTGATAAATACCAACTACTGTGGTGTAATTTGAAATCTATAGTTTTGGGCTTTTTAAATTCACTCTATTAAATGACTTGATTTAAAATCATGATCCAAAGTTGAGCCCAAACATGATATTTGGATTTGGAATGTTCAGAATTTCAAATCCAAGCTCAAATCAGCATTCCCAAACACAGTCTAAATATATTACTTTTTTATTATTTGGGGATTTAATATCCTAAAATTTATTTTGAAACAAACAAGTTTTTATGGAATTCTAAAACCCCAAAAAACCTCTTTTTTATCCCAAAACTTGAAATTCACATCTATCCCAAAAAAAAATGAAACAAACACCCCCTAATTAGCAATTCGAATAGTCTTATTAAGGTGATGATTTACAAGACCAGTTGAATAGTCTTATTAAGGTGATGATTAATAAGACCAGTTGATTATTTCTCAAGGATTTCAGCACTTGTGGTGTTCTTCACATCCTCCGATTGGCAAATATTTGCACACACAAACTAGCTCATTATGTTTGCTAGTAAAAATATATCTCTTTCTTGAACAGATCTAATCAGCTTGTTTAGTACTTTCATGAAAACTATTCTTGATTCCTCGAAAAAAGATATTAAGGTAAGGTCAAAGAGCAAGCAAAAGATTGTCCATCATTGACGAGAAAAAATAATCTTTGGAAATAAGTTTCGTCATTCTAATTTTCACATTTGTTTCGATTAAGAGTCTTTTATATCAAATAGTTTAAAATGTATTACTATGTCATGAAATATTTATCATCAGCGGTTGCACGAAAGATATATTTATCTTTTGTTGAACATTTTTTTCAGCTGCTCTTCTTATATATCATTAATTCTACATCAAATCTATAAAATCAATGAATAATATTGTTGATATGTCACATTAACTTCTCTCTTCTTTTTCCCATTTGCCTAATCTCATCTTTATCCAACAATCTCTTGAATTTTTCATGCATTGGATGGATAACCGACTTTTTTTTTTCAGTTAGTGTTTGTTATTGTCTACTAGCTTGTTTACGTCAAAAAATCGTTATGTGACTTGGGAGAGGTTAAATTTGGTTTCTGGGTCCCTTAGTCACGTTTGATGGTTAATCTTCTATTGAGGATCTTGATATGCCCTTCGTAGCGTAAGTACCAGAGGTTAGAGGCACCGGAGGTTGATCTCTCTAGCTTTCTCTCCGATGCTCAAGTCAGTAAACTGTTTCTAGTTAATTTGAAGAGAAAAATAAATTACAGTCTTGTTGACTTTTGTGTATGAAATTGTATACCTTGGGCAGATGGAAATCACTATTATTTATAGAGAGTTCACGGGGGCACATTGGTAATTCTCCCAAGTGTGTGTCGTTCTGGTTTAGACCCTACTATACACATGCCGATAGTTAATTGGCCGAGTCACCTATGTACAGTGATGGGACTATACGAGTGGTTATTGTTTGAGACAAGTTCGAGCCAAGTGGGATAATTTTTCCAATAGAACAATTTTATTCCTTTGGGATATTTTGAGTGGGGTAAAATGGGACAAGTTGGTATAATAGAATAATTTGAAGCTTTGATTTGACAATTCATGTAGGATAATTGATGATATGACATCTTATAAAAGTATAATATTTATTTATCAATTAAGTCTAACTTAATTTGTCTAATTGGTTTATTATATTATTTAGTATGTTATTATAATATAATTCATTATTTTATTTTTTATACTAAAAATACTATGTTATATTATAATTATTAATTAATTATAACTATGTTTAATGTTATTAATTAATACATTATATTATATTATATGAACAATATATTCATTATTATATTTCAATAATATAACATTTCATTTAATATAAACATAAATATTATAATATTTTTATTTTATTCAATAGAATATTATTTAAAATATTATATTATTGTTAAATATAATATT
>NC_033794.1:28285381-28291868 GCF_001876935.1 Asparagus officinalis
GACGCCCCCGTCGAAGGGCTTCGCCGACGCCGAAGCCCCGTCGAAGACCCTCCCTCTCTCTCGACGCTCGCTCGTGACCCCAACCCCACCGCCGACCAAGTCTCTCTCCCCCGCGGCCGATGCCGAAGCCCCGTCGAAGACCCTCCCCCTCTATGCTCGCTCGTCCTCCCTCGTGCTCTCGCTAGCCTGCGAAATCAACAGCTATCTGCGCTCGATTAATCATTGGTTATGGATTTTAGCAGCGAAGATGTTCATGGTGATAGTAACAACAACAACGATTTCATGCATTTTCCAACAACGATGCCTTTTTCAAGGTACCTCATTAATAGCATGAATTTCGCTGACATTAAATATGTTGTTTGAAATAGTAACATTGAGTAACATTATATATTTTTGAACAATTATCTTTATTTCAGAATGCAAATTGGTGAAAAACCATGTTTAGGAATGAAGTTTAATAGTCATGAGGAGGCCTATGACTATTATAACTCGTATGCATTGATGATGGGATTTGGAATCAGAAAAAACTCAGTGAATTACTCCCAGAAAGATAAAGAAGTGTTGAATAGAAAATTTGTTTGTTACAAAGAAGGTTACAGATCAAATAAAGATAAGAGAGATATAGGAAAAAATATTAATCATCGACGAGAGACCAGAGTTGACTGTAAAGCAATGATGAGAATAAAATTAATGGAGGATAAAACATGGAAAGTTATAGGTTTTATTGAAGATCATACAAACCACATGCTTAGTAGTCCAAATAAAGCAAAGATACACAGGTCACAACAATAATTTTATAGAAGTAAAAGGTGTAAAAAAATGATTCAATATTTACAAAAAGAAGGTATTGATCCTTCTACTATTTCTCGTGTTATTAACACGACAAGTGGAAGAGAAGATGAACCAGTGACACCACAATAATGCATTGACTATATGAAAACTCAAAGGCACAACAATATTAGCAATGAATGTATATCGGTTATCCAATATTTTCAAAGAAAGGCGGCTAGTGATGCAGATTTTTATTTTGCATTGGAAGTAGATTGTACAAGACAAATGAGAAGTGTTTTATGGGCAGATGGAAAATCAAGAGTAACTTATTTGAAGTTTAATAATGTTATTGTGTTTGATGTGACTTATAAAACCAACAAGTTTAGTCTTCCATTTGCACCATTTACTGGGGTGAATCATCATAGGCAATCTACTTTATTTGGTTGCACATTGCTAGCTGATGAACAAGAAGAAACATTTGTTTGGTTGTTTCAGGAATGGTTAAACTGCATGCATGGAATTGAACCAGGTGCTATCATCACAGACCAAGACCGAGCAATGTGTAATGCCATTCATAAAGTTTTTCCAAACACAAGGCATCGTTATTGTTACTGGCATCTGCAACGATATATTGCCGATCATTTGCATACTTTGAATTCTTTTTATGGTGACGAATTTCAAAAATATTAAGACTTGTGGTGTAATAGTTATAACATTGAGAACTGTAATTTGCATTTGCTCGAGATGAAGGAGAAGTTTAAGATAATAGAAGTAGAAGATGGATGGCTGCAAACTATGTACATGTATCGAGACCATTGGGTGTTATGCTTCTTAAAAGGTATTTTTTTGCAGGAATGAGATCAACTCAAAGGAGTGAAAGCATCAACTCATTCTTTGATGGATATGTGAATTCACAAACACAGTTAAAAGAATTTGTAACTCAATATGAAAAGGTCGTGACACATCGACGATTGAGTGAAGCACATAAAGATTTTAGAAATCTTAATACAAAACTGCAGTTTCACCTTGAGCATCCAATTGAAAGACAAGTTGGAAGTAGTTATACCCGCACTATGTTTCATGTATTTCAGAATGAGATCAAAAGGTGTGGTGTTCTTGGCCTTCAAGAGGAGAGAAAAGAAGAAAAGTCTGTTTTATGGTGAGTTGGTGACTTAGATGAAAGCAATGAAAAGTGGAGGTTTGTTACTTATGATGAATGTAGAGAATTATAGTATAGTTACAGCTGTGGTTTGTTTGAGAATAATGGTATTTTATGCGAACATATATTGTACACTCTAATGTTCAACAGACAATGTTGTTCATTGCCCAGTGTATATATTCTACACCGTTGGACTATAGATGCTCGACATCGTAACATTTGAGTTAGTAATATTGTGTTTGGCAAAAACATTGTAGGCGGTGTAGAAAAAATCAATTTGTTGAAATCTTGGGCTTTGAAAGAAAAAACCAACAATGCACTGGAACTTGCCTTTGAGTCAGATAAGAGAATGCATGAGCTTGATTCTTTGTTAACAAGTTTCATAGAAAGGGTTGAAGAAGAAGTCAGAGGGTGTCAAGCAATAGATCCTGGTAGCAGCCACATTCCTGACTCAGATATTCCACAGATACCTACTTCACATATGTTTGTTGGAAAATTTGTAATAAGAAAATGAAAGAATTGAATGTTTTATTCTCTCTAACTCAATTACAATTTGATTTTCCTGATTATAAAAGAGAAGAAGATCGATGGAGATCCTCCCCTTTGTTTAAGTCTAGGTTCTTCACGGTGGCGATGGAATGCCTCCCTCGAATGCTCTCATTGAGCTTACTTTTCGTTGATGATCCGACATTTTGTTTTACTAGAACGTGGTCTTCTCCTCACGATTTGATGCTATGGAGAATTTGCAAAGCAAGTTTGAAATTAACTCTTGATGAGTTGATAACTCTGAACGAGTTTGAAACTTTAAGAAAGAGTTGATTTAACCAAAATCGGTTTATAAGCCAAGGATGAAGAAAGCTCATGTTGTCGATCTCCAAAGTTCCAGCAATTCCCCTAAAAAGCCAGCCCCGAACTCAGTTGAGTTTACCCATATTTATAGAGGTTTTAGGGGTGTAACCGTCCCCTAAAATCTCTCCTTAATGGGGTGTAACCGACCCCATTTCGTGAAAAATGTTTTTGAAACTGTTCAAGGGTTTAAGGGGTGTAACCGCCCCCTAAAATCTCTCCTGAGTGGAGTTATGATCCCCTCAGATTGTGGGAAACGGTTTTTGAAACCGTTTGAATGAGTCAAACACAGAGAATAGCGTTCTGGGCCCGAACTCTGCGTTTTAGACTTGAAACGTAGATTTGTGCCTATTTTAGTTGCAGAGAACGCACAGGTCGCTCTGCATTTTGATGTTGCAACGCAGGTCTGACCCATGCATTTTGATGTTGCAACGCAGGTTCGACCCGTGCGTTTTGATGTTGCCACGCAGGTCCAATCTGTGTGTTTTGATGTTGCAACCCAGATCCGACCCATGCGTTTGGACTTGAATGTTGGGGATGAACCATGTGTTTTGATTTGAAGAGACCGTCAATTTGTAGTCTCTTTTGCTAGAGCGTTGCAAAGACCGTCATCTTGTAATCTTCGTCTTGGCTCCTTAAAAATATGAGAGTCATCAGATTATAACTCCCGATGTTGATTGTGAAGGCTATTGATTAGAACTTTCATCAGTTGTTGTGAAGGTCGTCAGATTGTAACCTTCATCGATCTACGTGAATGTCTTTAAATTATAGCCAGATAGTACAAGACCATGACTGATGGCATTTTGATTTTACAAAGCATGTTCAGAACTTGGTTTCAAGCTCCCTTGCCAGATAGTGCCCCCAGTAAAATTCACTACAAAAGTCCTCATTCCCACGGTTTCTCGATATTGAGGCAATAGTGAAGTCCATCAACCTAAAAGAAAAATTAACAAATATAATATCAGATTTGAAACTATTGCATTACTACAATATACTCAAAGGCAAAATGAAGTTTCATCACCATTTCTTAAAAAGTACTTCTCCATAAACTTTGTTCGTTAGTCTTGTTTTTCAGTTTCACTGCATAAAATGTCACAGATAAAATTAATATTATGATTTAAGCAATAAAATATTTTAACTTGTCAACATACTTATACATACCTCGGCTTGTTAACTGTACAGCTAGTCCTATAATACCCAAGTTGTCCACATCTACTACATGTACGCTTTTGCCTCTCTTTCTTTTCTTGTGCTTGTTCTAAAGTTGATTTAATTCTTGTAGCATTGTGTGGATGACCTTTGGTTCTTGGTTGTTTTTTAGGATCACGAGCTATAATTTGCGGAATATGCTAGACTGTATGTGAAGTAGGTATCTGTGGAATATCCGAGTCAGGAATGTGGCTGCTACCAGCATCTATTGCTTGACACCCTCTGACTTCTTCTTCAACCCTTTCTATGAAACTTGTTAACAAAGAATCAAGCTCATGCATTCTCTTATCTGACTCAAAGGCAAGCTCCAGTGCATTGTTGGTTTTTGCTTTCAAAGCCCAAGATTTCAACAAATTGATTATTTCTACACCGTCTGCAACGTTTTTTCCAAACACAATATTACTAACTCCAATGTTACGATGTCGAGCATCTATAGTCCAATGGTGTAGAATATATACACTGGGCAATGAACAACATTGTCTGTTGAACATTAGAGTGTACAGTATATATTTTCATAAAACACCACTATTCTCAAACAAACCACACCTGCAACTATACTATAATTCTCTACATTAATCATAAGTAACAAACCTCCACTTTTCATTGCTTTTATCTAAGTCACCAACTCGCCATAAAACAGACTTTTCTTCTTTTCTCTCCTCTTGAAGGCCAAGAACACCACACCCTTTGATCTCATTCTAAAAGACATGAAACATAGTGCGGGTATAACTACTTCCAGCTTATCTTTCAATTGGATGCCCAAGGTGAAATTGCGGTTTTGTATTAAGATTTCTAAAATCTTCATGTGCTTCACTCAATCGTCGATGTGTCACAGCCTTTTCATATTGAGTTACAAATTTTTTTAACTGTGTTTGTGAATCCACATATCCATCAAAGAATGAGTTGATGCTTTCACTCCTTTGAGTTGATCTCATTCCTGCAAAAAAATGCTTTTTAAGAAGCATAACACCCAATGGTCTCGATACATGTACATAGTTTGCAGCTATCCATCTTCTTCTTCTATTATCTTAAACTTCTCCTTCATCTCGAACCAATGTAAATTATAGTTCTCAATGTTACCACTATTACACCACAAGTCCCAATATTTTTGAAATTCTTCACCATAAACAGAATTCAAAGTATGTAAATGATCGGTAATATGTCGCTGCAGATGCCAATAACAATAACGATGCCTTGTGTTTGGAAAGACTTTATGAATGACATTACACATTGCTCGGTCTTGGTCTGTAATGATAGCACCTGGTTCAATTCCATGCATACAGTTTAACCATTCCTGAAATAACCAAACAAATGTTTCTTCTTGCATCAGCTAGCAATGCGCAACCAAATAAAATAGATTGCCTATGATAATTCACCCCAGTAGTGCAAATGGAAGACTAAACTTGTTGGTTTTATAAGTCACATCAAACACAATAACATCATTAAACTTCAAATAAGTTGCTCTTGATTTTCCATCTGCTCAAAAAACACTTCTCATTTGTCCAGTACAATCTACTTCCAATGTAAAATAAAAATCTGCATCACTAGCCGCCTTTCTTTGAAAATATTAGATAATAGATATATATTCATTGCCAATATTGTTGTGCCCTTGAGTTTTCATATAGTCAATGCATTGTTTTGGTGTCACTGATTCATCTTCTCTTCCACTTTTCGTGTTAATAACACGAGAAATAGTGGAAGGAGTAATACCTTCTTCTTGCAAACATTGAATCATTTTTACACCTTTTACTTCTATGAAATTATTATTGTGACCAGTGCATCTTTGCTTTATCTGGACTACTGAGCATGTGGTTTGTTTGATCTTTAATAAAACCTATAACTTTCCATGTTTTATCCTCCATTAATTTTATTCTCATCATTGCTTTAAAGCCAACTCTGGTCTCTCGCCGATGATTAATATTTTTCCCTATATCTCTCTTATCTTTATTAGATCTGTAACCTTCTTTGACACAAACAAATTTTCTATTCAACACTTCTTTATCTTTCTGGGAGTAATTCACTGAGCTTTTTGTGATTTCAAATCCCATCATCAATGCATACGAGTTATAATAGTCATAGACCTCCTCATGACTATTAAACTTCATTCCTAAACCCGGTTTTTCACCTATTTGCATTTTGAAATAAAGATAATTGTTCAAAAATATATAATGTTACTCAATGTTACTATTTCAAACAACATATTTAATGTTAGCGAAATTCATGCTATTAATGGCGTACCTTGAAACAGGCATCATTGTTGGAAAAGGCATAAAATCGTTGTTGTTGTTACTATCACCATGAACATCTTCGCTGCTAAAATCCATAACCAATGATTAATCAAGCGCAGATAGCTGTTGATTTCGCTGGCTAGCGAGGGCACGATGGAGGACGAGCGATCGCAGAGGGGAAGAGATAAGGAGAGGGGGAGGGTCTTCGACGGGGCTTCGTCGTCGGCCGCGAGGGAGAGAGACTTGGTCGGCGGTGGGGTTGGGATCACGAGCG
>NC_033794.1:28291878-28292694 GCF_001876935.1 Asparagus officinalis
GATGAGAGAGAGGGAGGGTCTTCGACGGGGCTTCGGCATCGGCGAAGCCCTTCGATGGTAGCATCGGCGTGAGCTGGAGCGCAGGGAGACAGATTTTTAGCGTCGACAAAGCCCTCGATGGGGGCGTTGGCGTGACCTGGAGCACAGGGAGAGAGATTTTTCGGTGCCGGCGAAGCCCTTCGACGAGGGCATCGGCATGAGTTGGAGCGCAGGGAGAGAGAGATCACTGGCGAAGCCCTTCGATGGGGGCGTCGGCGTGAGCTGGAGTGCAGTGAGAAAGAGAGAGAGCTCCGGCGATTTTGGGATCTCAATTTAGGGAGAGGCTCTTCAATTTGGGGATTCTGAGAGTTGTAGGGTCAAGGGGGGGAGCTGTTTAATTCACCATCGCTGCATTTTTTTCAAAAAAAACCCTGCACTGGAGCCCTTCAAATCACAATTGGCCACGTGAGATGGAGCGTAGGAAATTTCCTGTGCTCGAGCTCAGGATCCGTTTGCCCATATATTAGGGTCAAGGGGGGGAGCTGTTTAATTCACCATCGCTGCATTTTTTTCAAAAAAAACCCTGCACTGGAGCCCTTCAAATCACAATTGGCCACGTGAGATGGAGCGTAGGAAATTTCCTGTGCTCGAGCTCAGGATCCGTTTGCCCATATATTGAGAGTTGTAGGGTCAAGGGGGGGAGCTGTTTAATTCACCATCGCTGCATTTTTTTCAAAAAAAACCCTGCACTGGAGCCCTTCAAATCACAATTGGCCACGTGAGATGGAGCGTAGGAAATTTCCTGTGCTCGAGCTCAGGATCCGTTTGCCCATATAT
>NC_033794.1:28299824-28329048 GCF_001876935.1 Asparagus officinalis
TACTGCGAATCACGATGGGTGGTGCCGATCATCGTTTCGAGTAGCCAATTTGGCTAGCTCACTGTGACACCCCTGGTTTCACACAAGGCTACAGTCCAAAGTAAACCAAGAATATCAAACCTGCCACACACCCAACACTATGCAACAACATGTATCACTATCATAGTAATTTCTCTCTAGTAAAAGTCAAACAATGATCAACTGTAGATACAATGCATACTGCGAATCACGATGGGTGGTGCCGATCATCGTTTCGAGTAGCCAATTTGGCTAGCTCACTGTGACACCCCTGGTTTCACACAAGGCTACAGTCCAAAGTAAACCAAGAATATCAAACCTGCCACACACCCAACACTATGCAACAACATGTATCACTATCATAGTAATTTCTCTCTAGTAAAAGTCAAACAATGATCAACTGTAGATACAATGCAGATAGGATAAAGATCATAATGCAAGGAACACCACGTGGAGAAGATCCAATAATAAATATAAACGTGTTCCAACAGAAACAAAGAAGTATATCTGACAATCAGAAATAAAGTAATAAATCTCTGAATACAAGAGTCAACTTGATACATTATACTAAGGCACTCAACCTTCAACATGAAATACATCTCTAAAAGAAAACTAAACTCATAAATGACAATTGTGGAGCACTAAATATCTAGTAAATAAATGACAGCGAGCTAAACTCCATCTCCGTTAAGCTGCGACTCTCTGCACACCTGACTCTCTGCCTAAAAAGAGGGGAAATAATGAGCGTCAAAGCACTAGTGAGAACATCTCCACGGCCCCCAAGGGGAAGGGGTTAGGAGTACAAAGATACAAGTTAGTATATATAGATATATAAATCATCTATCCTGAACTAAGAGGAATTAGATTTAGAAATCCACTACACGAGAATGAGTACGTCGAGCGAAATAATCCAAACAAGGAAACCCTCATGTATATACCCATGTATCTCAAATTGTGAATCACTAAATATTAACTCCAATATCCTATGAATAAAATAATCAATAAAAGCAATACATTACCAAGCCTCATCCAAACCAAGTCATGTCAGCATACCTCATGCTACCATTGGGTAAGTGGCACAATAACAAGGATCAAAATCTTGTAAAAGAATCTTGTATAGTATACGTCGTGTATGACAACCTCAGTCTTATACCCTACACTTGGGGTAGATATCATGGGAACATAAATATAAATCTATGTGATTCTCTATACGAAAAAATAATGATGCAAGGTAAGGTGCTCACAATATCCTATGGCTCACTATCTTACTCAATCACCCTGCATAAATAGGCATATCAACCTATTCTGGAAACAATAATGCATAACAGAGTGTAGTCTACTGTGGTCTTATTGTGGGATACGAACTAACCCCACTCAAGCATCTAATCTATCATGAAATGTGAACCATCAACCGAAGACGAAATCCTCCAGGTGAACAGGGGTAGTGAGGCGAATCTCAAACCCATATTCATCAGCGGCAATTTGCCTCCCCAGGAAAAAGAGGACCTCATTGCCCTCGTATGGGAATACATTGACGTCTTCGCATGGAATTACGAGGACATGCCCGGCCTAGATCCGCAGGTCGCCACGCATCGCCTCAACATCAGCCCAGACGCCAAACCAGTCAAGCAACAGCAGAGGCGGTTTCGCCACGCATCGCCTCAACATCAGCCCAGACGCCAAACCAGTCAAGCAACAGCAGAGGCGGTTTCGCCCTCAAATCATGGAAGCAATCGAG
The DNA here is from genome assembly GCF_001876935.1 of Asparagus officinalis. Lineage (NCBI taxonomy): Eukaryota > Viridiplantae > Streptophyta > Magnoliopsida > Asparagales > Asparagaceae > Asparagus > Asparagus officinalis. Next base: position 28,301,581 of record NC_033794.1, read on the forward strand.
GCCGAAGTGAAGAAACTGATTGAATCCGGTTTCATCAGGAAAGAACAACACCCCGACTGGGTGGCCAATATTGTTCCGGTCTTGAAGAAAAACGGTAAGATTCGCATCTGCATCGACTTTAGGGACCTTAACGCTGCGTACGCCAAAGACGAATTTTCCCTGCCCATCACGGATGTCATCATTGACAATACGTGCGGATTCGAAAGGATGTCCTTCATGGATGATTTCTCGGGGTACAATCAAATCAAAATTCACCCCGAGGACGAGAAGTACACTTCATTCAGAACTCCTATGGGGGTGTACTGCTACACCGTTATGCCCTTCGGACTCAAAAACACCGGCGCAACCTACCAGTGCGCCATGAGTATGATCTTTCGAGATCATCTGCGGAAAACGGTCGAATGCTACGTGGACGACCTGGTCGTGAAGAGTCGCCGTAAGGAGGACCACCTCCAAGACTTAAGGACAATGTTTGAACTCATGAGGACTCATCAACTCAAGATGAATCCTACTAAGTCATTCTTAGGGATGTCTAGAGGCAAATTCCTCAGCTTCGTCGTCACGACGAGAGGAATCCGGATCGACCCAGATAAGGTGCGGGCTATTCAAGAGCTTCAACCGCCCCGAAACCTTAAATAGCTAAGGGGCCTTCAAGGACGATTGGCTTACGTCCGTAGGTTCATCTCAAATCTTTCGGGCAAGTGTCAACCCTTCGCCAAGCTAATGAAGAAAGGTACTTCCTTTGTGTAGGACGAGCCGTGCCAAAAGGCCTTTGAAGAAATCAAGGCTTATCTCTCAAACCCGCCTGTCCTTGCGGCGCCGATCTCAGGAAAGCCGTTCCTCATCTATATATGAGCTATGGATCACTCTCTAGGCGCCCTCTTGGTACAAAACGACGATGCGGGCCACGAGAAAGGCATCTACTACCTGAGCAGAACCTTGCAAGGTACCGAACAGCAATACCCAATGATCGAAAAGGAATGCCTGGCCTTAGTGTTCGTCATCCAAAAGATGCGGCACTACCTGGTTGGCAAGACAATTCACGTTATTTCCCGGATGAACCTCATCCGAGTGTTCATGACACAACCGGCAGCATTGAATTGGCGTTTGGCCAGATGGGCACTCCTACTATCTCAGTATGACATCCATTTCATGCTACAAAAGTCGGTTAAGGGGAAGGCCATCTGTGATCTTATGGCTAGTCACCCGCTGAGGGCAAGACCGACCTATTTGAAGATCTGCCAGATGAACCCCCCGAAGCCAATGTAACTTCGTCACCAGAGGTGTAGCATATGTTCTTCGACGGCGCGTCTCGTGTAGGCACGAGCGGTTCTATTGTCGCAGGAGTGGGGGTGGTCCTCACCTCTCCGCATGGCCATGTGTTACCCCGAGCCTTTTCTTTGACAGAACCGTTCACCAACAACATGGCTGAGTACAACGCATTACTCATAGGGCTCGAGTTGGCCAAAGAGTTAGGGATAAAGCATCTGGAAGCTTACAGCGACTCCCAACTCATCGTTAAGCAAATGACTGGCGAATACGAAGCCAGGAACGACGATCTCATCCCGCTCCACAAAGTGGCTATCAAACTAGTGGGGTCATTCGAGAGTTTCCGCATTGAGCACGTGCTCCGTTCTAAGAATATGCATGCTGATGCTCTTGCATCCTTGGCGTCTAACTTGGCCCAGCCTTTAGGAACGACCCAACGGGTCACAGTCGCAAGCCGAAAACTCTTTCGACTAAAAGACGTCCCAGAGGCGAACGCCACCCATCAAACCCCCGATCGGCCCGATCAGGAGGACTGGCGTCTCCCGATCATTGTTTGGTGGAAAATTTTGTAACAAGAAAATGAGAAAGGAACTGTACTTGATTTTATTCTCTCTAACTGTTTAGAAAAAGAATGATTACAATTCTCTCAACTCTCAATTACAATTGGATTTTCGATTACAAAAGAGAAGAGAATGATCGGGATTCTCTCCTTTGTTTAATTCTGGGTTCTTCTTGGTAGCGATGAGATGCCTCCCTCGATTGTTTGCGTCGAGTTTGCTTCTCGTTGACGATCTGAATATCTATACTCACTGGAACAACTGTCTTGTCTGGTTGATAACTCTTGACGAGTTTTGTGATTCAGAACAAGTAACAAACTCTAATGATAGAGTTGTTGGAACCGAAAATAATTCGATTAATAAGCCAAATATCGACTGCTTAGAGTTCCTCCGTCTGTTGATTTCCCAGACTGTGTAAGGAGTCAATCCTCCTTTTTCTGATTCTGGAAGATCTGATCGAAAGATCTTCTCCACGAAAATCCACCCCTTGATCTGATTATAAAAAAAAATCCGATCCTTAACTCTGTTGAGTTTGTTGCTATTTATAGGGGGATTAGGGGTGTAACTGCCCCCATAATCCGCGCCTAAATGGGGGTTTAGTTACCCCATTAGTCGGGTGTAACAACCCACTAAAGCCACTCCTCAAATCGTGGGTGAAGAACAGCTTCGAAGTTGTTACGATCACGTTTGAATGAGTCAGAACCTTGACCTGCGTTCTGGCGGTGATTGAGCTGCGTTTGGCAGCGACTGACGGGCTGCGTTGGGCAGTGATGGATGAGTTGCGTCGGCAGCGGTTGATAAGCTGCGTTGGGCAGCGATTGATAAGCTGCGTTGGGCAGCGATGGAGCTGCGTTCGAGCTGTGCTTGGCAGCGATTGGAGCTGCGTTCGAGCTGTGCTTGGCAGCGATTGGAGCTGCGTTCGAGCTGTACTTGGCAGCGATTGGAGCTGCGTTCGAGCTGTTGATTAGATTTCTCTGTCTTTATATATGGACAACACCAATGACCAGTAAAGAAGGTCTTATTCAGGCCATTTGTGACAATTGAGGCATCTCAATAACGCTCTATCAACTGCAGGTCATGATCTCCACTGAGTGTGTCGAATATCATTACACTGCTCATCAGCACCTCTAATGGTTGCCAATATAATATTAGTCATGTTGTTGTCGCAGCCATCAAGATCAATCATCTCACATAAGAAGCTGCATTCGTGTTTATAGCTGTTGAAGCGGCGTAGGTGATTGAATCGGTGTAGTGTCTTGATGATGGTACGCGGGGAGGACTTCCACGTCTTGGTTTGAAGAGATCGTCGATTTGTAATCCTTTCTGTCAGAGTATTGCTAAAGACTGTCGTTTTGTAATCTTTGCTTTAACTCTTTGACATGTGAAAATCTTCGAATTGTAGCCTTCTGGAAGTCGTCAGATTGTAACTTCCATCATCAGTGTTCGATGGAGAATTAGCTATCCGTTGTGATTTTTAGACAGCCTACAGAACCCCCTCCAAAGTTTTCGAAAGTTCGCGGTTGACTGGGACGAATTTTCGGAATACTTTGGATCCCAAAACTTTGCTGATTAAATGTATTCCATCGTAGACTGAGTAGAGCCTCTCAGGGTTTTAGGCAAATTTTGTCGACACCCTCCTTCTTGTTTGCTTTGTCAATAATGGCTTGGACCTCAGCTTGCATGAACAGACTTTCATCCCCAGCTTAGTCAGGAGGACAGCTTCGAAAGACTCTTCTCGATCAGCTTGTCTAGGGTAGAATGATCTCAGCAGTCTGATTATTGCTTGGAATATTAACCCCTTTGAAGGTGTTATTTATGTGAGTGCAGTCATCAGAACGCATGTCTAAATCATGCGTTCGACTGTTTGACCGTGAGGGTGCGTTTGGTAGTTGAAAAACCCCTCCTCCCCTTCATTTGAAAACGCGAGAATCACGTTTCAGGTGAGATTTTACCTAAAATCTCGTTTCGATTTGACAGCTACAGCTGTTTATAAATGGACCACTGAGGTCAAATCAAAAAGTCATTCGACTTTTCCCTTTCTTGTTTGATTTCTAAACAGGGCTACTGTTCATCTTCTCCAGCGCTTCAACGGAAGAAAGGGTCCGTTCCTGAATATTCCGCCCATCTTCGTCTTCCACTTCACGGTTGCCATGGGACCCAAGAAGAAAATGGCCTCCAAATCGAAGACCGCCCAAGCTCCGGATGTTCCTTTGGCTAGAGCCTCCGGGGATGATCAAGTTCTCACGCCTTCGTCGCTAGTTCCTTCAACCAATGGTAAGATTGACCCATTGGAAGTCGATTTGAGAGATCTCTCATTTTCGACCCTTGATTGGCGATCCGTGTTCCAATTAAACGTATGGCTAGTTCCATCGTTCCTGAAATTTCAACGTAGGTTCAGACCCTGCGTTTAAAAAATTTTGGACGCAGGTCTGAACCTTGTGTTTAGAATTTTGGATGCAGGTTGAGACCCTGCGTTCAAGACCCCGAACGCAGGTCTGAACCTTGCGTTTAGAATTTCGGATGCAGGTTGAGACCCTGCGTTCAAGACCCCGAACGCAGGTCTGAACCTTGCGTTTAGAATTTCGGATGCAGGTTGAGACCCTGCGTTCAAGACTCCGAACGCAGGTTTGAACCTTAGACTTCTTATGACTAATTTTTCTATTTGCAGTATGCTACTCCAAAGAGCCTCTTTCTTTCAACCACTACTTCGGTCATGCGGGAGGTGCGGAGAAGAATACAATCTTCAGCTTCGCCTTTGAATATCCAGTGTTTCAGAACACCCACAAAGAACGGTCGAAGCTCATCACTCAAGCCTTTCCTGAGACTCTCAGGTCTTTGGTTACAAATGCCAAATTCGAAACCGCAGAGCGTGAGGTTTTAAAGAAGCCGTCCTTCCTATTCGGGGATTCTGTAAAAATGGACCCCAAGCGGATGTCCGAGGGGAATTACAAATGGCTGAAGGTAGTCAACAACCGTCGTCTTTTCCTTCCCAATTTGGAGCGGATGTGGCCAATTTCTTATTATCAGTGCGCTTCTATTCCGCGGTCGATGAATTGGGAACTTGTTCAAGACCAAGGCGGTGTTGCTACGGGGCACATCACTCATCGGGGTACTCATCCCGCTGGTTTCAATAATTTCATGGCTTTGAAGCCAGGTTTATTCCAAAAAGAGCACCCTGTCGGAGAGTCTGCTAAGTTAGCGGAGGTGTTTATCAGAACATTTATTTCTGTCAAAGGAGAGTTCCCTGCTCGGGATTTCAGGGCCCCTACTTGGGTTCACTCCAGTGATGCGGACTGGTGGGCCCGGATGATAAATTTCGTCTTGGAGGAACTAGAAGAACCCTTGAGAATTTCGGATTTGAGAGTTCCTATAACAGCCACTCGATACGGTATTCCTCCGAATTACAGCGGACTCTTCGCTATGCTGGAATTCTACAACCCTCACACCGGCACCTTTTTCACTCCAGTTGGTGAGCTGGGCTTCGCTCTCCACGAAATGTTTGAGATTTCTGGACTGTCTTTTGGGGAATTGCCTTATGAGGAGTTTGTTCCCGGAAGCAGGGAATTAGAGATCCTGAAAAATGGTGCTCCCGAAATCTACGACACTTACTGGGAATTGATGTGCCATTTCCAGATATGTGCGCAAATTACTGGGAAAAGAGCAAGCGGCGTGAAACAAGGACAATGGGCGGAATATCTTTTCCACAATCTGTGGGACAAAGAAGCTGAGGTGACTCGCTTAGCGGCCAGTACCCTTGAGGAAATCACCGAACGTATCAATGACGCAACTTCTCATTATACTTGCGAGGTTGAGGAGGATGTCTTCCCGGCGTTTACCACGTTTGAAAGTTTCCACTATCAGGCAGAAGTTCCAATCTCCGACATGGCTTTGTTTGCTGGTTTTCTAACTCTTTGGTTGAAGCGTTGTGTGGTCCCCACAAGGCCAGTGGATGCTATTACAGTAGAAGTTTTATACCCTGCTGTTCTACTGGCTTATGGACGACCTTTGAACCTTCTTTCAGCCATGGTGTGCTGTTTACAAAGTGGCTTGCGGGAACTATCTTCTGAGTTCATTGCCGTCAAGAAAGTGGATTCTGACGGGACGACCGTCATTCAAACCCCAACCCCTCGGGTGCCGATGCCGTATATTTACTTGGTATCTTGGTTTGTGCTGCACTGCCCTCCAATAATGACGACTCCTGAATCAAATGACACCTCAACCCCTCTTGTTCAGCAATTAGAAACTTCTGACTGGGCTGGTTGGTACCAAGTTAAATTCCGTGAAATTTTGAGACGGGATTATAATTACAAGATTGCTGTCAAGTTTCCCGCCTTCGAGGGTGGCGCGTATGGAGAACTTCATCAAGACTCTCCGGGGCCGAATTCTTTCACCATGCTTAGCAAGGGCGCTTTTTGGTGGCTCATAAACATTCGTCCGGGCTATCTTATTTTTCGACAAGGGCGGAAATGCTTTATTGAACCATATCAGCCTTATCGCTTTTCTCGGCAATTTGGCTATGATCAGCTCTATGTTGGGAACCCAAACCCTACTCTTGCATTCATAGGTAATGTGTATGAAGGAGCGAGAGCTTGGTTTTACTCAGTGGCTGGTTGCACTGGAGCGAAATTCCGACTTCCTCACAAGATGCCCAATGCTCGCACCTCTCTGAGCTTCTGTACCTGGTACCAAGCCGCTTCTCAGCTTTCAGCCTATAACATGAATACTTCTTGTTTGAAGGACATCCGCAAATGGTATGCTTCGAAGAGGAGCGCTAAAAAGTTTCGCGCCCGAGGAGCTAATGAATACTTGTCCTATGAGAAGTTAATTCCAGAGGATGAACGGCAGCAATCACCGGAGCGAGTTCCGGAAGAGATCAGGATGCCGGATACTCGCGAAGTGGAACCTTCAAGAGTCTTGACTCGAAGTCAGAGTGCCAGTGGAAAAAGAAAGCTGGGGTCAGTCGATGAAGCAGAGTATGACAAGAGAGCCCGTCGGAAGTTAACGCTCGGACCCCCGGCTTCCAAACTTATGTCGGATGCTCAGAAAGCCTGGCGTGCCGAAGAAGACCAAGAATCGACTGCTATGGAACTCTCGCCTCGGCCTAGTCTCCCTACTGTTGGTCCTGCTTTAGGAAGCCATGATCCTTCTGCTCATTCATTGCATGAAGAAGAGCGTGGAGATGAATCTTTTGCAGGGGGTGCAGAGTTTGTCCCCGAAGATACACTTCATGATACTGCCTCCACTACCCCTCATGTTGCCGAAGACGTAGCTCCTGTCCAAGAACCTCTAGAGGCTGCCCAACAAAGCTCAGCAACGGGCAAGTCTCCTTCAACTTCTGTGTTATTGCCAATTATAGGAGATTCACAGTCTAGCCCTACTACTGGAATCGTAGCAAAGCCTATTGTCGTCGAAGATGCGCCAGCACTACCTCCCGTGGGCGGAGAGGAACTCATGGATCATGGTGATGATGCGGACGCCGCAAATGATGATGGTGACCAAAGCGGGAATGAAGGGGATAATGACAACCTGGGTGATGACATTGATGAACTTTATGACTGGGGTGTTCCACCACCCTCCTTTTCTGACAAGGCGTCACCTTACATTCCTCTACCTCTTGCTGGTAAGTGTCGTTTGTTTCGACTCGACTGATCTTCAATCTGTATTTACATAATTTTTCCATACAGATCCCATGGTACATGAAGCGAGTACTGTCACTCCTCCCTCGTCGCAACAGCTTATGCTATTACCGGCTCAGGTGTCAGAGCCACCTCGCTTGGAGACCTCAATGACGATTCTCCCGCCGACAACTTTGTTGACAATTTCTTTAGCTTCTACAGAAGTTGTAGACGTGCCAAGGTCATCTCAAATGGGGGAACTGATGGCTATGCAATCGAGCCCCTCTCAGCTGGATATTGGCACTCCTTCTCAAGCTACTACACCGAAATCACCTGCCGGCCTTTTACTTGGCTTTGCATCTTCGGAAGTTTCTGTACCATCTCCTATTGCTGTTTCGAGCCCCGCAGACGTACCAGATTTTGTCAAGATTTCCCTTGACTACTTGAGAGGGCTTACCAAGAAAATAATTGAGGTTGTGCTAGCCGGACGAGATACTTTTGATACCTTCAAACCCATGCTCACGAATAGTTTGAACAACCTCAAGCTTGTAGGTGACGTCGACGTCGTTCAGCGCTGCTCTGAAGCTATCTCACGTCTAGAAGGACAACTCAGATTCTTGGAAGCTTTAGGTCGCGCTGATATCCAAGCGCAGATTGCATCTACTTTTGAGGATATTCGAGCCGAAGAACTCAATAAGTATGAAGCCGCTCAACGTCATATAGCTGAGGAAGAGGTTGAGGTTGAACAACTGCAACAGCTACATGCTCAAAAACAAGTTGAGCTGACACTTTCGAATACTTCTCTGGAGAATTTGCGAGAGAAGATCGCTGCCGCTGAAGTGGAGTTGACTAGGATGAAGGCTCAATTCAAACGAGAAGAATCTATTGTCACTGAGCTCAACGTCAAAAGTGCTGCTTCCCTGGTGAATTACCGTGCCAAGGCTGGTGCTCTGGAAGAGGCTAAGAAGGAGGTATTCCACTTGGATTTCTCCAAAATGGGCACAATATAAGCATCATCTATAATTTCCCATAAATTAAAATGTTTAGATCTAACAAATACTTTAAATCTAACACACCATTGGGCATAGGGGAAATTGTCTAATCTAGAAGCAACACTAGAATCATATCCTAAACAAGATGCATCATTCATATTCATAATTTGTAAAAATATGCAAGCAAGATGCAAATCCAATCAAAACAAGATTAGCACAAAGAGATAACTTGGATCTTTAACTCAAGGCGATTAGACCTTAAATCAAAGAGCACCAAGCTCTGATACCAATTGTTGGACCCTAGAGGGGGGGGTGATTAGGGTCTTATGCCAATCTAATCCGATTTAAATGCCAATTAAAACTTATTAACAAGTTATCCTAGCAAGTATGAAATACAACAATGTATATGAGCTAGGATAAGTAATATGAACAACAAAGTATATCCTAACAAAGAGATATAGGCAATGTATGTGCAAGAATATATAAACTCAAGGGTAAACAATCTAAACTAGATATGATGAGCAATACACAAAGGAGATATAAGATATAAAAACAAGAATAAGAACGCCAATGCAATCACAAACACACGATATGATCACGGAGTTCGGACCTTCCGTCCTACGTCTCCGCTCCCCACTCCCGGGGAGAATTCCACTATCACAACCGGGTTTTCTACGTTCACCCGAACAACGTTTACACCTCATAGTATTGGTTTTCAACGCTCACCGATCAACGTCACTCCTCACAATCGGCTGGAGTCCTAACGGCTCTTTTTAGAGCCGTTGAAGATGGTTTTTTGGTCTTTTGACTTGGGATTTTTGGCTGAGTTTTGAGAGGGTATAAATACCCATTGTTGATCTCTTTTCAAACTATCTAAGAAGTTTTTAAACAAGTTTTAAACAAGGGTTTAAGTGTGTTTAAGGGTTTGTTTTTGTTTGTGAAGAAGTATTTCACAAGTGGAGGAGATCATCTTCTTGTTTGGGCTCCAATCTCCATCTCTCCATCTTGTCTTCCATTGAGAAGTTTTCTAAACTCTACTCTAGCTTTCATTTGTTATTTGTTAATTATCAATTCTATTAAAGCTAGTTTTATATTGAGTTTAGATTTGATTTCACTCATTGTTACACACACCCACTTTGAGCTTATTGTATTTGCATTCATAATATATTAGGGTTGTGAGAGTTGTAGCATTGAGTGTGAGCTTTTATTGTGTTCTCATCCATATTAGAGAACAATTTATATTTGTTACATTGTGAGATTGTTAGGTTTTCGGTGAGCTAGAAACCGAGTGTGGTGTGAAAGTTTTCGGTGAACTAGAAAACCGATTGTGAGGAGTGACGTTGATCGGTGAGCGTTGAAAACCGATACTGTGAGGTGTAAACGTTGTTCGGGTGAACGTAGAAAACCCGGTTGTGATAGTGGAATTCTCCCCGGGAGTGGGGAGCGGAGACGTAGGACGGAAGGTCCGAACTCCGTGATCATATCGTGTGTTTGTGATTGCATTGGCGTTCTTATTCTTGTTTTCATATCTTATATCGCCTTTGTGTATTGCTCATCATATTACCCTATCACTTGTGTAGATTGTTTATTTTACCCTTGTGTTGTTTATATATCCTTGCATATATACATATTCATCATATAGGATATATCTCTTTGTTGTTCATATTACTTATCCTAGCTCATATACATTGTTGTATTTCATACTTGCTAGGATAACTTGTTAATAAGTTTTAATTGGCATTTAAATCGGATTAGATTGGCATAAGACCCTAATCACCCCCCTCTAGGGTCCAACAAATTCATCTATCAAATTTATTTGTGGTAACTAAATATATTAATTAAAATAAATATGAAAAGAACATGTAACTTAAATATTGGCTTTTATGTGTAAATATTTTAAAATAAATTCTAAAGCTATAGGTGATATGCTAATTAATCAAATATATGATTATTTTACCAAATAATATTTAGTTATTTTAGACATTTTTTTAAAATTTCAAAGCAACTTATTTTCGATAATATAGCTAATGATTCAATTTTTTAATTTTTTAAAAATCAACTGTATTTGGAAATTTGAAATTATTAGTAAATTATTTTTATTATTAAAAATTTTGATAATTATTTTTTAACATAATAATATATCTACCTATTTTATACATATATAGAGCGTGGTACATTCCAAAAATATTATTAATTATGGTGATTTTATTTTTTAAATTAAATTACATTTTTAAAAACTATAAAATGTTCTTTTAACAAAACTTTTAATTATATAAATTAAAAAATTTGTTCATAAAAAAGGCTCAAATTTTGTTATGTAATATTTATGGTATTCTAAAATAATATTAACTATTGTGAACTTTATCTGTTACTTAAATCACAGTTTTGCATACTATAATTTTTATCTAAAATTTTAATTATGAAAATTAACATGATATTTTTTGTCATAAAAATTCGAAATTTGTTACTTAATATTTATGATAGTTAAATCATGTTTATGACCTATAATCATTCGATACATATAATTTTTCTTTTATTTTAAAATTAATTTTATGAAACTTTATGAAAAGAAAGTTGTTCAATAAAAAAAACATCTGAGATATTTAATATTTATGGTAGTTATATCATATCTTAAATCATATGTTTTAATACATTGAATTTAGATTTTTTTAATAAAAATAAATTGGGAAAAATATGTACATGCCCCAAAAGCAGAAACTTCATGTGAGGAGACCCCTCATAGTTTTCCACATATGAATCAGCCCCTTGATGTGTAACACTTTGTACTGCAGCATTTTTATATCAATTATTACATGTCAGCTAAGCTAAAATCCTCAAATTATCCTTATCCTCTCTCCTCAATCTCTCAGACCCAACAATCATATCATCTTTCTCTCTCATCTCCTCTCTCTCTCTCTCTCTCATCTCTCTTTCTCATCTCCCTCCCTCCCTCTCTCTCTCTCTCTCTCTCTCTCTCTAAAACTAAGAGCTTTCTCAAGCTCGACACCCTGGCCCTCGCCCTCCTCGCCGTTGCCACCTCCGCTCAGGCCCCCAAGTCTCCCCTCGAGTTCGCCGCCGCCTCCCCTCCCCTCCTCCACCAGTCCTCGTCGCCGTAGATCGCTGCCGTTCCCCCGCCATAGATCGCCATCGTCGAGACGCACAGAGCATTAATCCATTAGCTAGAAGAAGAAAATAAAAAAAAAGAAATTTTTTTTGACCAGCTATAAATAAATGAACGATTTAAATTTAAAAATAGTCAAAAGTTGTTCCTATTTTTCCACTTTCACGAGACATCCACGCCCTTTTTGGAGGAAGCTGCATTTCCAATAAACCTAATATGCGCAGTCTTTTGTATTTTAATTTCGAACAAATTTTTAAAATAGACCATTTTAAAAACCTAATAAGCAAAATAGGCTGAAAAAATATTTAATTACCAAAAATCATTGTAAGCTGGGACGGTAGTTATAGATCGTTGTTATAAATGAGGATACAGTCATGTTTTTATAAATCGTTGTTAATTATATTTGATAATAGTTATACCTAATGATATGTTATTTCTAGATGCTATCGTGGTAGTTCTAGTAGCCCTCAAGTTAGTTCTAGCTTCTATTACCCTAGTTCTAGCTTGTATAAAGCCAGTTCTAACCCACATCTTGCTAGTTCTAAACCAAGCCTAAACCAAGCCCGTGTTTTTTACAAGCAAACTTCTTAATTCTAGCTTCTACGTTAGTTCTAGCTTCTATTACCCTAGTTCTAGCTTGTATACAGCCAGTTCTAGCCCACACCTTGCTAGTTCTAAACCCAATAAGGGTTTTTTACATGCACACTTATTAATTCTTACTTTTACGTTAGTTCTAGCTTCTATTACTCTAGTTCAAGCTTGTATACAGCCAGTTCTAGCCCACACCTCGCTAGTTCTAAACCCAATACGGGTTTTTTACATGCACACTTGTCAATTCTTACTTCTACGTTAGTTATAGCTTCTATTATCTTAGTTCTAGCTTGTATACAGTCAGTTCTATCTTACACCTTGCTAGTTCTAAACCCAACAAGGGTTTTTTACATGCACACTTGTTAATTCTAGGTTCTACGTTAGTTATAGCTTCTATTACCCTAGTTCTAGCTTGTATACAGCCAGTTCTAGCCCACACCTTGCTAGTTCTAAACCCAACAAGGGTTTTTTACATGCACACTTGTTAATTCTTCCTTCTGTGTTTGTTCTAGCTTCTATTACCCTAGTTCTAGCTTGTATACAGCCAGTTCTAGCCCACACCTTACTAGTTCTAAACTCAGTCCGCGTTTTTTACATGCACACTTGTTAATTCTTGCTTCTGCATTAGTTCTACATTCTATTACACTAGTTCTAGCTTGTATACAGCCAGTTCTAGCCCACACCTTGCTAGTTCTAAACCCAACAAGGGTTTTTTACATGCACACTTATTAATTCTTGCTAGTTCTAAACCCAACAAGGGTTTTTTACATGCACACTTATTAATTCTTGCTTCTACGTTAGTTTTAGGTTCTATTACCCTAGTTCTAGCTTGTATACAGCCAGTTCTAGCCCACACCTTGCTAGTTCAAAACCCAACAAGGGTTCTTTACATGCACACTTGTTAATTCTTACTTCTATGTTAGTTCTAGCTTCTATTACCCTAGTTCTAGCTTGTATACAGCCAGTTCTAGCTCACACCTTGCTAGTTCTAAACCCAACAAGTGATTTTTACATGCACACTTGTTAATTCTAGCTTTTACGTTAGTTTTAGATTCTATTACCCTAGTTCTAGCTTGTATATAGCTAGTTCTAGCCCATACCTTGCTAGTTCTAAACCCAACAAGGGTTCTTTACATGCACACTTGTTAATTCTTACTTCTACGTTAGTTCTAGCTTCTATTACACTAGTTCTAGCTTGTATACAGGCAGTTCATGCCTACACCTTGCTAGTTCTAAACCCAACAAGGGTTTTTTACATGCAAACTGGTTAATTCTTGCTTCTACGTTAGTTCTACCTTCTATTACCCTAGTTCTAGCTTGTATACAGTTAGTTCTAGCCCACACCTTGCTAGTTCTAAATCCAACAAGGGTTCTTTACATGCACACTTGTTAATTCTTGCTTCTACGTTAGTTCTAGCTTCTATTACCCTAGTTTTAGGTTGTATATAGCCAGTTCTAGCCCACACCTTGCTAGTTCTAAATCGAACAAGGGTTTTTTTACATGCACACTTGTTAATTTTAGTTCTAAACCCAACCCGTGTTATAGAACTAGCTGCATACAAGTTAAAACTAGGGTAATAAAAGTTATAACTAAGGTAGAAGCAAGAATTAACAAGTGTGCATGTAAAAAACACAGGCTTGGTTTAGAACTAGCAAGGTGTGGGCTAGAACTGGCTGTATACAAGCTAGAACTAGGGTAATAGAATCTAGAACTAACGTAGAAGCAAGAATTAACAAGTGTACATGTAAAAAACCTTTGTTGGGTTTAGAACTAGCAATGTGTGGGCTAGAATTGGCTGTATACAAGCTAGAACTATGATAATAGAAGCTAGAACTAACGTAGAAGCATGAATTAACAAGTGTGCGTGTAAAAAACCCTTGTTGGGTTTAAAACTCGCAAGGTGTGGGTAAGAACTTGCTGTATACAAGCTAGAACTAGGGTAATAAAAGATAGAACTAACGTAGAAGCAAGAATTAAAAAGTGTGCATGTAAAGAAATCTTGTTGGGTTTAGAACTAGCAAGGTATGATCTAGAACTAGTTGTATACAAGCTAGAACTAGGGTAATAGAAGGTAGAACTAACGTAGAAACAAGAATTAACAAGTATGCATATAAAGAACCCTTGTTGGGTTAAGAACTAGCAAGGTGTGAGATAGAACTGGCTGTATACAAGCTAGAACTAGGGTAATAGAAGCTAAAACTAACGTAGAAACAAGAATTAACAAGTGTGCATGTAAAAAACCCTTGTTGGGTTTAGAACTAGCAAGGTGTGGGCTAGAACTGGCTGTATATAAGCTAGAATTAAGGTAATAGAAGCTAGAACTAACGTATAAGTAAGAATTAACAAGTGTACATGTTAAAAACCCTTGTTGGGTTTAGAACTAGCAAGGTGTGGGTATGAACTGGCTGTATACAAGCTAGAACTAGTATAATATAAGCTAGAACTAACGTAGAAGTAAGAATTAACAAGTATGCATGTAAAAAAAACTTGTTGGGTTTAGAACTAGCAAGATGTGGGCTAGAATTGGCTGTATACAAGCTAGAACTAGGGTAATAAAAGCTAGAACTAACGTAAAAGCTAGAATTAACAAGTGTGCATGTAAAAAACCCTTGTTGGGTTTAGAACTAGCAAGGTATGGGCTAGAACTGGCTGTATACAAGGTAGAACTAGGGTAATAGAATATAGAACTAACGTAGAAGCAAGAATTAACAAGTGTGCATGTAAAGAACCCTTGTTGAGTTTAGAACTAGAAATGTGTGGGCTAGAACTGGCTGTATACAAACTAGAAATAGGGTAATAGAAGCTAGTACTAACGTAGAAGCAAGAATTAACAAGTGTGCATGTAAAAAACCCTTGTTGGGTTTAGAACTAGCAAGTTGTGGGCTAGAACTGGCTGTATACAAGCTAGAACTAGGGTAATAGAAATTAGAACTAACGTAGAAGCATGAATTAACAAGTATGCATGTAAAAAATCTTGTTGGGTTTAGAACTAGCAATGTATGGGCTAGAACTGGCTGTATACAAGCTAGAATTAGGGTAATAGAAGCTAGAACTAATATAGAAGCAAGAATTAACAAGTATGCATGTAAAAAACCCATGTTGGGTTTAGAACTAGCAAGGTGTAGGTTAGAACTGGCTGTATACAAGCTAGAACTAGGGTAATAGAAGTTAGAACTAATATAGAAGTAAGAATTAACAAGTGTGCATGTAAAAAACCATTGTTGGGTTTAGAACTAGCAATGTGTGAACTAGAACTGGCTGTATACAAGCTAGAACTAGGGTAATTGAAGCTAGAACTAACGTAGAAACTAGAATTACCAAGTTTGCTTGTAAAAAACGCGGGCTTGGTTTAGAACTAGCAATGTGTGGGCTAGAACTAGTTGTATACAAGCTAGAACTAGGGTAATAGAAGCTAGAACTAACTAGAGGGCTACTAGAACTACCACGATAGCATCTAGAAATAACATATCGTTAGGTATAACTATTATCAAATATAGTTAACAACGATTTATAAAAACATGACTGTATCCTCATTTATAACAACGATTTATAACTACCGTCCCAGCTTACAACGATTTTTGGTAATTAAATATTTTTTAGCCTATTTTGCTAATTAAGTTTTAAAAATGGTGTATTTTAAAAATTTGTTCGAAATTAAAATACAAAAAGACTGCGCACATTAGGTTTATTGGAAATTCAGCTTCCTCCAAAAAGGCGTTGTTGTCTCGTGAAAGTGGAAAATGGGGACAACTTTTGACTATTTTTAAAATTAAATCGTTCATTTATTTGTAGCTAGTCAAACATTTTTTTCTTTTTTTTCTTTTCTTCTTCTAGCTAATGGATTAATGCGCTGTGCGTCTCGACGGCGGCGATCTACGGCGGGGGAGCGGCGGCAATCTACGGTGATGAGAACCTTAGGGGCCTGAGCGGAGGCGGCAACGGCGAGGAGGGCGAGTGCCAGGTTGACGAGCTTGAGAAAGCTCTTAGTTTTAGAGAGGAGAGAGAGAGAGAGAGAGCGAGAGAGAGAGAGAGAGAGAGAGAGAGAGAGAGGAGATAAGAGAGAAAGATGATATGATTGCTGGGTCTGAGAGATTGAGAAGAGAGGATAAGGATAATTTGGGGATTTTAGCTTAGCTGACATGTAATAATTGATAAAAAAAAGCTGCAGTACAAAGCGTCACACATTAAGTGGCTGATTCACATGGGAAAAACTATGAGGGGCATCGTCACATGAAGTTTCTGCTTTTGGCGCTTGTACACATTTTTCCCAAATAAATTTTGTGAAAATTTTATTTAAAAACTCTATCATGGAAAAAAATAAAAATTTACCACTTTGATGTAAAATCTAAAATTACAATAATTAAATCGATCTTGAAAAGCTTCACCTTGAACAAAAAATCAGTAGATATTTTAATACCTGAAAAAAGAGATTGATCTAAAATTATCTAGAATATTTTTATAAATATGTAAACAAGATATTAGAATAAAAGTTACATTTACCTTTGTGATGTTAAATCATAAATTCCATTGTTTTCAATCACTTCCAAAACCTTTATCATGAATGAAATTATTAAAACTTTTAAATATAAGAATATAAATATGAAAAAAGATTTAAATTAATTTATAATAATATGCATTTTTATTATATTTAATAAAAATATGAAAAAATTAAATTTCACCTCTTCAATATAAAATCTAAATTATGTCGATTACAATCAATCTCAAATAATTAAACCTCGAATGATTTAACGAAATCAATTTAAAATGGCATGCAATTTTAATTCATCAACTTGATTAGAGAAATAAATTATAAACGATTAACTTTTACATTTTTAGTGTAAAATCAAAAATTAAATTGATTAAAATATTGATCTCAAAAAGCTACACCTTGAAAGATAAATAAATAATTTTCTAATCCAAAAAAGGACTGATCTAAACTCATCAATTTAATTAGAAAGAATAGATTAAAATTTAAAATTACCTTGTTGACATAAAATCTGAAATCATCGATTAAACAAATATTGAAAAGCTTCACCTTGAACGAAAAATCAGTATTTTTATATTAAAAAAGAGATCAAACTAAAATTATCAAGAATATTTTTATAAATAGAAAAAGGGATACTATTATAATGAAAATTATATTTACCTCTGCGGTATAAAATCATAAATTCCATCGATTCCAATCGCTCTCTAAAATTTTCACCCTAAATGAAAGTATTACAATACTTTAAATATATGAATATAAATCTGAAAAAAGAGATACTAAATTAAGTAAAGAATGTAATTTTAATTTACAATTTATTTAGAGAAAAAGAATTAAAAATATTAAATTTCACATCTTCAATATAAAATTTAAAATTTTGTCAACTAAATTGATTTCAAATAATTAAACCAAGTCAATTTAAAACAAGATGAAATTTTAGTTCATCATTTTAATTAGAAAAATAAATTATAAACAATTAAAATTTACCTTTTTGATGTAAATTCTAAAATTGCATCGATTAATATTGGTCTTGAAAAGATACAACTTAAAAGAAAAATAAGTAATTTTTTATATCCAAATAAGAGATTAATCCAAAATCATCAATTTTAATTCATTAGTTTAATTGGAAAAAGAGATAAAAAGATTAAAATTTCCCTCTTCAATGTAAAATCTGAAGTTGCACCAACTAAATCAATCTTGAATAGCTTCACCTTGAATGAAAACCAATATTTTTAATACTAAAAAAGAGATCGATCTAAAATCATCAAGAATATTTTTTAAAATCTAAAAAAGAGAAATTATCACAATAAAATTTTTAATTTGACTCTACGATGTAAAATCATAAATTCTATCAATTCCAATCGCTCTTCAACATCTTGACCTTGAGCAAAATTATTAAAAAAATTACATTATAAAACCAAACCAGTTTAGAATCAATTGATTTTGAACAATATGAAAATTTAATTCACCAATTTAGTCGGAAAAAAGAGATATTAAAAAGTTCAAAATTTTGCCTCTTTGATGGTTGCCCTTGACTATCATCGTCAAAATTTTCCCATTTTTCTCACCTAAAATTATCCATGAGATTTTCTTAAGAAATAGGTTAGTTAATATACATAATAACATAATTTTAGGATTTTTAAATATACATATTAACAAATATAGATGACTTTTTAGAGAATATAAGATTTAGTATATAAGATGAATGGTTTTTTTTTTGAATAGAGATGAACTGATCAGATGATAGTATACATGTCAATTGATAGTTAATTTTATTATTTGCATGATTTTTGGAATTAAAATCTCATAGGATTTTTTATTGTGCTCAATTTTATAAAGTTTTTTTTTCTATTTTTGAATTTGTTACAAATTATATAGTGATTGAAGAAATATAGAATTTCCTTATTTACTAAATGTAGAGATTTTTAAATTAATGGCTCAAGTTAAGGGGAGGATCTTATTTATTAGATGGATGATCTAGCGAGGAGGACATGTGTCAAAATATTTTGTGAATGAGGAATCTGATATAGCATCCTTTGGTGAGTTTGAAGACTTTTTTGTTTTACTTTAACGTAAACCTATAGTAAAAGATACATTAAATTACAATTCAAAGAAAAATGTAGAAATTTGATAATGGATTCTTCATTGACCTATCAAGTATAAATTATATTAGCAAGATGAAATGAAAAAAACAAACTTGTAGATCTAAGATAAAAATTTTCCATCACCACTTTTTATTTTATCACCCAACACTTTTTATACACTAACATGAAGAATAATATTGGCTGTTAAAAATCATAATGTTTAATCCAAATTTATTCATTACCAATAGGAAGTATAAAGAAAGAAAAGATGATATTAGATAGAGAAACACAATTATATGTAAAGAAATGAAAATAATTTTCTTATATGAATATTAAATTAATATTTCAAATAAAGGAGTTATACCCAAATATTGGGTCTTTGTTCACTAAATATTGTTTCGAGCTAAGTAACTTCAAACGTGACATGTTTCCCTAACAAATTGATACATTAAATTACAATTTAAATTAAAATGTAAAAATTTGATAATAGCTTCTTTATTGACCTATCAAGTATAAATAATATTAGCAAGATGAAAGGAGGAAAAAAACAGAATTAAACTTGCAACCCTAAGGCATTTTCCCATCACTACTATTTTATCATACAATACATCTTTATACACTGACATGAAGAATAATCTCGACTACTGATGTGAATAAAAATAAAACATTGTAAGTGCACAACAATCTAGTTATAGTATAAAAATATTAATCCACTAGGAAGGAGAATATTGAAGGGAATTTTTAGATCTCGTAAAAACTCTGAAAAACGACCAAACGCAGCAAATAAAATCATACAAGATTTAACGTGGAAACCCCTCAACAGGAAAAAACCACGGGATCAAAATCAATCCACTATCACCTTTAAAATCAATTCACTATCACCTCCAAATTATAATTTTTACACGGACAAAGACTGCCAACCCCCCCCCCCCTTCTCTCTCTCTCGCTACACTTCTTCTTCTTCTTTTTTTCCTCTAGCAATAGAAGGACATATATAGGGAAACCAAAACCCTATCTCTAGCCTAACTTCCTAATTAGAATAAGATTCAAACTCCTAATCATGATGGAACCCAAACTCCTAATCATGATAGATCTCTAACCCTATCTATGGAACCCAAACTCCTAATCATGATAGATCTCTAACCCTATCTAATTCTCATAAAGTTCTACAAAGAATTAAAAACAATATATTAACTTAGAGTTTGAGTTGATACCCAACATATCCTCCCTCGACGAAAAATCTCCAAGTGTCTCAACAGATTAAGAAAAACTCACTCTCTTCATCTTGTTCTTTACCTCTCCCTTGTGGACAAGAGTCTGGGAAGAGTAATCTATACTATTAACGGAACACCCATCTAAATAGCAAATATGGTTGCTATTCTTCCTCCCTCGTAAAATCAAATCACCATCTCTATACACATTGCATCACTCTCCTTCACCCACATACTTGTACCCACATGATGTCATCTCACCCAACAAAATTAAATTAGCACCACATGACGGTATATATTTTACATGATGAAGAATTCTGACCTTCCCAGTGTGAAGCTTGAGGCGAACACTTCCAACACCTTCAACATTCATCTTCTCGTTATTTCCAACAATTATGTCGTCAAATTCTTCATTTGTCTTCAATGTGTTAAAATAATTTTGTTATTGCAAACGTGCATAGAGGCTGTAAAATCTAACATCCATGTGTTACTCGCATCAGTACATGTACTCTGCATCAATAAAGCCACATCTTCATCACACACAACCACCGAGGTGTCCGCATTCTTCCTATTTTCTTGAAGCTTCATCTGTCTAATACTCTTCAAATCATCGCGCATCTGGGAATATTTGAACTAAATGTGACCCTTCTCTCCACAATAATAGCACTCCTTTTCGTTGTCATCTCGGAACCAAGATTTTGATCTTCCTTGATAACTGTCACATCTTCTCATACTCCTCCCTCGATTAGAACCTTCAAAAGCTAGTACACTCTCACCATCATTAGATGTGCTCTCCTTTCCTATCATTCTTTCATTCTCATGTAGGAGTGTTATCACATCATCGAACTTCAAAGTCTGCTTCCTTGTAATTATCGTCTGAACTAACGGCTTATACGACTTCGGCAAGGAAGACAATAGGAGTAGCCTACTCTTCTCCTTTAATCTCCTCATCAATATTCATAAGTTGATAAACTAGCTGATTAAAGGCATTAATGTGGTCTTGAATTGCAGTACATTCTTCCATCTTCAACGAATAAAGCTCCATCCTCAAACACAATCGGTTGGTCATCGACTTCGACGCATAAATCCCCTCGAGCCTTTCCCACGGCCCTCTTGGCATGATCTCTTGCATAACATTATACTTGATCTCGGAGGTGAGTCCCAAACGAATTGTGCTAATCACCCTCTTTTGTATAGAACTCCATTCAGCATCCTTCAACCCTTTAGGTTTTTTATCCTCTAAAGCTTGATCAACACCCTACTGCACAAGAATTTCTTGAACCGTGCACTGCCATACTACAAAATTTATCTTGCCATTGAATAGCGAAATATCAAACTTTGGACCCGAAGAAGTCATCATCCTCTAACCACAATTAAAATTCAAATCAGTCACTGTAGAGATTGAATTTGATAAAACCAATGTCAAAAATGAACTCAGCACGTCGAAAACACTAAGAATGACTCTTGGATTACCAAAATCCGCCTCCAAATTCTCGATCAAAAAACAAATCAACCTCAACCGTCGGATCTGCGTGAACAGTGCCCGCTACAGTATTCCCGCTACATCGTTGCCACTACAGTAACTTTTTTCTCGATGTCGATCACCGTGCTTTGACCAGTAATGCCTTCACGAATGGCGCACCGATCAAACCTCTACGAACCATCGAACCCCACTCTGATACCACTTAAAGGGAATTTTTAGATCTTGTAAAAACTCTGAAAAACCACCAAATGTAGCAAATAAAACCACACAAGATTTAACATGGAAAACCCTCAATAGGGAAAATCACAGGATCAAAATCAATCCACTATCACCTCCAAAATCAATCCACTATCACCTTCAAATTATAATCTTTTACACGGACAAAGACTGCCAAACCCTCTCTCTCTGTAAAAACCCCAAAATTTTAAATATTTTGTGATAAATAATAATAAATATGTTATATATTTATAAATAACATATTATGATGTTTGAGTATACTAGGAATTAATTTGAGATCAATTCAATGTATATATGTATATATAAAAGAGCAAATGCACAAATCATGTTCGATGTATAAATTTCGAAATTTATGATCAGTTGAGAGATTTTGTATTTTACACACTGATACATTGTGAATATAAAAAACTTAAAAGATCAAAGTTGTAGATATCTTCAGCATCTTTCTAACAAATATTTAATCATCTCATTCTAAGGTCGGATGCGAAAGTTATAGTCAAAATACCGAAAAATATGTTTCTAGTCAGGCTGAGTTTTCCAGTTTCGGGTTTCGGGTTTTGGGCTGTAGTATTTTGGGTTTACTGTCATATATACACATGTTTAAATATGAAAAACACCTCTTTTCTCCTGTGTTCCAAACCCTAGCAGCCCCTTTTCTCCTATCTCAAACCCTAGTTCTTTTCTTTGACGATTTTGAGGAATTTCGGAAGATTTTTCAGCGGGTTTTGTGCAGTGCAGCGAAGGGGATTGGTTCTCTTTCACGTGACAGGAGTTTTTTAGCATATGAGGTGAGTAACATCTCGCCCAACTCTGCACCCTTTTATTTTGCACATTTTATTAAGCTTTATTCGGATTTTTCGAGCCTAAAACGTATTTTTAGTGTACAAAAGATAGATCTTTATAACTTATGAAGTGAGAATACATTATCATAATTTTCTAATTGATTACAATAGTAACTGTTTGTGGAAAAAAATTGATATAAAAGAAATGAAAGAAAAATTGATTTGTATTCTCTCAAAATCAATTACAATTTGGATTCCGATTACAAAAGAGAGGAGAATGAATTTTATTCTCCCCTTTGTTTAAAACTGGGTTCTTCTTGGTAGCGATGGAGTGCCTCCTTCGATTGCTTGCATCGAACTTGCTCTCCGTTGACGATCCGACCGTACTATCTCACGAGAACGATTGACTTGTATGATGAATTCGGTTTAGAACTCTTAACAAGTTTAATAAACTCAGAACGAGTTGAAAACTCTGAAAGGAGTTGTTGAAAACCGAATAATCGATTAGTGTAATGAACTTGCGTTGCAAGTTTAATTAAGAACTCTTAACGAGTTTACGAACTCAGAACGAGTTGAAACTCTGTAACCGAGTTGTTAAAACCGAAAATTCGGTTAATAGTCGAGTAGACCCGCTGTTGGTGAAGAGATTCTCTGAAATTTGATTAACTGACTGCTGATCAGTTCCTTGATCTTCAAAAAACTCCCCATCTTAGCCCAACTTTAGGTGGTTTTGATCTCCAAATCTCCAACCCTTGGTGGTTTGATCTCTTCCAAAAATTCCAGTCCCGTAGGATATTGAAGAGAACTTGTTTGAATAAGTTTGAAACTCTAGCCGAGTTAAGAAACTCTTTTGAAAGAGTTAATTTCAGAAAGGATTAATAATCCTTTTAGCCAAGAATGATTGATCAATTGTTGATAAGAAGAACTTGCTAAACAAGTTTTAAAACTCTGATCGAGTTAGGGAAACTCTAAAAAGAGTTGATGATAACAAAGAAAGTTCAATCATTTCAAAAGAGTAGCTGATCTCTTTCTCTCTTTGGTCGATCTCAAAAAAAGCACCGCCAGTCCTCTATAGGTTTGGTAAAACCTCCATATCTCCAAATCTAACTGATAGAAACCAAGATCCACCATTCAGAATTAGGAACAATGAGCGTAGTAACTACCCTCCAAGTTTCACATCGATCGGACCACGGATGAGGGTCCGATCATCACGCCGATCACTGCTGTGCAAAAATAACTTTTCACTACACTCCTAGAACAATTAGCTTCGGTAAAACCTTCATATCTACAAATCTAACTGAGAGAAAGCAATCTCCACCGTTGAGAATTAGGAAAGATGAGTGTAGTAGCTGCTCTCTAAATTTCACGTCGATCGGACCACGGATGAGGGTCTGATCATCGCGCTGATCACTGCTGTGCAAAAGTGACTTTTCTCTACACTCCTGGAACGATTAGCTTCGGTAAAACCTCCATATCTCTAAATCTAACCAATAGAAAGCAATCTCCACCGTTCAGAATTAGTAAAGATGAGTGTAGTAGCTACCCTCCAAATTTCACATCGATCGGACCACGGATGTGGGTCCGATTGTTACGTCGATCACAACTGCGCAAATGTGACCTTTCTTCTCCTCTCTTGTTCTCTCTTTCTTTTATATTTCGTCCAGCCCTTTGCCACCAGCCCTATTTTTCTGTGAAAACCCCCTATTTGTAGGAGTTTAAGGGGTATAACTACCCCCTTAATTAGCTCCATAATGAAGGTTAATTGCCCTATTAAGTGGAGGACCGTTTCAAGGATTTGAAATGGTCAAACGCGACCTTCGCGTTGAAGAGATTATCAATTATAATCTCTTTTTTTTTCAAACTTTTGTGAGGATCGTCAAATTATAATCCTTACATTTAGCTCTTGATAATATGAGAGTCGTTAATTTGTAACTCCCGATGTTGATTGTGAAGGCTGTTGAATTAGAGCTTTCATCAGTTGTTGTGAAGATCGTCAGATTGTAACCTTCATCGATCTACATGAAAGTCTTTAAATTGTAGCCTTCTGAAAGTCGTTAAATTATAACTTTCATCATCGGTGTTTGATGAGGATTAGCTATCTGTTGTGATTTTTAGACAGCTTACAGTAACCTTAAAAAATTTCAGATCTGAAATTTATTAATCATGAATTAAATCACAAGTTTTTGCTTTTAAAATGTTTAAACCTGTGTATATAACTGTTTAGGGTTTCGACGATATATTTACATGCTAATATTTCGTTTCATGTTGTTTCATATATATTGATATCGGTAATATTATACTTGAAAAATAATGATGTTACTTCTAGATTTGTTTTGAAGTTGACGGAAACCTGTGAAGGGTTTCTTACTGTTTCGGTTTATCGCCGGTACAGTTTGTGCATGTTTACTTTTGTTGTGTGCTTTAATGTGAACGAGGAGTCACCTCGAATATTTGGCGTTAGAAATTATTATTTATTATGTATCTTCATATGTGAGATGGCTTGCGGACATGAGTTTAGATTTGCACACCGAGACACGTGTGAAATTAGTGTATATGCATCCTTTTCATATATCTCATCGATATTCTACACATTTCATTCAATCCATGTGTTTGGCAATTATTATGTGTAGTCCATGTGTTGGACATTCATTATATTCAGTCCATGTGTTGGACATTCATCATTCAGTCCATGTGTTGGATAATTTATATATGCAGTCCATGTTTTGGCATCCACTACACCTAGCCTTAGTCTATGTGTTAGACACCTGTTTAAACCTTGAGTATGACACTTACACTTACATAGGCTGGACATGACACTTATGTGGGTTTTGACATGACATAGTATTTGAGTTCTAAGATGGGTTAGTCTTCTTTATATTATTATTCCTGTATTAGATCTTGGGTTTGGTATTTAGGGATTTATAATTTGAGATACAAGGTATATACATGAGGGTTTCCTTCTTTGGATTATTTTGCTCGACGTACCTATGCTCGTGTTGTAATTTCCTAAATACTAAAATCCTCTTATTGTTAGGATCAATGATTTCATGTATATATGTATTAATTGTATTTTTTATATGCAATGAGCCCTCTCCCTTGGGGTTGGTTGTGATGTTGCTTGCTAGCGCTTTGACGCTCGTTGTCCCCTCCCATTAGCCCTCTCCCTTGGGGTTGGTTGTGATGTTGCTTGCTAGCGCTTTGACGCTCGTTGTCCCCTCCCATTTCAGGTAACGAGCTAGGTGCACGGAGAGTCGCAGGTTAATGGCGATACTTATTAGCGTCAATCTTTCATTTGTAGTTTTATTTTATTTATGGAGCTCCATTGTAGACATTTTGTTTAGACATTTGAGAATTATGTTCTAGAAGTTGTAAAGGTTGTGTGCCTTATTTCCTTTTATTAGATATTCTGTATTTGAGACTTGATGAGATCTCCAGACTAGTTATTTCATAGATTCACTTTATATTTTTGTATGTTGGATGATGAAATATCATTTTTATCTCTATTATTTCATCATATATCTCTTGTATTATCTTTTACTTACTTTTGTGCCTACACTTATTGTTGACTCTACTAGAGAGATAGTAATTATGATGGTGAAACATGTTATTGCATGATGTGGTGCATGATAGGTTTGACATTCATGGTTTCATCTCGGACTGCAGCCTTGTGTGAACCCAGTGGCGTCACACTCTCTCTTTCTCTCTACACTTCTTCTTTTTTTTCTCTAACAATAGAAGGACATATATAGGGAAACCAAAACCCTATCTCTAGCCTAACTTTCTAATTGGAATAAGATTCAAACTCTTAATCATGATGGAACCCAAACTTCTAATCATGATAGATCTCCAACCCTATCTAATTCTCATGAATTTCTACAAAGAATTGAAAACATTATACTTACTTGGAGTTTGAGTTGATACCCAACAAATATTAGAAAGAAATTCCTAAGAGGGTTCTTGAAATATATATTAAAGTGTAAAAGTTGGTTGGGTTGAGAGTTTGTCATAAATAAAAATATTAAAATAAGAGAGAGAAATGAGAGAAAGAGAAGAACAAATAAAGGAAAATCAAGAAGAACAATTAAAGAAAAATCAAAAAGAAAATCCAATCGAAACAAGAAGCAAATCCAATGATGAAGGAAATCAAGTGAGAAGACTAAAAATTTAGGATTCAATCCACTAATTAATCTCAATTCGGATTTAAGAACTATTCTCTTTTAGTTCCAATATTACTTAGAAATCTTAAGCGTAGAATATCGAGTTACTCAAAACAAGCATAATCTATCAAAACATATTCAAACAATATTACCATTTATGAAAAGAAATAAACAACTACATAACAATTCTATAATTGAAAAAACATAAATATCAAACCATTTAAGATAAGTATTCTACCAGTTAGTTATCTAGATAATTATCCTACACATGATTATTTTAAGCACAAAAGATAGCAATTTAAAAAATCAAAAGGAAATTAAACTAGTTTTATTTAAGGGAAAATTGCTTCTAGGCCCTAAAATTCAACTTTCAATGTGCCCCAGCCCCCCATATTTTTTTAATGTGCTGCAGCCCCTTATTTTTGAAAAAATTGTATCCAGGCCCCTCTATCATGACTCCAGCTCATAGTAGTGGATGATTAGACATGTCAGCTCATGATTAGACATGCCAGTTGGCTTATATCCTAATTTTATTCTCCTCTTTCTCATGTCAGCGGATCTTGGTTATCATGTTAACTCTTACGGTTAACATGTTAACTCTTAAGGTTAACATGTTAACTCTATGTTAACTCTTACGGTTAACATGTTAACTCTTAAGGTTAACATGTTAACTCTTACAGTTAACATATTAACCGTAAAAGTTAACATGATAACCATGATCGTCGTTGACCACGCGAGTTCCTCGGGACGACGCCGGTGACGGAGCGGGGGAGGGGGCAGAGGGGGATCGGAGGAGGAGGAGGGAGGTGTAGGGGGAGGTGCAGCGGGGGAGGGGAGGGAGGCGAGGGAGGGGAGGGAGGGGGGGGCGGGGGGGGGGGGGGGGTC
>NC_033794.1:28329071-28349690 GCF_001876935.1 Asparagus officinalis
GGTAAATCATGATTTTTGAAGAGGTTGCATTGGAACTTGGGGAGAGAGACCTGGACACAATTTTTTTTTTAAAAAAAAGGGCTGCAGCACATTGTTGAAAGTTAGGGGGGTTGGGGCACATTGAAAGTTGAATTTTGGGGCCTAGAAGTAATTTTTTCCTTTATTTAATCCTAGAACTCCTAAATAAATTAGTTACCCATTCTACAAATTATAAGCAAAAAAATTACAATCTAAACTAGAGCATGAAACAAAATAAATCTTAACTACAAAGTAAGAAGAAAAAGAAATAAATAAAAATCTATACTACAAAGCATGAAATAAATTAAAGAGCAAGAAAATAAATAAAAATCTAAACTGTAAAGTATAAAAATAAATATATACTACAAAGGATGAAAGAAAAATAAGAAATAAAATCCTAAACATGCAATTCTAATACAAGAAAATAAAAGAGGCAAATAAAAACCTACATTGCAAGTGGTTGACCACTTGTGAAGGAAATCTTCATCTTCATCATCAAACGTGAAGAAGAACAAAACTTAAAAAAGGGAAAAAATTTTATTTATTGCAAACTAAAATTATACAAATTTGAAAGGTCTTCTCAATTAAAAGTAATCTTCCTCTCTAAATAGAGTTTATAAAAAATTTTACATCCCTAATCCTCACTCTCTACCCCTATCTATATCCAAATAGAGTTCATAATTTTTTTTTATATCCATAATTCTTACTCTCTATCCCTATTTATAGCCTATAACAATTAACCACAACCTTTGGAGTAGTATTGAGCTCTAAGAAATTAAAATCAGCCCTTGTCACATTTCTATTACAACCTAATAAATTAGTTTGTCAATTAGCTAATTGATTAGCACACCGATTAGTTTGTAACATAATTTACTTTCTTTACGTTGACTTGTTGATTGACTTTCTTCTTGGTCGTTTGGGCTTTGTGGGCTTCCTCTAGGCTTCTAGTGGGACTCAAGAAGAAGTATTTTGGCTTCTTTGAGCTCTTTTTAATAAATCCTTTATTTCCTACAAAATTCATAAAACAACGATAGTAGTAACTATATTTATTTAATAAAATAGATAATGAGGGTATAAAAGTATAATAAAACATAGTCATTAACTACTACAAATCATAACTTTCAATGTTTAATTCTTTTCTGTACCAAAATTATTAAAGAGTTCTTGAAATATTCTAAAGTTACATCCAAATACTTTCATAGCTATCTGAATAAATTATTAAAGATTACAATAAAATCCCCTTTTATTTTTTTAGGTTTGACGAGAGAACTTTCACACGATCCTTCGGACCATGGTTATTAAACCTTATAATAAAATCTCCTTCATAAATAGAATAAATGTGATCAAATCAGTGTTATTTGCACTTTAGTACTGTAATGTTTACATCATTTTTAACTTTGGTACCCCCAAAGTTATTTTCTAGCAATTTGATGCGTGGAAGTTTACATCTTTTTAGACATTGATACCCCAAGTTTTTTCTAATAATGTGATACCTTAAATATTTTGACACTTTGATATCCCAAAGTTTTTTCTGACACTTTAATATCCCAAAGATATAAAAAAAAAGATGTATGGATTTTGTTGAGCAGAATTATAGTCCATCAGTAACTTCAATAAAAAAAATCTTATCTTTTTTCCCAAAAAACAAATACCCCCCAATCTCTAGCACCATCTATTTCAAATTCATTGTCGGGCCGTCCGGTGTATGCTTGTTAGGATCCAGGATGTGGTGCTGGCAGTATCAACTTACTTGAACCTGGCAAATATCAACATAATAGCTGATATGGACTGATACACAGTGGATATGCAAATGAACGTCTTAAATGCATAAGTGAAGGTCTTAAATGCAAGTCATCAGAGATTGAAGGAGTTATTAGCAAGATTAGTGCCAGTTCAAATACCAGCTCAACTGTTTTCCAACTGTTTCTTCAATTCTATTTTTTCTGTTGTGCACGTGCACAACCCCTGTCTGTTTCTTTCTTTTGCTTCTGAGGAGAAGAACTGTATGTAGTATAAAAGGAGAAGTTGTAAGAATTGTTACTCAGGAAATGAATAAGACTTTTGTTCTTTTCCTCAACTCATATTTTTCTTTATTCATTCAATTTCTTCTCTCGTCTACTATATTTGAGTTGTTTTCCAGGTTCTTATGACCAAGAACATAGGGAAAAGATTCAATAGAGGCTTGCGATCCTCACAATTGGTATTAAATCAGCTGGAATCTGAGGCTAGGGCTGAAGATAACATGGCGGATCTGGAGGAAGCTTCTGCTGATGAGGCGATTCAAGCAAGGAGGATCCATCGAGTAGAGGATGCCATCAATCAACAGAGTTCGCTTCACCAACAAACATCAGCTAAGGTGGAGGAAAATTCTGCAAAAATAGATGATCTTGCTGCTCAGATTAAGATTTTGGTTCAAGAATTCAGGAGCTTCAAGGATTCTAACCAAGAAATCTTAAGAACTGGACAGGGAAGTGATCAAGGATTCTTGAATTCAGGAGCAAGAGAGAGCAGAGAACTGCCAAGAACAGGAGTTAGAGATTCTAGCAGGAGGGTTTATGATCATGAGACCAGCTTCCAGAGTCAAAGAGATGTAGATTGCTATGGGAATTCCATATCAGTACCCAGTTTTGGTAATATCTCCTCACAAAAGAATTCTTTCTTTAGCAATCAGAAGCTTGTTCAGCCAAAATCTTTGCGCTTGGACTTTCCTTCTTTCTCTGGTAATGAAAATGTGTTAGCTTGGTTAGATCAAACTGAGCAGATTTTTGATTACTATGATATCAAGAATGATGAGTGGGTCAAGGTTTGCTCTTTTTACTTGAGAGATGAAGCCCTACAGTGGTATATGTGGCTTGTTAGAAACATTGAAGATTATGATTATTGGGATATTTTCAGGGAAGAGCTGTTTACTAGATTTGGACCTAGTGAATTGGCAAGACCCTATGATGTTTTCTCTACTTTGAAACAAACCAGTACAGTTAGGGAGTATCTTGGAAAATTTGAACAAGCATTAGGGCTATTAGATGATCAACCCTCTAGAAGACACATTCTTGAAAGATTCATTAGAGGGCTTAAAGATGGATTGAGATATGAGGTGGCAGCTACAAGGCCTACTTTATTAAAGGGGGCAGTCTCACTAGCAAAATTGTTTGAAGATAAACAAAGGAATGAGAAGAAACCTAGGGGAAACTGGAACACATCCAATTTAGGGGGTCCTTCAGTTAACACTCCTAACAATTTCCCAGTCAAAGATAATTCCAGAATTTCACCTCAGTTTAAGAAATTGACACCTGAGGAGATACAAAGGAGAAGAAGCCAAAATTTGTGTTTTACCTGTGATGAAAAGTGGCATAGAGGGCATCAATGTAAAGGGAAACAATTATTCATATTTGAGGGAATTCTGGAAGGGGGTATGGAAGGAACTGAGGATGATTGTGTTGAGAATGGTGAAGATTCTTTGGCAATTTAATTGGCTGAAAGTTTAGTTAAAGGAGCTCCTTCTATTTCTGTACAAGCACTAAGTGGAATCAATGCTTCACACACCATTAGAGTGGTAGGGTATTACAAGAACCAAACAGTGAGTATATTGATAGACTCAGGGTCAACACATAATTTCATTAATGCCAAACTAATCAAAGTCTTGGTTGCTAGTGGAGAACTAATCAAAGGAGCAGGAGTTTGTCAAGAAGTGTTGTTGGATTGTCAAGGGGTGAAGATCCAAGTGAACCTGTTAGTCATGCCCATGGGTGGTAGTCAGATTGTGTTAGGGGCAGACTGGATGAAAACCTTAGAAGATATCACTCTTAATTTTCAGAAATTGCGGGTAACATTCATGAATGAAGGAGTGAAAAGAACTTTACAAGGGGTAGTTCCAGAGGAGTTGAAGTTAGTTGATGAAAAGGCCATTGCAAAAACATTTAGAGAGAAAGAAGAAGGGTACCTAATTCAACTTTGTAGCGTGCAATTGCATGAGTCAATTACAAGCAGTGTTATTGAAAATCTTCCAGCAGACATGCACAAACTATTACATGAGTTTCAGGTGGTGTTTCAAGAGTTACCCAGTCTTCCTCCTCACAAGGATGTGGACCACAAAATTCCCTTGGAGGAAGGATCTAAACCAGTTTGCATTAGGCCCTATAGGCATGCTCATTTCCTTAAAGAAGAAATTGAGAAACAAGTAGAAGAAATGTTACAAAAAGGGGTTATAAGGCCTAGCAACAGTCCATTTTCTTCTCTAGTAGTCATGGTGAAGAAAAATGATGGGAGTTGGAGAATGTGCATAGACTACAGATCATTGAATAAGTTTACAGTTAAGGATAAGTTTCCCATTCCTATCATAGATGAATTGCTAGATGAATTACATGGGACTCAGTTTTTCACTAAACTGGATCTTAAATCAGGATACCATCAGATTAGAATGTATGAAGCTGATATACCCAAGACTGCCTTCGGGACACACCATGAACATTTTGAATTCATGGTTATGCCATTTGGCCTTACAAATGCACCATCTACTTTCCAGGCCCTCATGAATACTATTTTTCAGAAAATTACTGAGGAAATCTGTATTGGTTTTCTTTGATGACATTTTGGTTTACAGCAAGCAATGGCAGGATCACTTGATTCATTTGAGACAAGTGTTTCAAATCATGAAAGAGCATCAGTTGGTAGCTAAGTTGTCAAAGTGCAGTTTTGGTCAAAAACAAGTGGAGTATCTTGGACATGTGGTATCACAGGAGGGTGTATGTGTGGATCCTAACAAAATTAGTGCAATTGTTGAATGGCCATTGCCAAAAACACTAAAAGGATTAATAGGCTTCTTAGGCCTAGCTGGGTAGTACAGGAAATTCATCAAAGTGTTTGGAGTGATATCTCACCCCGTGACACAGCTTTTGAAGAATGGGGCTTTCATCTGGAATGATGGTGCTGAAGAGTCTTTCAATGCCTTAAAGCTAGCATTAACTAACCCTCCAGTCCTTGCTATGCCAGACTTCAATCTAACTTTTGTGATAGAATGTGATGCCTCTGGTACAGGAGTGGGAGCTGTGCTGATGCAAAATGACAGACCTACAGCCTATTTCAGCTTTGCCTTGAAGGGAAGGAATGCCACACTCTCTACTTATGAAAAAGAATTGTTAGCCATTACACTCTCTACAAAAAAATGGCAGCAATATCTACTTGGCAGGAAGTTTGTGATTAGAACTGATCACCAGAGCCTTAAGTATTTGTTAGAACAAAGGATTCACACAGGCATCCAAAACAAATGGCTTGCCAAGTTACATGGGTATGACTACACTGTTGAATACAAACCTGGCAGGCTAAATAGGGCAGCTGATGGCCTTTCAAGAGTCCAAGAGGAGGAAGAGGAAACTATCAATGAGATCATAGAAGTCTTAGCAATATCTACTGTTCAAAATGATTGGTTAAATGAAGTCAAGCTCATGTGTTCTACAGATTTCTTCTTCAAAGAACTTGATGAGAAGTTACAGCAGGGTCATGCACCAGTTGAAGATTTCTGCAAGAAGGATGGAGTATTCTATTATAAAGGCAAAATCTTAATTAGTCCTACATATTCTCAACTTAAAGCCTCTCTACTTGAGGAGCATCATGCTAGTCCTACTGCAGGGCATTCTAGCATTACTAGAACTCTACACAGGCTTAGCAGGGCATTCTAGCATTCTATTTGGGAAGATTTATCAATGGATTTTATTACTAGCTTGCCTAAGAGTGGAATCAAGTCAGTCATTTTGGTGGTGGTGGATAGATTGACAAAGTATGCACACTTCTTTGCACTTTCCCACCCATATACTGCTTAGTCAGTAGCTCAGGTATTTTTTGAGGGTGTTTTCAAGATTCATGGCATGCCTAAGTCTATAGTTAGTGATAGAGATCCACTATTCACTAGTCTTTTTTGGAGGGAGTTGTTCAAATTGCAAGGAAGCCAGCTTAAGTTTAGCTCTGCTTACCATCCTAAAACTGATGGGCAGACTGAAATTACAAATAAAAGTTTAGAGGCCTATTTGAGATGTTTTTGTTGTCATAAACCCAAAGAGTGGTGTCAGTGGCTTCCTTTGGCAGAATTTTGGTATAATACCACTTGGAGAGTGTCTACACAAACTACCCCTTTTGAAGCAGTGTATGGCAGGCTTCCTCCCTCTTTGCTCTCCTACATTCCCAAAAGTTGTAAGGTGCAGGCAGTTGATGAAGCTCTTTTTTCTAGAGACATCACCCTACAATTTCTGAAGGATAGCCTTAAGCGTGCAGCTGAACAAATGAAGAAGTCTGCCGATTTGCACAGAAGCTATAGGAGTTTCAGTGTTGGAGATTGAGTGTTTCTCAAACTCCAGCCTTACAGACAAATCAGTGCTTCCTCACATAAGCCTCATAAACTCTCTCCTAGGTTCTATGGACCTTTTCAGGTTTTAGAGAGAATAGGAGAGGTTGCTTATAAAATTGACCTTCCAGCTCAAGCTAAAATTCATCCTATTTTCCATGTTTCCCAGTTGAAACAAAAGGTTGGTTCTAATATAGTAATTCAGGATGATTTTCCTTCTTATGTGAAAGAAATAGTTGATGAACCAGAGGCAATTTTGGACAGGAGGTCAATTATCAAGGGAAATCATTTGATATCTCAGGTCTTAGTCAAATGGAAGCAACGTACACACCTAGATGCCACCTGGGAATCTTATTGAGATTTAGTTAAGAGATTTCCTGCTTTTGACCTTGAGGCAAGGTCCAAATTAAGAGGGGGGAATTGTTAGGATCCAGGATGTGGTGCTGGCAGTGTCAACTTACTTGAACCTGGCAAATATCAACATAATAGCTGATATGGACTGATACGCAGTGGATATGCAAATGAAGGTCTTAAATGCATAAGTGAAGGTCTTAAATGCATAAGTGAAGGTCTTAAATGCAAGTTATCAGAGATTGAAGGAGTTATTAGCAAGATTAGTGCCAGTTCAAATACCAGCTCAACTGTTTTCCAACTGTTTCTTCAATTCTGTTTTTTCTGTTGTGCACGTGCACAACCCCTGTCTGTTTCTTTCTTTTGCTTCTGAGGAGAAGAACTGTATGTAGTATAAAAGGAGAAGTTGTAAGAATTGTTACTCAGGAAATGAATAAGACTTTTGTTCTTTTCCTCAACTCATATTTTTCTCTATTCATTCAATTTCTTCTCTCGTCTACTGTATTTGAGTTGTTTTCCAGGTTCTTATGACCAAGAACACAGGGAAAAGATTCAATAGAGGCTTGCGATCCTCACAATGCTTCATCACACACTTAGGGCCTTTGAGTTTGCTAGAGTGGACACGCCGTTGGTGGGTGCGAATCAGCGCTAGTGCAGTCCGAGAGAAGATGCAAAAAAGTTGAGGAAAACCCTTGGTTTCTTACGATAACATGGGGGGCGGGGGAATCACAAGTGACCCCGGGGGGTGGCAGGGGGTTAGGAATGATGTCGGTGACATGAAAAATTTAATATTAACTTTGAACAAATCTACATGTTTTTGAAGGAAGATGAGAGGATTGAAAAAGAGGAGTTCTCGAGCGTAAGAGCCGTCATTTAAGAAGTCTTAATAGAAATATCATCAAAGAAATCTTAAGAAAAATATTTTTCATTTATTCTCTAGTCAATTTAGGCTGAATATTTAGGAGGTTTGCTCATATGTACTATGTTTTTGCTGTTACTTTCATTTTTTTTTAGTTCCTGAAAAATCTAAGATGCCAAATTTTAATCTAAATATTCATTTTTATTTTAGTTTTTCCCTTTTTATTCTCCATGGAGGTTTCTTAGCTGTGATAGTTAGGAGATAAAGGTTCCAACATATACAATGATCTTAAAACTTATGTTAGTTATAGTATTTTAACTTTTCTAATATTCCATACTTTTAAAGAAATACCAATTATATTAAAAATTCCATTGATAGTTAGGTTTTTTTTTTTCCTTCTCATTTTTTCCCCTCCATGAGATAGTTAGGCGGTGGGTTAACAAAGGAAATTAGAGATAAAGATATAGGAGGAGAAAGGAAAGGAAAGAAAAATATTCTCGTGATTCTAGTTGGTGTAAAAATATTTTTTAAAAGTGAAAGATATTATTAAAAATTTTAACAATATATCAGTTTTTGCCATTTTTTTTTCTTCGCTAAATTTTTTAGGATGTGGGATTAACAAAAGAAATTAGAGAGAGAAAAGGATAAAGAAAGGGAAGAAAAAAGATTTAGTCTCGAGTCCAACTGGGGTAAAGATTTCCTTTTTAAAATTATAACAGATATTAGTTTTTTCCATTTATTTTCCTCCGTGAGATTTTTAGGCAGGTGTATTAGCAAAAAAATTATTTTTTTACGGAATCATTTTCGCAAGATAATTATGGGCTAATTAGTTGCCACAAGGCTGGTTCAATGGCAGCTATATTAGTAGTATAATATTGATAATATAGATGGTACTGAGCTTGCATCTTGTACAAGGTACTCGGTAGCTTTAGTAATTCAAGAAACTAACAAAGGAAAAGAGGCAATAATACGCGGAACTATATACTTATATATACTAGTTGGATTGCACGTGCAATGCACGTGGTAAAATTTTTATCATTTATTATAAAAATTTAAATTTATTTAGGGAAAGATTTGTTATAAAATTATTGAATGTAAGCAATGAATCAAATATATAGACATAAAATAAAGTCATTGGACCTTATGCAACATCAAAACGAATAAGTTGAAATCTTTTGGATATTTGGATATAACAACTAAGAATCACCCTAATAATCTCATTGAATGAATGGGATACTTGGATTGAACATTAAATCTTTTGTGTCCTATAACAAAATAATATGACCAGCATTCAAGATAGAATACAATAGAATTGGTTCAGCAAATGCAATATGTTTTCAAGAAAATACATGTCAAGTAGCATAGACAATTATCTAGCATCGGTTAATCACTATGAAGTCAAGCTCTTCTCATGTCTTCTTAAGAGAAAGGATTGAGTCTTGAAAGAAGACCCCAACCGAGCAATACATTCTTGAAAAAAATGGGTGATTACAATCTACTTACAGATAATCGTCAAAATCCCCAACCAAAGAATAAAATGAAGAGTATCTCTCATTACATCACACCAAAAAAAACATAAAATTCCCTAGCTGTATACATCAAAAACCCATCAAAACAACTCCTAACATACTCAAACCAAGAAATTGGAACATTAGCAACATTTAGCAACAAAATATAGAGCTTAAAAACATCTCCATTCACCAAAGACCTGACCTCAACTAAATAGCATCAAATTGTTGATCTCCTAGCAGCCCCCCATGTCTCTTACTATTTCGCCATGGTTTTATGGTCATAGGAAAGGCTAAAACAATAAGAAGGACATATCAAGACATATAACCTTCTGAACACAAAGTTAAAGGAACATGAAACAAGGATGCATAGGGAATTAGGGCAGATCACCTAAGTACTGATTGAATCATTGATAATGAACAAAGCAATATAGAAATAAATCTCTCCTATAAAGAACATTCTTTTTAAACAAACACCCATTACATCTATAATATTTCTTACATTATAATATCTGCCAACATTTCTTACATTAACATCTATAATATTTGTTATGCTATAGAGTCTATCAATAGAATAATTAAGCTAATAGACGCAAATGCGTTTTGGCTAACTATCATTCTCTAAGTTATCATATGACTTGTAGCATGTAAGCTTAATAATTTCCTTTAGCAATTGCATTATCAATTTTTATATGTATCATGAAATTAGTACTTTCCTCATAGTAATTTCAATTGGCATTTGAGCTCATATTTGCTTACATGAATTAAGATATTGCAAGATATTTGATAATGTCCATTTAGTAAAAGTTTACTCTCAAATAGGAATTTCCAAATTTCAGAATCTTTAGTATGTAACAATTGAGTCAATTACAATTATTATTAAACAACTAAAAAGGAAAGGGAAAAAAATAAAGCTCTCTATACAAAATATATTAAACTACTATATCTACTTATAGTTCTAACAAATGAGCGAAAGGGATATAGCCTATGATGATTTGTTGAAGGTAAAAAAAGGTTAAATTAATTTTTTTTTAAATTCGAGCCCAAGGTATTTATGATTATAATAATATACCATTATATCTGTGAATTTTAAGGTATATGCAAAATTTCACAAGGTTCAAATCTCTCTAACCCAATTTATTTTATTTCATCAAGTACTATAAATGCACATTATCACTTATACTGATATGAACAGTCTCAAATCTTTTAACTTAATACATAAGCATGATTTGACAAAATCTTGTGGTTAGTTATGCTCAACAGGATCATGACCAAGGATAAAGTTAAAGCTTGGGGGAGAACAGATGATGCACAAGGTAACCTTTGTGGGCTCATAATAAAACTGTTGAGCATTTGTTCTTTAAATGCTTATTTTCAGCTCAAATATGTGATCAAATACTATCCTATATGAGGCTACAAAGAAGACATAAGTCTTGGATTAGATTCCGACATTGGTATAAGACTCTAGAGGGAAGAAAAGGTCTAGGTTCAAGGCATAGAAGAGCTCTGCTTGTAGCAACTATATACTATATTTAGCAGGAACGAAACTGCAGAAAATTTAGAGGCATTAGCAATTCCCTCGCAGGATTACTCAATAAAATTCACAGCTTGATGGCCTGCAAACTTGGTGATTTTAAATGACACTAACTTATATTTGTATATTGTTCTCTCATGCAGCATTGTGATGTTTTTTCTTGTTGTTGGAAGCCTACTTTTATTATACTTTGGAATGCCTAACTACCCTTGTACACCTGATAATCAGTGAAATATTCTTTACCTATGAAAAAAAAAATAATCACTCAATTTGGTACTCAATCGCATGTCGTATTCCTATCTCATACAACTTGGATGAAGTATTGCCTTCTTAGTGATAATGCTTCAGAGTATTATGGATTAGCAAGATGTATTGCTAGCTTGCAACTTTGCAAGAAGCCTTAGAGCTTGAGTAAAATAAAGAATTTTCACTTTCAAATGGCCATGAAAGATTAACATAGAATCACATTGCCATACTAACCTAAAGCCAATGAGTCTTACATTTAAGCAAAATAAAGTTCAGTGGGATAGCAATGCATCTAATCTACGAAGTGTAATTATAAGCAAAAGTAAGAGATATTCTCCTTAATTTTTAAATAGGAGTAAAAATTATGAACGATCATTCTGATATCAAATAGTTACTCAAAGCTAATCATAACACAATCATACAAGTTAAAAAACAAACATTGGTAACGTAAGTCTCACCCTTGATTGATCCACCTCTGGATCTACCAGGGGAACCACTCCTGCAAGTGTTTCAAATGTTGTCCCTGCAACCGTACAAATATGAAAAGTGATCAGTTTGATCAGGCACAACAATAGTTGTACTTAGCAGTTACAACATTAACATGAGATGATTTCCAGCCAATCAAAGTGAAGCAATAATTACAAAAGACGTAAACTGGTAAATGTAGCATCTAGTGTTAAGTTATTTTTAACATAGATACCAAGAAAGATAAAAGATTTCAGTACCAGCAACATAAGTGCTGGATTCAGCACTGCTAGAATCATATCGCCATCTTCCATCACTTTGAGTAAGCGACTGATGAAATAATGGTTTAAGTTATACCTCTTCACTAAATGGAAAAGTAGCAAAAAAGAAAAAGAATACATAGGAGTTGAAAGCTTATCACCTTTATGGAATCAAAAACACTACTGGCATCTGACAGTGACACATCAAAACCTTGATTCTGCATAAGAAAAATGAAAATATGTTTTTTATGTTTATAAAGTTTCAAATAATAACAGAACACATTGAAGATCAAAGAGAAGGCAATTAAGGATGTAACTATATCAATAGAAATAGAAATCGAGCATAATAAACTTGTGTATCAGCTGAAATAATAACAAACAATTTAGTACAAAACAAACAATGCAATGTCTAATTTGATCTCACGGGATATTTTCGGTAAATAGTACGTCATATACAACACATTATACAAAAGAATATATCGAGATCATAAGTAATCACGAGTTCTTCATCAATCTCAGGGCTCCACTCCTCAACATGCAATCTCTCTGCCAAATTCCCCCACTCATAAAACTCAAAGAAAAACAAATAATTTGGAGGCCTTGCATGAGCAATAACCAACTTAGCCAATCAAGGATGATCCACTTCACTTCATGCTAAAAAAAACCAACATCAAAATTATCCATATTGGTCAACATGGGCACTCCCAAAATCTCAACTTTAAGCGAAAACCACCTAAAGGAGTGTAAACTTTCTTACCACCACAATTGAAGTTCTCTGTAGAACTTGTCGAGGTCGTCTGAAGAGGAAAAGACAGGTTTTTTGATGGTGACTCTCCGGCCATCGAGCCTCACGTCGTAGACGGTACTTTCAGAACCTTTTGTTTGGTGAAATCAAAGGAGAGTCTCAGAATGGACTAACAGAAAATTAGAGAAAAGACATAGGGGGTTTGGTGAAATTTTACCTTAAGCGATAGGGGAGAGGACAGAGAAGGAAGAGGGAGGGAGATGGAGGGGGATTGACTTGCTCGAGTAGCTCTCTTCAAACAAAACGGGAGGCACAATTAGTTGAGTCTAGCATACCTGTGCAATTTCCCCACAATTCTCTTCAACAAAAAGAAGATATATGGGTAATTCAATATCAGCAAAAAAATTTTGGGGGAAGAACAATTTCTTTTCTTAGCTAATAAAGATACCTTACTGGTTTTGGCATCAATCTAACATTTAAGAATGTTGTTCAATCTCAATGCATGAAACATATCCTTCATTGTAGAAGAAGACGAACCGAGTTTTTCCACAACAAGCGGGCATGTTGCCAGGCTACTTTCGGAAACCTTTTCAGAGTCCTAGAATCCGAAATGTTCTCACTGTTCCATGCTATATTTAGCCTCTTCATTTCGTAACAAATTTTCCATTAATTCTTAAGTAAAAAAACTCATAACTTGTGACAATTAGTTGGAATTTATTGGGTGTGAAAGCTTTTGATTTTATAACTCATTTTATAAATTCTTAATAATAATGGAAAACACCTCATAAATTTGCCCATTAATTAGATCCAAATTAACTTTGTTATATTTACAAAAGTTGAAGAGCAATTTGGGATAGTGAAAGTTTTTCTAGTACTCCCTCTTTTAAATTAAAGGGTACATGAAATATGTAAATACCCAAAATCAAAGTATTTTAACCACGCGCTTCGCCACTAGCCTCTTTAATAAATGGAGAGAGCTTCCACGTCTAACTTTACTCCTCTCAGCCTATTGCTGACGAAAATGCTCAGCCGTAAACCCCCAAAATTCTCTTTCCCAAAATGCCCCCACCATCCTTCGTCCTCACCACAAACAAAATCCTCTCCCTCGCGCGCTCCGGTCTCATCGCCTCCGCCCGCAGACTGTTCGACGAAATGCCTGAACGAGACACAATCTCATGGAACGCAATGCTCACGGCCTACTGCAACTCAAACCTCCCCGACAAAACTCTCTCCCTTTTCTCCTCCATGATCTCCTCCTCCGCCGCCAAACCCGACCACTTCACCCTCACCGCCGCCCTCTCCGCCGCCTCCGACGCACGTGAACTCCGCACCGGGACCCAGCTCCACTCCTTCTCTCTCCGCTCTGGCTTCAACTCGTTGCCTGTTACCAACTCTATTGTTGATATGTATGGCAAGTGCTCTTGCCCTTGTGACGCCGAAAGGGTATTTGAATCGATGGAGGAGAGGAATGTGGTCTCTTGGTGCTGTCTCATTCATGGTTTTGCTTATTCAGGGATTTTGGAGAAGGCCCATCAACTGTTCGACGAAATGCCGAGTAAGAATACTGTGGCTTGGAATGTTTTGATCATGGGTTGTACACTATGCAATGAGCCGGAGATGTCGATGGGTTTGTTTAGGAAGATGCTGGTTTTGGGTTTTGAAGCTGATGCTTTGACGTTTTCAGGGGTTATGAATGCATGCGCTGAGATTGATAGACCTTGTTTTGGCGAAACGATTCATTCGTTGGTAGTGAAAATTGGATGGATTGATGCTGTTGAGGTTAGTAATTCGATCCTTAGCTTTTATTCCGTATTTGGTTTGAAAAATGACGCTGTTAAGATATTTGAGGCGATGAGAATGCGAAGTCAAGTGTCATGGAATGCGATGATAGATGCGTTCATGAAAGGGGGTGATGTAGATGAAGCTATTTCTTTGTTTAGAAAAGCACCCAAGAAGAGTATTATCTCATGGACATCGATAGTTTCAGGGTTTGCTAGGAACAGGCAAGGAGAGGAGGCTGTAATGGCTTTTGTGAATATGATGAAAAACTACTTCAGACCCGATGATTTTGCATTTGGTGCTGTTCTTCATGCTTGTGCTATTTTGGCAGTCATAGGATATGGCAAAATGATCCATAGCTCTATCATTAAATCGGGTTTTGGTTCATTTGTCTATGTAGAGAATGGTTTACTGAACATGTATGCAAAATGTGGTGATATTGAAGATGCAAACATAGTCTTTAATGGCATCCAGTTGAAGGATGTGGTATCATGGAACATGATGATATTAGGGTTTGCATTGCATGGATGCACATCAAAAGCTTTTGAGATATACAATGAAATGGTAGCTTCTGATGTTGTTCCTGATAAAGTCACATTTTTAGGGTTACTGATGGCTTGTAACCACTCAGGCCTTATTGAAAAGGGGGGAGAGTTCTTTGATGTGATGAAATCAGTTTATGGGATTTCACCTGATATGGACCATTTTACCTGCATTATCGACATGCTTGGGAGATC
Source organism: Asparagus officinalis (assembly GCF_001876935.1). NCBI lineage: Eukaryota > Viridiplantae > Streptophyta > Magnoliopsida > Asparagales > Asparagaceae > Asparagus > Asparagus officinalis. The sequence goes on from NC_033794.1 coordinate 28,343,908, forward strand.
AGGGCATCTTAAAGATGCTAACAAGTTGATCGAAAAATTTTCAGGCTCGAGTGAGGCTTTACTCAGTGTGTGTACAAATATTGATAATTTTAGGGTTTCAAAGAAAATTGGGGAGGAATTGGTTAGAATTGAACCTGAGAAAGATACAGGCTATGTGATGCTATCGAACTCGTATTGTGCTAGCGGGCAATGGATAGAGGCAGAGAGGGTGAGAAAGGAAATGGTAGAGCAAGGAGTGAAGAAGGCACCTGGTTGCAGTTGGATCGAAGTGAGAGATATAGTGAAGGTTTTTATGTCTGGAAGTAGATCAGTTGTTGATATGTTAGATGTGCATGAGATGTTGTGGTGTTTAGAGTCTGAGATGAGAGATCCTGGTTTCATTTTCTCATAGCGATGGTTAATGATTCTTGTTTCCCTTGGTGTAGACTGTAGAGCATTATTTGGTGTTCAAATGGCAGTTTTGGCAATTAATTCTTATGTAATTATGAAGGATGATAGGTATGTTTTTCAATGGCAAGTTGGCAACAGAGGACAAGTTTTTCTTGCAAAGAGATATGTATACTGTTGAGGGATTTTCTCAATGATCATGAGTGACACAAGAATGTTTAAGGTAACGGCTCGTCTAATGAGATGTAAACAGCTGACTTTGGAGGCTGAAATTGAACTCCGCCAACAAGTGATTTTTCGGCCTCCAACCTCAAAGAAGAAATTGAAAGCATTGATTCAGCAAGTTGATCTCATTAACTGAGGAGGATTGCTGACCTTAATCTCAGAATGTTCTGCAAGAGTACCATGGATAATTAAATTCCCCTTATGTCAATAATAATATTGTTTCTATCTGTTCCAAGATATGATGTATAGAGGGAATAATCTTAGAGTGCCTGCAATGCCTCCCTATCCATCTTCACTGGCAACGAACAATCAGCTATCCAAATTGGAGAATCATATCGCAACATGCATACAATGGTGGGTTTAATATAAGGAATGATTCATGCCCTTAAGCTTGGAGCTTTACGACAAGGCGATACTGGAAATGGACATGAAGTTAGGGTTTTCTTTGTTATATTTCGTCTAACATTTGGTGGATTTGTTTGACGAAGTGAAGGACATTAGATTGGGATCGAAATCTGTGGTGGTTGTGCTCTGCTTTTCTATGGTACATTGTGGTTGAACTATTTGTTCTGTAATATATGTTTATTGACTTAGGGGACGCTTGGTAGCTTGCAACTATTGACTTAGGGGGCGCTTGGTAGCTTGCAACTATAGTTGCAATGCAAGTGTTACTTGCATGGAACTGATGCATTGCAACTATTCTTGAATGCAACTACAGTTGCAATTGTTTGGTTTAAATTTTAACTTTTACAACTTGCAGTTGTAGCTATTTGATTATGCCTACAACTTTACGTATGTAACTTGCTTTTTTGCTTTTAATAAATTGATAAAATTATTAAATTTTTTAAAACTTCTAAACTATTTTTTATTTAAAAATAGTGATTTTTAATTTAAGAAAATTGATTTTTAAAATTTGCTAAAGAATAATTTTCATAAGATAATATTTTATTAAACAATACTACTTTCATAAAATAATTTTTTTGGTTAACATATACTTATCGCAATTTTTTTGAAATAAAACATTTTTCTAAACAAATATTATTTGAAAAAATAATTTTTGAAAATAATATGTTAACAAAAATAATATTATTTATGGAAAAAATTAACTTTTCAATAAAATAATATTTTAACAAGAAAATAATATTCTTTTAGAAAAATAAAAATTTTCAAAATATAATATTTAAAAAAATAATATTTTTTCAAAAAATTATTTTTTTTAAAAAGTATTTTTTAAAAAAAAATAATTATCTTATAAAATATTTTAGAAAAATTGTTCAAAATTTTTTGGTAAAATATTTTAAATAATTATCTTATAAAATATTTTAGAAAAATTGTTCAAAATTTTTTGGTAAAATATTTTAAAATAACTTTAATTTGGAAAAAAAAAATTTTTTTAAAGAAATTATATTAATACTTTTTAAATAATTGTAAATCTTAAATGAATTTCTTAGGATTTTTATAAGGTTGCAGCTGTAACTTGCGGTCATTTCGGACGTAAGTCATATGTTGCAATTAATGGGCGTTTCGTAACTATAGTTGCAAACGTAGCAATGAGTTACAACTAAACAAACACTTACAACTGGACAAAATTGACCTATTACATGCAACTGGAGTTGCAACCACTCTAGTCGCAATCTAGCAAACGCCGCCTTAGTGGTGTGACTTTCAGTATAGTCTCGGACTCTTATTAAAACCTTTTGCTTTAAGTTTGTGAAAATGGCATGCATGTTATTACCCTTTGGGGTGTTAGTCAGCTAGAACATTTTTGATAGAAGTGGAACAATTTTTATTATGAGATAATTTTTTATTGTGGGATATTTTAATGGGGTAATTGGGAGTGATATTTTAAAACATGATATTTTAGTGGGACAATTGTTAGTATAATTAAGGATAATTTTTAGAAATCAATAAGCATATAAGTCATGTATTTTGATGATCATACTACTGTTTATACATTTTAAAACTTATTATTTTTATTATTATTATTTTAGTGTTAATTAATCTTGAAGAACTATTAGATAGACTAGAAGATTAACTTTTTAATTTTTTTTGGAATATTTATTGTAATATAAATTTAAAAAATATTTTTTCCTTTTTTCCTCTTTCTTTTTTGATCTACCAGACATCATTCCATCATCTCTCAATTTTAATTAATTTTTAATAAAACATAAATTTTGTAATTTTTAAATTTAAATTAATTATACAATTCAAATATTTAATAAAAAGTAAAAAATAACATTAAATAGAAGGGAAGGATAATAAGAGATGTGATCTAATTCTATGGTGTGGTTTGAAGATGACGGAGAAATGAAATATGAAAAATAAAAAAGTAAATAATAAATTTTTAGTTTTTTACCATGTAGTTCTACCTTAAAACTTGGGGCAATTTGAGAGACTAGAACTCTCTCTTTTCTATATAAAATTTGACAAAAGTGGGATAAATTTTACAATTATCTCAGTTCTACTTTTTATCCAGTTTTGTTGACTAACATTGTATAATTTTATCCTAGTTTTAGTTTCAATGGACTAACACTATAAAATATTGTCCCACAAATTATCCCTGTTCTAATTTTGAGTTCTACTTGACTAACGTGCTTTATTTTTAGATGTTTGCTTATCCTTTCTATATAGCTATTCCTGATTCGAGACTATATCTTTAGAATTGTGGAGATGTGGATAGATATGGGAGTTGGTCACCTTATTTCAGCAAATGAAAAACATATCTGCATATTCTGTGAGATTTGGGCATTTTTTATTAATATTCTCTAGCTATGCCAAATACTAGCTTTTGATGTGCTCATGTTCATGAGTTTTTCTACGAACAATACACACACACATACATATATGTATGTGTATATATACACATACATATATGTATGTGTGTGTGTATATATGTATATGTGAACAGTAATCATCTTTAGCTTGAACTATATTTCCTTAGACAATCATATATCAACATAAATCTCCAAGATAACATAATAGCAATGCTGGGCCAACAAGAAATATGTGGCTATATGTGCACACTCATTTTTAGGATAATTGCTGGTAATTTACTTATAATTAATGTACAAAAATTGTTGCGCCACCTGTTAATATTGTTAAACACAATTTTCCTTCTTGATCAACCAAGTTATCATGGGTCATCTAGATTCGTTGGTATGGCTCTGATTCCTTCTCATATGCTATTTCGCAAATTTTTAAATCATTTCAGATTTAGTAATATTTCAAATACATGAAGGAGTGCATGAATTTATGCTAACTGGACCGTCAAGTTCTCCATGTAGATTGAAACTTCTGATACTCAGGAGGACATGATATTTTATGGTATGGGGAAAAAGCTGCGGGCTTCGCAGGTATTCAAAATGAATGGATTTATACTGAGTGATGCCCCCAGATGTTGAACTGCAATAGGTAAGTAAACGTTTGGAAATTGTTTCGATACATATGAACCCTTTATATGATTTTGAGGACAGTTTCAGGCCCTCAGTGATGGATATGCCCTTTAGACTGATTGTTTTGAACTTACTAACATTCTAGTTTTTTTCCATGCCTCATTGCAAATTATATATACTTTTTCCTTCAGATAGCAATACTCGTTATGGTTACATTTAACTGGCTTATTAATCACATAACTAAAAGTGATTAGTTATATAAACCTTTGTTGAAATTTCTATCTTACTTGATATCTAATTTTTTTCATGTCCCTCTTTCTTGATCTCTGCCTTTCTTCTCAGGTGTTTGCTAGATTGATAAGTGCTAATTGCTTTGTTAGGGTTTCCAGATCCTGATGTTTTAGTCTTTATGGAGCTTGTAGTAGGAGAAATGATAGTTTTATTCTTTCTATTATGGGAACTAGGGGTGCACAATCGTATCTGTATCTGCAGAAATATCTGTAACCGCGTTCGTTAGGACATGGATATAGTAACTAAAATCTATAACTGATAGGGTATAATTACGGATATGATTATGCAGTGAAATATCCGGATCCGTATCAGAAATGTCGATCATACAATTGCAATTGTTTTAATACTTAGATTAATTGATTTGAGACTAATTTTAATGATTAAGAGATCTAATCTTAGCTTTTCAAATACAATGAACAGATACTTATGAACTCTCTTGTATCATAATAACTATATATATTTTTTCTATATTATGTAGTTTTCTCATGTCCATTGCGTATCTGCATGTATATTCCATATTCGTATCCCACTTCAGCGGATATGAATGTGAGTTTTCCTAATCAAAGCATATTTGTATCCATGCTTGGTAAGCGAATATGGATATGGTTGTAGAATGTAAAAATGTTGAACCGTCAAGCAAGTGCCCTATAACGCCACTAAGAGGCTCGTGAGGGTATTAATGGTCATTCCAAAGTGACAAGGTTTTAATATGACAAAATGGACTTAAAAGGAGCTAAGGATGCAAAGTCATGAAGCCTAGACGTAAGCAAAGTGAGAATCGGCTTAAAACTCATCCGAAAATAGACCAAGACATGTTTACACAGTGTTAAGAACCCGTGTTGCTAAGGTCACATAATGCTTGGGCTTATGTGGTGCTAAGATATACATAGTGCTAAACTTACGTGACTAACCCGCGTAAAATAAACGGCGTGTAAACTTTTCGTTGAACTGACAATCGAGCTGGTAGAAAGAACAATAGCAAAGCAGAGGTGTTTGAGTGCTATAAGACAACTTATGCAGCAATGTTTTAAAAAGCATCTGATTAGCCCGTCTAGACGTACGTCTAGGCCTAGGTAGTATCTAGGCTGCCTACCTAGCGCCTAGCGCGGTACCTAGGCTGCCCACCTAGGGAGCGCTTAAGAGTGTGGACTGATTATGTGGACTACACCCTTTACTAATAATTTTCTCCATTGTAGCTTCCACGTCCTCCAACCTTTTCCAAACTCCTCTAGGCTTCAACTATAAACACCTCCTCTCCTCCACTACAACTTAAATGAAAAAAGAAATCCCTCTAGGTGTCAATTCAGCACATAAGCTTTGTATAATGTTGGCATTTAGTATAAATAATTATAATTAAAAAATAAAAAAAATAAGAAAACCGCCCCCGCCTAGGCTCCCGCCTAGACGCTAGGCGTCGGGTCAAACACCTAGGCTACCTAGCACTTTCTAATACCTAGCCATGCACAAAGTTTATGCGAGGCTACAAAA
>NC_033794.1:28349702-28350681 GCF_001876935.1 Asparagus officinalis
CAACATAAACAACAAAATTTGCAAGAGTTGTTGAAAAGGACCTCACGTAACTATCTATTTGACACTCATACATTGAAAAGCTTGGAGTCCATCAATGGTTGTTTGCCCTTAGCTACTAATTAGGCGGTCTCCTTGGGAGAATGAGCAGCAAAGGAGTCCATTGATCCTACTGTCTTGTAAGAGGATGACGAGCTCATTTGACTAGTCAAGGAGTTATGCTCCTTCTCATCATCCCCTATACGCACCTCATTCAACAAATTATAGATCTTTGTCTCCTTATCCTCCTTGCTCTTCTTCGCATTCTCCATTATTTCAGTAATTTTTCTTTTAATATTATCAGAAACTTTCCCTCACTGTGTGCAATTCCCTCTCTTTCTGGGTAGATGAGCTTTGAATCTACTAATCCCACCATTGAATGTCTCAGTGCAATATTTTCATTTAACCTTATTAGTGTCGGAGTCAACTCTCTCCCTATATGCCCAACATGGATCTTTATCGCCGAGTTTTGATGTTGGCGGTTTAGTAGATCATTGTCCTTCTGATGACATGTTCCTAAAAATTACAATAGTCAGCAAACAAGGAATTAGATAAACAAACTTCATTTTCAAACATAATTCATATATTTCAATTCAATTACAATTACAATTACAATTTCAAGTAAATTTATGAATTCTCAATTAGTATTATAGTTACGATTATAGAGACTTGAGAGAGTTTGAGAGGAAGAACAGAGACCGACAGAGACTGAGAGAGTTTGAGAGAGAGACTGAAAAAGAGAAATAGATTGAGAGATGGTGGTGGGGGGGGGGGGCTGATGAAGTAAATTTATGAATTCTCAATTAGTATTATAGTTACGATTATAGAGACTTGAGAGAGTTTGAGAGGAAGAACAGAGACCGACAGAGACTGAGAGAGTTTGAGAGAGAGACTGAAAAAGAGAAATAGATTGAGAGATGGTGGTGGGGGGGGGGGGCTGATG
>NC_033794.1:28351243-28355582 GCF_001876935.1 Asparagus officinalis
CAACATAAACAACAAAATTTGCAAGAGTTGTTGAAAAGGACCTCACGTAACTATCTATTTGACACTCATACATTGAAAAGCTTGGAGTCCATCAATGGTTGTTTGCCCTTAGCTACTAATTAGGCGGTCTCCTTGGGAGAATGAGCAGCAAAGGAGTCCATTGATCCTACTGTCTTGTAAGAGGATGACGAGCTCATTTGACTAGTCAAGGAGTTATGCTCCTTCTCATCATCCCCTATACGCACCTCATTCAACAAATTATAGATCTTTGTCTCCTTATCCTCCTTGCTCTTCTTCGCATTCTCCATTATTTCAGTAATTTTTCTTTTAATATTATCAGAAACTTTCCCTCACTGTGTGCAATTCCCTCTCTTTCTGGGTAGATGAGCTTTGAATCTACTAATCCCACCATTGAATGTCTCAGTGCAATATTTTCATTTAACCTTATTAGTGTCGGAGTCAACTCTCTCCCTATATGCCCAACATGGATCTTTATCGCCGAGTTTTGATGTTGGCGGTTTAGTAGATCATTGTCCTTCTGATGACATGTTCCTAAAAATTACAATAGTCAGCAAACAAGGAATTAGATAAACAAACTTCATTTTCAAACATAATTCATATATTTCAATTCAATTACAATTACAATTACAATTTCAAGTAAATTTATGAATTCTCAATTAGTATTATAGTTACGATTATAGAGACTTGAGAGAGTTTGAGAGGAAGAACAGAGACCGACAGAGACTGAGAGAGTTTGAGAGAGAGGAGAAAGAGGGACTGAGAGAGAGAGAGAGAGAGAGAGAGACAACAAAGATAGAGATTGAGAGAAAGAGGGACCGAGAGAGAGAGATTGACAGGGAGAATGAGGAGGGGGAGAAAGAGGGACTGAGAGAGAGAGAGAGAGAGAGAGAGACAACAAAGATAGAGATTGAGAGAAAGAGGGACCGAGAGAGAGAGATTGACAGGGAGAATGAGAGGGAGAGAGATGCACGCTTTCTTTGAAGCTTGACTTGGGTTTCCACCTTCCACTCTTTCACTCGTCACCAGGGTTTCTTGAAGCTGAGAGAGAGAGAGAGAGAGAGAGAGAGAGAGAGAGAGAGAGAGATTTGCATTTTACCTTTGCTTAGAGGCCCCGAAGAAGAAGGATGCTTAGCAGCGTAGGGACAAAGAAACGGAGAAAAGAGGAGGCCGAAATCATGTTTCGCTGCTGATTTGGGAAAAAAAAAAACCCTAAAGCAAAGATAAATAGGCTTATTGGGTTGGGTCAGTTTTAGCAAACTTGACCTAATAAGCTTAAAATCGGTCTTTGTCCAATTTGGCCGATTTTTCAAGGCTGAAATGACGCCCGCAATATCTAATTTTTTTCCTTGCAACACGCATTAAAATCTAAAATATCGTGGCGGCTAGGGCATCAAACTGTTATATCGACCGTCATATCCGTCATGTCGGCCGATATTTAAAACATTGCTCCAAGGTATGACCCTTACTATTTGTTAGCACGTTCCTCCACCTCTGCCTTGTTAGCACGTTCCTCCACCTCTGCCAACATCATCAAATGACTTCATAATACCGTTCAATGGGCAAATCCTAGTGATCTCAGCTTTGTGGCAGGTTAACGACACAACCCTACCATCAACAACCATCTGCCATCAGTGATCGTCTGCCATGTTCAACATTAAACCTATGGCAGTAATGTCTCAACCCCGACTATGTAGGTCATACCTACTAATATGGTGTTCCGACAAGTTCAATAGTACACCTCCGCTAGATTGCGTTCAGCAAGTTAACATCAAACATCTACTAAAGGACTGACTGCTATGTTCAGAAATGATCTTAACAATAACCAATCTGCAATCTTCAGAAATGATCTTAACAAGCAACAAGCATTGTTAACACTACGAAGATGTGGGTGAAAGTGAAGAGCATTTGTGATGGAATCATAATGATTCATGCATGATTATCTACCTTGAAAAATTATGTATGTGGTGTGCGCCTCGTTTCACTCGGTCGTGTACATAGCATTGCACCTTGCACATGTGCACGTAAAAGGACTTTGTGCATGCGCATCATGCATTGATAACACTTGGAAGGATAATAATTATGATGAGCCTACACTGTCACCTGATCACAATCTCCTTGTTAAGGCGGACAAAGAGGATAGATCTTACAAGAGACTGATGTAATTCTCATTTTATCAACACACATATATCAACTGCCAAAAGCTTTGCTTTTTCTGAAGGGATCAAAATTCCTTATCAACGCATAAGAATGTCTAGCTAGCGAAAGGTATTTCGACAATGAACTTTGCCCCGAGGTCATTTATGCTTCCCATACCATGAACTTGGCTTGGTTGTTTTTGCGTCCAAGTCTTGATTACATTCAAATGAAGTCTCTTTAATCTTGCTTGTGTTCAAAGATCTTGTGTTCCTTGTCTGGTTTCCTATATATTTTTTTTATAGGATGCCCATACTCGGTATGATGGCATTTAGGCCTTACAGCTGTCATGAACTGCTTGTTTCAAGGAAAACTTCTTACCTTCATCCATGCATAAAATTTTTTTGCGAGAAATAATAATTTTGTTCATAATCTGAATCCATGCGTTGACGAGATTATTAACTTGGCTCTCTACTTCATCAATGAATGGACTGGTTCCTCCAACAGCAAGACCTCCACTTAGCTAAGAATGCAGTGGAGGCAGGGAATTAGAGAGGTTAAGGTGTGGATCAGCGAGGACATCAATCTACTCAAGACTAGTTGTAGATGGGAAGATTGATTATATGCAGCCTTTTTGCTGTTTTTTCGAGAAACAATTGAAGCAATTTGCGTTCTGTGTTTTGGTTCTGTATTTTACTCTGGTGCGTCACTGCCTCTTGAGCTTCTATTTCCTAGTTCTTATACGTGAAGGGCTGGCTTTTGTCCCTCTTTTTTATATATGTATAAGGACCATTGGTTAGCTCGTCGGATTCGGATCCTCTCCACTACAAAAAAAACAGTGGAGGGACCACTACATAATCACGGCCATTGATTATCTAGTTAATGATTGTGATTTTTTCTTTTAGTGCAAATTAGGAATGAGTGCAATACACGGGGGTATGGTAAATGTTAGATTTAGATTGTATCATAACCGCCTACTAAATAATTAACGATTGAGATTAAAAGCAGTGGTCTCTCCACTACTTTTTTGTAGTGGAGAGGATCCAAATCCTAGCTCGTCGGCCTCATGGATTCTTGGGGGGAGAAAAAGCTTTCGCCTCTTAATTTGATTTAGGAAGTATTAGTTCTTTTGTTAATCACTCTTTTAGCTGTTTAGTTATTATTGTATATACTGTTTATTTTTCTGGCCATAGTTGGATTGGTTACTATTTTAAGGTAACAAGTCTTTATACTTTAAAATAAAATAGTAAGGCGTTTGGTTCAATAATTTTGGAAGGGAATTGGTTTGACTAATTAGTCCTTTAAAGTGAAATAGTCCGGAGATTTCCGATTCGATAATGAAGGAGGTGGTGTTATTATAGTCCTTTGGGATTAGATTAGAAAAGACCCATTTACCCCCTAAACTTTTCTAAAATTTACCTATACTTTCCTCTCTAATTATTTCACCCACCCCCATCCGTTTGCTACCATCTATCGGGGAAAAAATTGTCACTATTTGCAATGTTAAACACGGTGAGCATCTCTTTCATCTCTGCCAAAATTCGTCACTCGATGAACATATTCATGGTAAATTCATGATAAAGAAACAAATGAAATACTATTGTAGAATTTCTTCTTCTATGTTATGGAATTTCTTCTTCTATGTTATCCAACAAACAAATTTCAAACAAATAAATTGAACGTAGCATTATATATGGACATTTGTTGTTATATCATAATCTTATATCACTTTATAGTGGCAAGTTCTCAAACACGACATGTATCACAAGTGTTAATAAGGAATTAAACCAAACATATTATATAAAAAATTAACTCTTTATAGTCTACTGGATTATTATATCCCGGGACAATTAATAATGACTTACATTAATCCCTAAATAAAACAAGTCCTCAATCCAAACATAGCATGTATGCATATAAGAGCAGGGCATCTCACTCATGTTCTTTTTCTTTAAAGAAAAGAAAATCCCATAAGCGAAGATAACTAGTTCTAAAACCCTTTTGAAGAAGAGCATGGCATCTCACCCCTTTTCTTTTTCTTTAAAGCAAACAAATTCCCTTTAGCTAAAATGACTCGTTCTAAAACCTTTTTGAAGTTCTGATGGAAAAAAACCTTTAATTTGAATTTTTGATATATATATATATATATATATATATATATATATATATATATAGAGAGAGAGAG
>NC_033794.1:28356332-28369601 GCF_001876935.1 Asparagus officinalis
TTACATATTAGCCTCTCAAATCCTAAGGGGTCTTGCAATTTGGTCCTTCAATGACCAAAATACCCCTTAATTTTTATGCTCCCCGCCCCCTCAAAACCCTTATTGTTTGGGGGGGGGGGGCCATGGGCAGCTGAGTGTATTTTGGTTATTGTGGGACGGAATTGCATGATCCATTAGGATTTTAAGGGAGCTATGAGCAAATTGCAAGGGACTAATATGAAATTAATTATTGAACATTAGAGGTGCTAATATCTAAATATCTCGTTTAAGTCTACCGTATTCCTCGATTTCTAGAATATCGTTTATGTTCCCTCCTATATATCTTACCTCTGTTTTGTTCTCAAGTGTATGATGGGTTAGTAATCGCTTGTACTATGAGAAAAAGGGGAGTTCTACTCTAGGAGTGGAAGAAAACAACTAGAGGTCTTTGAGACGCTGTAAATTAGTTTTTGCAATTGTTTGTAGGGGAAATTGTGGGCTCAACAACGTGTTCTTTGTCTAGGCTTTAATTTACGTACGTGTTCTTTCTCTAGGCTTTATCATTTATCAATATCATGTAGTAGATAGCAATTTATTTGTGATGCATTCAAGCGAGGTGAATTTTTTGTGAGTAAATATATCTCTTCTTCTTTGTCAATATAAACAATTAGGTTGCATTTACACATGTTATACATTTCCACAAAATAGATTGCGATCATACAATGTTTTGTCGTAAGTTTTCTCTGAGTAGTGGATGTGAGCTCTATGCTCTCCCTCACAAGGAAACGACTATTATTTAATGGGATTTATAGTTTGAAAATTACGCTTTCCTTTGTCACGCTTTAACCGGGCCTCATGATTTTATTTTTTATAACCTAGTAAAATTTTGCCTCCCTACTTTTTTTTCCGTCTCTCTTCCCTCTTATGAACTCGTTGCACCTTAAATTCCACCTCTACAAGTATCTAATGATCTTTATATGCTAATAAATATTGTGCAAAAAGAATTTACGTACATGTTGTGGTGTTTAAATTATTTTTCGAACCCCTTGCCAGTTGTGGCTCCACAGGTGATGACGCTCATGTGACAGGTATAAATAACATAACGTAATGTTCAAAATAGAGGATCTAAGTGCTAGAAAAAGAAATATGGAAATAATAAACAGCTATAACCAAATAATATATGGGGTGCACTCGCAATTAACGAAATATAATTAATCAGTAAGAAATTATTCATGCGCCCAAAAGAATGAGTCCAATTATGAGAAAAGTGAGGTTTTCTTTTTCTTGGCCATCGATCTAGAATGAAATTCCCACAAAAAGAGGGGGAAATAATGCAATCGCTTTTCCAGGAATAATACTTGCTAGCAAAAAAGGTAGAGAAATCACAAAACAAAGCATGAGAGAGTTACGCATGCACCAACTTTGAGAAGAAACCCTAAAAACCCTAACAAGATTCAACATTTGATCCCCCACTTGTCAGCCATCAACTTGCGAAACCCAACGAGATTCTTACGAAAACTCATCAGCTCGTCAAGGCCCATCTCCTCAATCCCCTTCTTCTCCCACCAATAACTCTCCTCCTCCCTCTCCCCGTCCTTCGACGCCGACGCCGCTCCTCCCGCTCCTCGACGGCGGCGGCGCAGTTGACAGAGGAGCGCCGAGGCCCGACGGAAAAAAGGGGCCCCGGCTCAAGAAGCCGATCAGGACGTTTCAAACAGACGGGCTGCAAAAGATATAGGGTTTTCCCGCCGGGAGGGAGACGTTGATGACGGCGATCTGGGCCCACAGAGGAGGCTGATCTCCGACCGCCCTTCTTGAAGAGGCCCTGCGCGGCGCTTCGAGAAGCTGACTTTGAGGGCGTTCTATGTTCTCGATCTTGCGTTATCTCCGATCTTGTCGGCGGCCGGAGGTTTTTGGCTTCGCGGCGGCCGGAGGCCAGCGCGGCGGAGTTTAGGTCGATGTCCATTGACGAGCTTGGGGCGGGTTCATCGATGTGGTTTGTTTGGTGAAAATCGAGAGAAGAGAGAGGGGGGGGATGGGAGGCGAGGTCTATTTAAAGGAAGTTGCAATAATCGGATTAGGGCTTGCTTGATAAAGAAGCAAAGGTCGGGTTTCTGTGGGTGAGTAGGATTAGGACTTCTGATTGACCCGTTTCAATAAGGTCCAAAACCGTTTTAAGCATTAGTTTCATTAGTTTGGATACCCTTTGCCAAAAAAAAGGTGCGGACACCGATTAGGATACAATTCTACGGTCTAGGCTTCTTCTATCTCTCCAATCATCACATATTGTTGGAACTGTAACTTAAAACTTCGGAAAGTTTGGTCTCAAATTGGATCTCAAAGAGTAAACGTCTCAACCAACCAGACGGCACGACTAGACGAGACGGCAACTCTTAGTCGATACAAAAGGCGAGACGACAACTCCTAGTCGACACGAAAAGCGGGACGACAACTCTTAGTCGACACCAACGAACGAACGAGACGACAGGACGAGTCGACACCCTCTGGTCGACATGAAAGGCGGTATAAGTCGACACCTTTAGGGTTTGGACTAGGAGTCGGGTCAGTTCGGAAGGCGGTGTTAGTCGACACGAATGAACGAACGAGACGACATGACGAGTCGACACCTTTTGGTCGACACGAAAGGTGGTATGAGTCGACACCTCGAGGGTTCGAACTCGAAGTCGGGTCAGTTCGGAAGGCGGTGTTAGTCGACACGAACGAGACAACAAGACGGGACAACACCTTCTAGTCGACACGAAAGGCGGTGTTAGTCTTCACGACCAAACGAACGAGACAACACCTTCTTGTCGACATGAAAGGCGGTGTTAGTCTACACGAACGATCACGAACGAGACAACGGGATGAGACAACATCTCAAGGACTCGGACTCAGGGTCGGGTCAGTTCGGGAGGCGCACGCATACTCGGCCCTAACCTGCTACACTTTGAATTCCTATTGGAATAATTAAAACGTGATCAACGTACGACTAGCATTAATGAGAAAGAATGATGGAACTAAAGAGCGACAATGGAGGATCTAAATGACAGAAAATGGCTAGCATTAATGGGTGAGGATTATGGGTGAGAATTATGGGCAGGAATTAAGGATCTAAACGGGTAGCTGGATGAACGCAAATGGCTAATTAATAGGGCGAGAATGGTGGATCTAAAGGATGAAAAAAGTGGATCTAAACGACAGCTTTAACTCTATAAAAGGACCTATAGGCGAGAGGGCTAAGATACAGTGCAAACACAACAGTTCTTCTCTCTTATTCTTCTCTTTTTGACTTAGAACTTCTTGTTGTTACTCCTTTGTTGGTTCCCTGAAAGTTTTGAAGAGTTCGCAAAGCTTTCTTGAAGCTCGTGCAGATGAGAAGAAGGTCACCTGACCGAGGATCATCGTATCTCCAAGACCCATTGCCACGAAGCCCTGTACGAGAGGGGGCAATTAGATTTTTAGGACAATGCTTAGTGCATGCTTCGATCATCAGACTGTATTTCTAAACTTTATTTTTTTGAATAAATTTTATTTCTGAGTTATAATATTAATCCGCTATTATTTGATTTTTATCAACTGTTTAAAATCTGATTTTATTGTTAAATTCAGTCTAAACAACACCTACTTTTCTCAACATTCCAATAATCTAATTGAGCTGTTTAGAATAAAATCATGTTGAATATTCTATTTCGTATTATGTTTCTTATGATAATGCTGTTTACATGTCATAAAACCGACTTGTTGTGCTACTTGATGTTTCTGTTGATGGAGCACCTAAATTATGTATGCTGCATCATAATAACAAAAATCATTTATTCATCATCAGATCATGGCTACAAGTGAAATCCTGTCGGCCAAACCAGAGAAGTTTGATGGGAACAATTTTTATCGTTGGCAAAACCAAATGAGATTTTGGTTAACAACTCTAAATCTAATAACTGCAATTTAACCCGACAACACATCTTCATCTAGATTAATCACTAGCAATCTTCCTCCATAGATTCCATTCCTATCCCGATAACACCTCAAGAGATAGAATATCATTGCCTTCACAGAATCTTAGGAGCCTTATCTGATAAATTATATGACATATATTATTCTATTACTAATGCTAAAGTTATGTGGGAAACACTTGAGAAAAGTATGGTTTAGATGATACGAGAATTAAAAGATTTAAAGCCTTTGATTTTAACAAATTTAAAAAGGTAGATTCTAAATCAATGAATGAGCAGATTCATGAATTCGAACATATAGTTCATCAACTAAAAATGAATGGATCTATCTTAGATGAAACATTTCAGATAGCCTGTCTTATAGACAAACTTCCTGAGTCCTTGTCAGATTTTGCTAAAAACCTTAACCATACCGAAGGAGATCTTACCCTTGAACAAGTGTTGAATACCATTAGAATCAAAGAGTAACATAGACTCAGGGAGAAAAATGTGTCAAAATCCGAACCCAAAGTAAACAATGTTGAATCCAAACCCTTTCCCAAACACAAGAAACGTCCATTCCACCAAAATCAAACTAAAACATTTAAGAAGAAATCCTTTCAAAAAAATAAGAACTCTGTCGACTTTCAAAAGAAGGAAGGAGCTGAACGTCGAGCTTGCTTTATTTATGGACAAACCAACCATCTTGTTAAGGACTGCTTTTACAAGAAGACAGAACCACCTAAGTCTAGGAAGGGAGCACCTCCATCTAATAAGTCACAAGTAAACATGGTGACTTCCAGTTCAGCTGAGACTGCTTTCAGATATGTTCTCTTTATCCCTGAGTAAACATGACCTTTCAAGAAAATGATTGGTGGATTGACACTGAAGCTAATATTCACGTTTGCTCTAATGAATCTCTGTTTTCCACTTATTAGATCTCAAGTAGAGAAACTGTGACAATGGGTAATAATAATGTGGCTCCTGTATCTTGAATAGGTCGGATCAAACTAAAACTGACTTTGGATAAAACTTTGATCCTGCAGGATGTCCACCATGTACCAGACATTAGGAGAAACTTGATTAGCGGATCTTTGTTAGTGCAACAAGGCTACAAACTTGTTTTTGAATCAAATAAAGTTGTAATAACTAAGGGATTGAATTTTATTAGAAAATGATTTTTATGTGATGGTCTTTTTAAATTAAATGTTGAGAACTTTACTCCTGCATCTCCAAAGGCATTGAATATTGAACCTTGTATCACTTGGCATCAAAGATTAGGACATGTCAATTATAATTTAATTAAAAGATTAATGCATCTTAATATAATTCCAAAGCTTAATATAAAAGATAATAAAAAATGTGAAATATGTGTAGAAGCTAAACTTCCTAAGAAACCCTTCAAAACTATTGATAGAGATTCTAAGATATTAGAACTCATTAATAGTGATGTCTGTGATTCTAGAAGAACATCTAGAGGAGGTAACAAATATTTTGTAACTTTCATAGACGATTGTTCTAAATATTGCTATCTCTACTTAATTAAGACCAAAGATGAAGTGATAAATAAATTCAAAATATATAAAACAGAAGTTGAAAATCAATTGGATAGAAAAATTAAAATACTAAGATCAGATTGAGGTGGTGAATACACTTCTAATGAACTAAAATAATTCTGTGAAGAGAATGGAATCATGTTGGCTCTTTGGTTTTGATGATGATTTACCAAACAATTTATAGCTAATTTATTTTCTAGTGGGTGTGGTTTGTTTTCCTTTATAGGACATCAACACATGGTGAAAAGATATTTATATCAAGAGTTAAAGATTCAAGTTCTTGTGTGCGCAATCACCAAGTATAAGAGTAGGTTTGTTTACATATATTGTAGGAATATGTTTTAAGCTCAATATGTAAACACAACACATGTTTGATTTTTCTCCTACAAATGATTTTTATCAAAACATTGTAACAATAGTTTTTTGTTTCATGTTTACATCTCGTTCATGCTTCATAAAACATATATAAAGTATTCATGAAATGTAAACATAATTTCATAAGTCATAGTTCAATTTTTGTTTTCATGAAAAACAGGTTTTATGAGCACTTTTCAAAAATAGTGATTTTTCACAAACGAAAATTATATTTCCAAAATTTCTTTTTGAAACATTGTTCACTTACATGTTTTTAAGCTTTCCCCCAAAGTTTCGTTATTTTTGGATATCATTTGCTATTTTAACATATTTTCAAAAGTCAGCAAAACAGGTTCAAAAAGTTTCGTTATTTTTGGATATCATTTGCTATTTTAACATATTTTCAAAAGTCAGCAAAACAGGTTCAAAAACATGAATAATATTTGTGTCAGTTTGCGGTCGATCGTGGCGGTCGACTGCCTGCAGTCCAGAGACCAAGATTGGCCTCTAAAAGACTTGCGGTCGACCGTGACGGTCGACCATAGCAAGTCCAGAGAGCATCAGCTCTCTCGCGGTCGACCACCATGGTCGACTGCCTGCTTTTCTGTTCTGTTTGCTTGTTTTCACTGTATTGCGGTCGACCGCCAATGTTTCACGGTCGACCACTGATCTGACCATTGAGTTATAACGGCTAGTTTTTGACCTGATGTTCTGAAGGTATTTTTATCTTTTTAATGGGGGTTTTGGCTGATGTCTTGAGTGGGTATAAATACTTCATTGCCTCTATCATTCTAAAAACCAAGAATTTTGTTTAAATTGAGTTTTATAAAGAGTTTAACAAGTGTTTAAGCTTGTTTGTGGTTTGTTTCAAAAGAGGAGTTTTTACAACAAGAAGAGGCATTCAATTCCAATTGAGGATATCATCCTCATCATCATTCTACAGTCCTTCTTGTTTATTGAGAAGTTTTTTAAACTCATTTTTTTTATATAGCTTATTGATTCATTATTCACATTCATATCTTAGCTATATTAATTGAGTTGTAAATTTATTATTCGCTTTTATCACACACACACCTTTGTTGAGCTTATAATATCTTCATACAGTATATTGGGTAGTGGTGTGTGATTGGGTGAGAGTGAGCTTAATTGTGTTCTCATCACTTGTAGAGAACGAACTATTGCATTTGTGAGCTTTATTGTGAGATTCACTTTGTATACACATTTACATCGAGAGGAGTGTGTGGTGAGGATGTAGTCGATACCGAGAGGAGTAACGTCGGTTGTAAATCCTAATGAGAGGTAGTAATCCCGAGCACTTGAGGGAGGCGATACATGAGGACCGACACTTGAGGTTGTAGTTTGTGTATGTACATTGTGAGTGTTTTATAGAGTTGTCGGTTAACTAGAAAACTGAGTGTGTATAGAAGTTCCGGCTTCCAAACCGGGTGTGTCGATAGTGGAGATCTACTCGAGGTGAGGATCGGAGACGTAGGTCAAGTGGTTGATCGAACTCCGTGAACATATCATGTATTTGAATTTGCTTAGCGTATATTTAATTTGTAATTATTTTTTACATTCTTGTTCATATATATCTCATATATCTCTTGTAAGAATAAATTAATCAATATAATTTAATTGGCATAAAATCGGAATTAGATTAGCATAAGACCCTAATCACCCACCCTCTAGGGTCTAACAATTAGTATCAGAGCTTGGTGCTCTTTGATTTGACATTTAATCGCCTTGAGTTAAAGATCCAAGTTATTTTTTCTTGCTAATCTAGTTTTGATCTTATTAGTCTCTTGCTTACACATATCATGGACATGCACGGTGCACCTAGTCTCGGTTATGCAATTAACATTGCTCCTAGAATCAGAAGTTTTCCTTATGCACAATGGTGTATTAGATTTAAGCTATTTGCTAAATCTAATAATATTGATATTTGAGAAATTATCGATTGTGCCTATGTTGTACCCACTGCGGAGAAATCCAAGTGGAGTAGTAATGATAATAGATTATTTGCCATGAACTAGTCTTTGTTAGAATTTTTAGTTAATGCCTTTGTCTTATCATTTGCTGACAAACTTGATTCCTTTGATAGTGCTTATACGCCACGGAAATTATTTGAAGCACATCAAGGGGACTTGGAGACTATCCGGCAAGAGTTGGAAAATTCCGCTTCAAGTTCTAAAGGAGCTTCATCTTTATGTTTGCAACCACTAGGAGATAATCCTAGTGAGGTACGCGAGCTCGACAACCATAATGATTTTACTTTTGATGAACTTGCACATGAATTTGAAAATTTATTGCATGACCATAAAAAATTAAAACGTAACTATATTGAATTGAAAAGCAAGCATGTTGAAAAGAAATCTTCTCATGAAACACTACACTGCTGGAAATTTAACTTTTAGTGACGGACAAATCCGTCGCTATAGGTCCATTTTCCGTCGCTAAAAGTTTTAGCGACGGAAAAAATAATATTCCTTCCGTCGCTAAAAGTTTTAGCGACGGAAAAAATAATATTCCGTCGCTAAAATATCGACGCTATAATAGGGGTGCCTAAAACGACTTTTAGCGACGGAAAAAATAATATTCCGTCGCTAAAATATCGACGCTATAATAGGGGTGCCTAAAACGACTTTTAGCGACGGAATTTCCATCGCTAATTATTAGCGACGGATTATTAGCGATAGAAAATTGGTCGCTATTTTAAAATAATAAAAAACTTAAAAAACAATAGCGACGGATTTTCTGTCGCTAAACATTTATTAGCGACGGATTTTCCGTCGCTAAACATTTATTAGCAACGGAAAATCCGTCGCTATTGTTTCTGGAATATGCACAGATCTGATTTCGTCCACGTTTTCCGTCGCTAAATAATACTTTAGTGACGAAAATTCCGTGGCTAAAATTATTTTTAGCGATGGAAATTCCGTCGCTAAAAATTTAAAAATAAGAAATTAAAAAATATTTTGAAAATTAAAAATACCCTGTACAATATCGATAATAATTTTTAAAAACATGTTCAATCAGCAGAAGAAAGCTTCAATCTCACGCAAATATCACATCTCACGCATATAT
The DNA here is from genome assembly GCF_001876935.1 of Asparagus officinalis. Classification (NCBI taxonomy): domain Eukaryota; kingdom Viridiplantae; phylum Streptophyta; class Magnoliopsida; order Asparagales; family Asparagaceae; genus Asparagus; species Asparagus officinalis. Next base: position 28,365,238 of record NC_033794.1, read on the forward strand.
CACACATTTAATTCAATAAAAGCAAATAAAAGTTTCTCGACATGTACATAATAAGTATTGTTTATACAACACAAGAAATTATTTTCAAAGTTATATTAAGGACAATCAATCCTCCTGATCATCATCATCCTCATCCTCAACACCAGCCACATTATGACTATCCCCGGCTGCACCTTGTGAAGAAGTCCCGGCCTATAAATATAAATCAAGTGTTAACAAGTGTGTGTAAACGTTAATAAGAGTACACATATAAATATACTACAACACAACACCACAAAATCACAACACAACAACACAACACCACAACACAACAACACTACATCACAACACCACAACACCACAACACTACACCATCACAACACAACACAACACTGCACTGCACAACACATCACCACACATCACACCACAACACCACCACAAATCCTCCAACATCACCCACCAACCAACAACACTCCCCCTCGCCCTACCTCTCCCCCCTCAACCACCACCAGAACAAAATCCCCACTCCTCATCCTCAACCACAAATCCTCCAACCTCACCCACCAACCCACCAACCAATACCACCAACACTACGCACGCATACACCATCAACACCACCATCACATAAAAACATTATAAGTATATATTTTGAGGTTTGTGTTAGTGTTAGAGTTAGGGTTTGTGTGTAACAGTTTGTATCAGTGTGTATCAGTATGTACAATATCATCTAATTAAAAAAAACAAAGTATATATATTACCTGTGACGACAAAAACCGTCTCCTATATGCCTCCTGAGCCTCCTGAGGCAGAGTCGACATGAATTGTGTGAACTCCAATTCGGTCTGCTCCCGGCGCCTCCGTTCTTCCTCTAGAGCCCGCTGATATGTTGTTTGCTACGACTGCCAATCTTCAATCGCTTTTAATCGCTGCTCCATCGAGTCTTGATATGAACTGCTTCCTGGTGTTCCTTGTGGTGCTGCAGACTCGTAGGTGCTACTAGACTCGTGCGGCCTCTGCTCGGATCCTCTCCACCGATATCTGTTCTTCCTACTAGGTCCAATGACCGTCTCGATGATGGAGTCCTCATCCTCCCTACTTAGCCGGCCAGGAGTGTTAGAACAGACCTGAGACTGAGTCAATTGCTCCTGTACCTTGGCATGTACTTTCTCCTACGATATATCAAAACAACCCGGGCAAATCGACTTAATAATGATGCATTGATATAAAATTGAATATATAAATGAACTGCTACTTACAGCCAGATCCTTATTCTTTGCTTTCTTCTCTTCATCGGCGTAATTCAGGCTCCAGAAAGTCAGAATACGATCTGCAAAATGTCTGAGATCTCCCCTTCCTTATTTTATTCAAATATATCATTAACCCATAACACATAAATTATACTCAACGTAAAAGCTAATATATTATATACCTCAAGCTCTAATTGATGATAATGCTGGCACCATAAGCATCATAAGTGCTGACACCTTTTTCCCAGAGAAGCTTCAGGTCGTCAATTAATGGTTGGAGGAAAACATCGATGTCATTTCCAGGAGAATATCTTCCAGGGATCAAAAGTGACAGTATCATGTACGGTTGCTTCATGCACATCGACGGCGGCATGTTGTACGGTGTCAGCAACACTGGCCAGGTAGACCAAGCAGAGCTCATTAATCCAAACGGATTAAATCCGTCGCTAGCAAGCCCCAGCCTAATATTCCGAGACTCTTTACCGAAGTCGGGGTATATACGGTCAATGTGCTTCCATGCCTCACCGTCCGTAGGATGTCTTAGTTTCCCGTCCTCTTTACGGTCGGTCGAGTGTCATCGCATATTCTCAGCCAGCTCGGCAGACATATAAAACCACTGCAGCCTAGGAATAATTGGAAAATATCGGAGAACCTTCGCAGGGATTCTGTTCTGCTTATTGGATGCACTGCCTTCGGATGTACCCGTATGTTTTTTCCAACGTGATACATGACACGTCGGACATTCCTCCAGAGCTTCATTACCCTTATTGTACAAGATGCAGTCGTTAGGACAGGCGTCTATCTTCTTGTAATCAAGCCCCAGCGTATCAACAATCTTGTGAGCTTCGTAATAGGTCGCGGGGATGCTTTTCTCGCCTCCTGGAATGACTTTCCTCAGCAAATCTAATAACATCTCAAAATGTGTAACAGCCATCCTACTGAGTGTTTGGATATAAATAAGCCTCAGCATAAAAGAAAGCCTTGTGAACTCCTTACACCCCTCGTATAACGGTGACTCGTTTTCTTCAACAAGTCTCATCAATCGATCTACATCTTGAAACATATCATTAGTGTTGACATCACTCACCGACGGCGCTGCAAGAATATCTTCTAACATATCAGTCGTGTCAACTGTCGGATTGCTGACTTCAGTGAATTCTTCCTCTGATTGCATCACCGGGACGCCTTCACCGTGATGACTCCAAAATACATAAGAGCTATCAAATCCATTGATTGACAGATGAAAACTTACGTCACTCCTAGCGAGCATTTTACCGTTCCTACAATTCTTACAAGGACAGAAAATCGACCCGCTTAGCGACCGTAGAGGGTTGGTATCAGAGTAGGCTAAGAAAGCTTCTATCCCATCCTTGTACCGGGTGTCTAGATGTCTTCGATCACGTGGTATGCTCATGAACGATTTGTCAGGAACTGTCCGCATAATAGAAGTGAGCATCTCCCTAGATATATCATTTTAATTTAGAACAAATGTGTATGACCGACTGTCAGAGGAAGGCTTCTATCTCATTAGGTATGTAAACGTGACGTGTATATGTATTTACGTGTGTTCAAGTGTACTATCATTTCATCAAAATTTGTAAGGAGAGAACGTAAATTACTATAGAAGGTATTTAATAAGGTTATGAATGTTGCGCGCAGCGAAAATTTCGGCACCACCTCGACAGTACAACAAGAGAGTCAGGTCGCAATAGGAATTCCTGTTTCACAAAGGAAACAAGAACCTTAAGCAAAATATCCCAACAAAGTGGGATATCAGCTCTTCTCTCATCAGTTCTAGGACTGACCTGTCGAGGAAACCTAAATATAAGTTATTACAAATCATAAAATAGCAAAACAAACTAATTGCTGAGGGGGTATAACTATATTTGTAAGGAGAGAACCCAAATTGCTAATCTTTTTTTATGTTTAAAAGAGTAGAAAAAGTTCACTGAGGGGGTATATTCACATGGAAATACTACAAGGGGATCCATGCACACAAATAGAAGTACATTGGTTTGTCTGCAACTTGCGATAGTACAAGGGATCATTCACAGTTAACCCTAACCCTAACCCTAACCCTAACCCTGGCCTAACCCTAACCCTAACCCTCACCCTCACCTTCACCCCTCACCCTCATCCCACCCTCGATCACCTAACCCTAACACTCACCCCCACCCTCACCTAACCCTAACCCTAACCCAAACCCAAACCCTCACCATCACCCCCACCCTCACCTAACCCTCCTCTAATCCTAATCCTAACCCAAACCCTAACCCTAACCCTCGCCTAACCCCAACCCTAACCCTCACCCTCACCTTCACCCTCCCCTAACCCTAACCATATCCTTAACCCTCAAACTATTTTGAACTTACTACCCTGTAGTTTCATTTTTGCAGATAAATCCAAAGACCCATTCATCTGCATAAAATTTCCTTGCAGGGGGAGCATATGAGCATACAATTTTACCATCTAGAACCATCGTATCGTATGATTTATCATTTAGGCGTAAATACAATTTTTTTTCCTTCAGTGGTACTATCAAAGCGTAATTATTATAGCACGAACTAAAAAGAAATGTGTAGGATCATTCGAATCATTCCTCTTGAATGGCTACAAGAAATTAATGAGCCATCTAGATCCCAAAATATCACCAAAGGCCAGCACTGCCCATTCACAAAATGAATCTTACACCTGAGTATCATTTGAAAAGGCTTCCCCCTGCTTAGAGGGATTTCTAAGCATCTTTCGCATTAAGTTACTAAACCCATCAACGATAATATGACTTCACTACCCACTGAGTTCAATAAATAAATGAGACATGCAACAGAGTAATACAAGCAACCTACGTTCAACACTTACAAACACATCTTCAATATCGCATAATACACGCTAAAGTGAAGTGAATGCAGATATTACGTATGACGCACAATCAAATAAACATGCAATTAAATTCACAAGAAGGACAGTTGCTAAAGATACCCATGCCCAAATGTTAACAGTATAAAAAGAGAGAGAGATTGAGGGGGGTGAGAAAAATATATACCTTGAGAGAGAGGGGGAGAGATGGGCGGCGGCGGTGGATGAACGGCGGCGGCGGCGGATGAACGGCGGCGGGAGTCGGACCAGAGGGGGGATCGA
>NC_033794.1:28370599-28440608 GCF_001876935.1 Asparagus officinalis
TAACTAAGTAAGAATTTTATATTTAATTCATTTAATATATATATATATATATATATATATATATATTACCTGATCCGCCAAAAACCGTCTCCTATATGCCTCCTGAGCATCAGAAGGCAGAGTCGATATGAACTGGGTGAATTCCAGCTCCCTCTGCTCCCGGCGCCTCCGTTCTTCCTCCGCCATCTGGAGTAGCTCCGACTCCCGACGCGACTGCCAATCTTCCATCGCTTTCATCCGCTGCTCCATAGTCGGGTCTTGAGAAGAACTGCATCCTGGTGGAGCTGCAGACTCGTAGGTGCTACTGGACTCGTACGGCCGATGCTCGGATCCTCTCCACCTGTATCTGTTCTTCCTACTCGGTCCAATGACGGTCTCGATGATGCTATCCTCCTCCTCTCTACTTAATCGGGTCGGAGTGTTAGAATCGACCTGAGTCTGTGATAATTGCTCCTGCACCTTAGCATGTAATTTCTCCTGCGATATACCAAAACAACCCGGTCAATTCTAACACATTTAAAATGCATTGTTATAAAAATTAAATATACAAATTAACTGCTACTTACAGCCAGATCCCGGTTCTGCGCTTTCTTCACTTCATCGGCGTAATTTGGACTCCAACCAGTCAGAATACGATCTGCAAAATGCCCGAGTTCTCCCCTTCCCTATTTTATTCACATATATCATTAACTCATAACACATAAATTATACTCAAATTGATAACCTAAGAGCTAATATATTATATACCTCAAGCGCCAATTGATGATAATGCTGGCTGAAGGACCTGGAGCCCCCGTGATGCTCGTAACTGCGGGGCGCATTGCGGTTCCTCCTTGCTATTTCAGCTTGTTCCTGCAAAAGAATGTTAAACAGATATAATATAGAATTTCAAACAATAAACGAAGATATATACTTCAATAATACCTGAGCTTCGGCCGTGTCCCAATAATCGCAAAGTGCAAAAAAATCAACTCCATCGGCGCGCTCGTCAAGATGCCAGTAACGCTCCCAATCTTCTGTTCTTTGAGTAAAATATTTTTTCTTCAGCTCTGACCGCCACCTCTTGAACGATAGATTGATTTGCGTGAAGCAGTAAGTCCAGGCACAAGCGTAATCGTCAAGAAAGAAAAATCGCTTCAGCATACAATGAAAAAAGAGATACAAATCAGTGTGTTAAACAAAATAATAAAATGACTAATAATTATGAGAATTAAAATAAATGACTCACACATATATATCGCCAACAAGCCACCAGCGCATCAATCCGCTGCGACTTCCACGTCAAATATATGTTGAAGAAATCATGTCTCCTGGCTAAAGCGGCGAGGAAATTGTTGAATGAGTTAGCAAATGGCCCGACAGGCACGCCGTTCTCCCATCGGATCACGGCCCTCCGATGAATATCTGGGATGAGGTTCTGTGTCTTGGTACCACTGCGGCCGCGCCTAGTAGGTCGCTCGGTACCTACGAAAAAATGAAATTCAGGCGAAATATAAATCAATCAATATCGATAATACAAATTAAAATATTAACAGATAAACTATAAAAATCTATACACACCTTTCAATTCGAGGCATCTACGCCTTGCTTGTTCATACCTCTGCTGTGCGATAAGTCGCAAATCATGATAAGCATCCCAATCCTCCTTCACCTTGGCCGGGTCGTGGGCTCGCTGATCCGGAATAGAATCCGGCGGTAGTGGCGCAGCTTCTACAGCTGTGCTATATGGCTCATATCGGCGCTCCTCCAATACATCTGCAGCCTGAGGAGGCGACGGCGGCATCTCTGCATGCTGGGCAGGATCAACGAGTGTCTCCGCATCAGGTGGAGCATCTCCTCGTCCTGTGTCCTGTGGCGGCCCGTCATGTGTAGCAGCGATGCGGCCTGCGTAGGAAATGTGAAAAAATAATGTTAGGCTCGTATTAATAGTTTATAGAAATGTACAGATATAATAAATAAATAAAAATACCTGACGTAGAGCCATGTGCGTCGCCTCCAGAATGTCTACCAATAAGTCTCTCAAGCGCTCTCTTACGTAATCCTTTTGTCATCTATACTTTGAAAACATAATGAGTACCCAACAAAACTATAATACATGACAAAAACTGATACATGATAACCAGTCAAACAGATAATATAAAGGCAATACTATAATACATGACACAAACTGATACATGATAACCAGTCAAACAGATAATATAAAGGCAATACTATAATACATGACACAAACTGATACATGATAACCAGTCAAACAGATAATATAAAGGCAATACTATAATACATGACACAAACTGATACATGATAACCAGTCAAACAGATAATATAAAGGCAATACTATAATACATGACAAAAACTGATACATGATAACCAGTCAAACAGATAATATAAAGGCAATACTATAATACATAACACAAACTGATACATGTTAACCAGTCAAACAGATACATGAATGTTCTTTTTAAATCATAACCAAGCATTATATTATTATGATGATGTTGAGGCTCTACTCTGCGACCGTGTGCGGTTAGCCTGCGACCGTGTGCGTGCAGACAAAAGGACTGTCCTTATAGTTTTATCGACTCTACCGTGGACTCGTTTTTTGATTTTACGCCTTGGCTCACATATAATCGCAGGTACATCAGGGCGCGCCAGTGCAATTTCATCCACCAGATTATTTTGTGTCAATGAAAACTCAGCAACTGTTTCGTCGGCCAAGATAACATCTTCATGATCTTCGTCAGACACGGCTTCATGAATGTAGGATCTAGGCGGATTCTTAAGGACAACCCATTCGTCATTTTTCATTATATCTTTGACATAAAAGCACTGTTTTGCGTGAGCAGCTAACATGTACTTTTCAGTCTGATATATTTCCTTGTTAAGATTAACGAGTGTGTAACCGTAGTCATCCTTCGCCTTTTTCAGCTCACTCCAACGAACCTTAAACATCACATGTCTGACTTCATTATTAATCCCATAGAAAATCTCCACAATGTCTTCTACCTGACCGTAGCAATAGATTTCACCTTGTATCGGATTTAGATCTTTTGAACTAGCGTATGACAGTTGCGAGAAGGAGCAGAACACACCGCTATTTTGCGTTTGTCGTCTCTCTTCGAAACCGATGGTGTTAAACCTAAAGCCGTTGATACAGTAGCCTCCATAACGCTTAACCACGTTAGAAGGACCTCTGGCATATAAACATATTTTCTCAGGCAGGTTAACCCCATTCGTAATACGTCGGTCAACCTTAAAGAAAAGAAATAAATAGTTTAAATATCTCTTCAGGCACATATTTGATATACGAATCAGAAATGTAAATAAATCTTACTTCACCCTTCAGCCATGCAGGGAATTGTCTAGAGTGTGTGTCCATAACTCTTTTGTTTTTTGTTCTGCATTTAAGAATAGTCTGGACATATCGGATGTGAAGCCTAGAATAAAATCATTTACAACAGTTAAATAGAGATAGTTATTGTGATGTGATATGATCTGATTCAAACAGTTAAATACTTACGTCGCGTATATGTTAAATGTAGTATCATTGCTCAAGATATATGTGTGGGCTTGATCTAGCTCCATTCTGGGGAATCTAGTGTCCTCCCCACGATCATTATAGAATGTTCCGTCAATTATTCGTTGGGGACGGTTGAGCCTTGTCTCCACACCCCGCAAGTAACGAGAGATGAAATTCAAACTCTCATTACTTATATAGTTCTCTGCTATCGATCCTTCAGGACGTGCACGATTATGCATCAAATGTTTCATGAAACCCAAATACCTACAAGCATATAGTTTCATGATTTGTGACAAAATAAAACTGATATACGTAATTTAACAAATATTAATTGAGCATTATAATAATAAATACCTCTCCACAGGGTACATCCAGCGATATTGAACTGGTCCTGCGATGCGGGCTTCATATGCTAAATGTATTGTGAGATGCACCATGACCGTAAAGAACGAGGGTGGAAATAGAATTTCCATTTTACACAGTGTATTGGCTACACGTCCCTCTAATTCTTCAAACTCCCTGACATCAATCACCTTAGAGCACAGTTGCTTGAAGAAACCGCAGAATTCTATTACCACCATCGCGAGTTCCTTGTCAGCATGTCGCAACGCAACCGGGAGAAGTTGATGTAATAGAATATGATGGTCATGTGTCTTGAGTCCCAAAATTTTCCTGTCCTCAATATGCACATTTGCTGAAATGTTTGAAGCATAACCATCCGGTGTCTTCACGGACTTTAGAAATAAACACATATTGTGGACCTCATCCTTCGACAGTGTGACACGGGAGGCTGGGAGTACAAACTTTCCGTCACCCTTATCTATAGCTTGCAGTTCGGGACGGATGTTCAATTCTGCTAGGTCTCGACGTGCCCTTAAGTCATCTTTCGATTTTTTCCCGTCCTGCAACAAAGTGTTCAAGAGATTCTCGCATATGTTCTTCTCGATGTGCATGACATCCAAGTTGTGACGTATTTTTAAACTTCTCCAATATGGCAACTGATAAAATATGCTGAATTTTGACCATCCAGGTGGAAGTTCATTGCCCTTAGAGACACGCCCATGCGACTTGACTCTGCGAGGCTTATTCCTTTCGAATTGCCTTGGAGAAATAGCTTACCCTTTCCCTTTCCCCTCTAATTTTGCTTCAATATTTTTCTCCTAACCCCAAATGGATTTTCTTTATTGAATCTTTTCTTTCCAAATATTTTTCTAGTTTGTGGATGTAAAAGCTCAAATATTTCTTCCCCGATCAGCCTTGGTTGTGCTGGTCTATTTTCTGGATTGTCGTCTAACTTTCCTATTAACTTTCTGAACTTGTGCCCTGTAGGCAACCATCTTCTGTGTTGCCAATAACAAAACTTACGGCTATATTTTAGAAACTCTTACGGCTGTATTTCAGAAACTTTCCCTCATAGTCTGACATGCAAACCGGACAAGCAATCTGACCTTTCGTCGACCATCCAGATATGTAAGCATATGCCAGGAAGTCATTAATTGTCCACATGACCATTGCCCGCATACAGAAAGACTCCTTACCATAAGCATCATAAGTGCTGACACCTTCTTCCCAAAGAAGCTTCAAGTCGTCAATTAACGGTTGGAGGAAAACGTCGATGTCATTTCCAGGAGAATATCTTCCAGGAATCAAGAGTGACAGTATCATGTACGGCTGCTTCATGCACATCGACGGCGGTAGGTTGTACAGTGTTAGCAACACTGGCCAGGTAGACCAAGCGGAGCTCATTAATCCAAATGGATTAAATTCGTCACTAGCAAGCCCCAACCTAATATTCCGAGACTCCTTACCAAAGTCGGGGTATATACTATTGATGTGCTTCCATGCTTCACCATCAGCAGGATGTCTCAGTTTCTCGTCCTCTTTGCGGTCGGTCGAATGCCATCGCATATTCTCAGCCAGCTCATCAGACATAAAAAACCTCTGTAGCCTAGGAATAATTGGAAAATATCAAAGAACCTTCACAGGGATTCTGCTCTGCTTATTAGATGAACCGCCTTCGGATGTGCCCGTATGTTCTTTCCAGCGTGATACATGACATGTCGGACATTCCTCCAGAGCTTCATTACCCTTATTGTACAGGATGCAGTCATTAGGACATGCATCTATCTTCTTGTAATCAAAGAACCTTCACAGGGATTCTGCTCTGCTTATTAGATGAACCGCCTTCGGATGTGCCCGTATGTTCTTTCCAGCGTGATACATGACATGTCGGACATTCCTCCAGAGCTTCATTACCCTTATTGTACAGGATGCAGTCATTAGGACATGCATCTATCTTTCTATCTTCTTGTAATCAAGCCCCAATGTATCAACAATCTTGTGAGCTTCGTAAGATGTTGTGGGGATTCTCTTCTCGCCGCCTGGAATGACTTTCCTGAGCAAATCTAATAACATCTCAAAATGTGTAACAAGTCTATCTTCTTGTAATCAAGCCCCAGCGTATCAACAATCTTGTGAGCTTCGTAATAGGTCGCGGGGATGCTTTTCTCGCCGCCTGGAATGACTTTCCTCAACAAATCTAATAACATCTCAAAATGTGTAACAGCCATCCCACTGAGTGTTTGGATATGAATAAGCCTCAGCATAAAAGAAAGCCTTGTGAACTCCTTACACCCCTCGTATAACGGTGACTCGTTTTCTTCAACAAGTCTCATCAATCGATCTACATCTTGAAACATATCATTAGTGTTGACATCACTCACCGACGGCGCTGCAAGAATATCTTCTAACATATCAGTCGTGTCAACTGTCGGATTGCTGACTTCAGTGAATTCTTCCTCTGATTGCATCACCGGGACGCCTTCACCGTGATGACTCCAAAATACATAAGAGCTATCAAATCCATTGATTGACAGATGAAAACTTACGTCACTCCTAGTGAGTATTTTACCATTCCTGCAATTCTTACAAGGACAAAAAATCGACCCGCTCAGCGACCGTAGAGGGTTGGTGTCAGAGTAGGCTAAGAAGGCTTCTATTCCATCCTTGTATCGGGTGTCTAGATGCCTCCGATCACGTGGTATGCTCATGAACGATTTGTCAGGAACTGTCCGCATCTATAATTTAAAAATTAATAGAAGTGAGCATCTCCCTAGATATATCATTTTAATTTAGAACAAATGTGTATGACCGACTGTCAGAGGAAGGCTTCTATCTCATTAGGTATGTAAACGTGACGTGTATATGTATTTACGTGTGTTCAAGTGTACTATCATTTCGTCAAAATTTGTAAGGAGAGAACGTAAATTACTATAGAAGGTCTTTAATAAGGTTATGAATGTTGCGCGCAACGAAAATTTTGGCAGCACCTCGACAGTACAACAAGAGAGTCAGGTCGCAATAGGAATTCCTGTTTCACAAAGGAAACAAGAACCTTAAGCAAAATATCCCAACAAAGTGGGATATCAGCTCTTCTCTCATCAGTTCTAGGACTGACCTGTCGAGGAAACCTAAATATAAGTTATTACAAATCATAAAATAGCGAAACAAACTAATTGCTGAGGGGGTATAACTATATTTGTAAGGAGAGAACCCAAATTGCTAATCTTTTTTTATGTTTAAAAGAGTAGAAAAAGTTCACTGAGGGGGTATATTCACATGGAAATACTACAAGGGGATCCATGCACACAAATAGAAGTACATTGGTTTGTCTGCAACTTGCGATAGTACAAGGGATCATTCACAGTTAACCCTAACCCTAACCCTAACCCTAACCCTGGCCTAACCCCAACCCTAACCCTCACCCTCACCTTCACCCCTCACCCTCACCCTCACCTTCACCCCTCACCCTCATCCCACCCTCGATCACCTAACCCTAACACTCACCCCCACCCTCACCTAACCCTAACCCTAACCCGAACCCTCACCATCACCCCCACCCTCACCTAACCCTCCTCTAATCCTAATCCTAACCCAAACCCTAACCCTAACCCTCGCCTAACCCCAACCCTAACCCTCACCCTCACCTTCACCCTCCCCTAACCCTAACCATATCCTTAACCCTCAAACTATTTTGAACTTACTACCCTGTAGTTTCATTTTTGCAGATAAATCCAAAGACCCATTCATCTGCATAAAATTTCCTTGCAGGGGGAGCATATGAGCATACAATTTTACCATCTAGAACCATCGTATCGTATGTATTATCATTTAGGCGTAAATACAATTTTTTTCCTTCAGTGGTACTATCAAAGCGTAATTATTATAGCACGAACTAAAAAGAAATGTGTAGGATCATTCGAATCATTCCTCTTGAATGGCTACAAGAAATTAATGAGCCATCTAGATCCCAAAATATCACCAAAGGCCAGCACTGCCCATTCACAAAATGAATCTTACACCTGAGTATCATTTGAAAAGGCTTCCCCCTGCTTAGAGGGATTTCTAAGCATCTTTCGCATTAAGTTACTAAACCCATCAACGATAATATGACTTCACTACCCACTGAGTTCAATAAATAAATGAGACATGCAACAGAGTAATACAAGCAACCTACGTTCAACACTTACAAACACATCTTCAATATCGCATAATACACGCTAAAGTGAAGTGAATGCAGATATTACGTATGACGCACAATCAAATAAACATGCAATTAAATTCACAAGAAGGACAGTTGCTAAAGATACCCATGCCCAAATGTTAACAGTATAAAAAGAGAGAGAGATTGAGGGGGGTGAGAAAAATATATACCTTGAGAGAGAGGGGGAGAGATGGGCGGCGGCGGCGGATGAACGGCGGCGGCGGCGGATGAACGGCGGCGGGAGTCGGACCAGAGGGGGGATCGACGGAAATTTCCGTCGCTAAAGATGTTATTAGCGACGGAAATTTCCGTCGCTAATAATCCGTTGCTAAATTTTTAGCGACGGATAATTGTCGTCGCTAAATATAAATTCCCGTCGGTAAATATAATTTACCGACGGACAAATAGCGATGGAATATTCCGTCGCTATTACCCTTGTTATAGCGACGGAATAATCTGTCGCTATTTGTCCGTCGGTAAATGGCTATTTTCCACTAGTGCTAGCTACTAAGTTTGATCTCATTGCAAATAAAAATATGAATATCAAAGAATGCAATAAAAATTTAAGATTAAAAAAAGCTAGGTTGCTTCATGAAAAATGTGATGCCATGTTAGAAGTAGAGATTAGTAAAATAAATTAAACTCTATAATAAATGATCATGTTTATTCTACTTCTTATAGCATTGCTTGTATGCACAATGATGAGTTGAATCAAATGAAAGAACGTATATCCACCTTAGATTCAACACTAAACACTTGTTTTGCAAATAAAAAAAAGCTTATGGACTTGTGTGCAAAGTCTCATATTAATTCACTCAAGAATCCTACACACTATGCACACATGTATAACAAAATTTACAAATATTCTATTTGCGGTCATAATGGACACTTAGCTAAATTTTGTTATAATGCACAAAAGCTTAACAAGTCTATTCACGATTATGCATCCCATCAAGCTTCTTCATCTCATACACATGTACACACACATAATGACAATCATAAAATGCTCATATGTATAAGTGTGAATTTTGTTATCGTTTTGGTCATTTGATCAAGTTTTGTTTCGATTTGAAAAGAAATTCTTGTTCGCAAAAAAAAATTACAAAGAAAAATATATTTTTGCAAATGAGCCATGTGCACAACATTTTGGTCAACGCAAACCATTCAAATCTCTACATTGCACAAATTACAATCGTATGGGTCATATTTACGATTTTTGTTTTGACCGTATTCATGCACAAAATACACCCAAATGGGTTCATAACCCTAGGGCCTTAAACTTACATGATGGGGATCATGTCCCAAATTTTATTGGTACCAAAAATACTTGGGTACCAAAATATACTTAATCTTATATTTTTGAATAATATATGTTTGATTTTGAATTTCAATTTTGGTAATTTTTAAAGAATGTTTTAAAATAAAATATTTTTATGGATTACAAACTAAAAATATTCTATACATATTCTTATAAAATAAATTTTTATAAGGATCTAAATGAAAACTTTCATGAATTTCAGCTTTTATCAAATCATTAATACAGATTTTCTCATGGTCGATCGTCACGGTCGACCGAATGTGATGTTTTCTCATAGATTTGGCTCTGTAATTGTCGTGGTCGACCGCGCTTATTATGATAGTCGACCGCACAGGAAAAATCAGTTTTTTCTTTTAGTTTTCTTATCGGGTTTTGGGTTTCATTTTGTTAATTGTTTTGAACCCGAATTTTTGCCATCGTTGATCTCAGCTCAGAGTCGATCCCAGCCCTTGGCTTCTTCCTCACATAAGTTTTATCCCCATTCATTCCTAGCGTTCCCAATTTTTCCCCAAAATTTATTTTCCCTTACGGTCGGCTGCCCTCATCCTTGCAATCGCCTGTGGCTCTCCTTCGGTCAGCTCTTTCCATCTTCTTAGCTGGTAACTTCCTCCTATCTCTTCTTTTCATTCACTGTCTTAGGGTTTAATTTTCTCTTTCTAGGGTTTCTGTTTAGGGTTTGTTCCTTCAAGTCTATTATTGTTGTTCTTATCTTGATATCATGCCACCTAGAAAGAAATCTAAACAAGATATTGCATCTTTATTTAGTGCCATTCATTATGAAGGTTTTTTGCTTTATAAGTTCCTAGTCAAAAAATATAGGGATCTTTGTAAGTTAAAAATCCTATCCGGTAGAGCTATAAAATATTCTGATCTAGCTATTTATAATATTCCTAAGATGCTTGCTGATGTTGTTCTTCACGACCCTTAGGATGAAAAACGTAAAGTTTCGCATTACCTCTTTCTTGTTTATCTTTTTTACGCGAAATTATTAGTCACCACTTCTGCTGATGGTCTTCAGACCATCAAAACTTCTGTTAAAAATGTCGATATATCTTTTTCTGCTAGTGAACTTGCGGGTATCCTTAAGATCCCGTCAAGTGATGTTGAACTCATGTCCATCGATCACACCGATCCGGATGTGAACGCTCTTCTGTTTAAGCCCGGTTGTACTTACTCTATGGACAACAATTCATTAAATCCCATCGGTAAAATTATTGCATGAATTGTTGCTCATAATCTTATTCCAAAAACTAGCAGCTTCGATCATTTTGCACCGGACAAGGTGAATGCTGTATATGCCATATTTGCCAAGATAAGAGTGAATTGGGCAAATGTTTTTCTCAAAAATATGGCATGAAAGCATTCAAAATTCCTCCCATTTGGCTCATTCATCACTCTTATTGTTAAACACTTTGGTGTTGACCTTTCTTGTGAACCCAAGGTTGATCCAAACACAAAATTCTTTGATAGGATTGCTCTCTCTCTCTCTCTCTCTCTCTCTCTCTCTCTCTCTCTTCTCTCTCTCTCTCTCTCTCTCTCTCTCTCTCTCTCTCTCTCTCTCTCTCTCTCTCTCTCTCTCTCGCATGCAACTTTCCGATTCCCTATCCTCTGCTCTTGTAGAACCTTCATCTTCCCAACCTCATTCTAGACCTGCTACCATCTCTGCCTACGAGGTCTTCGATCGTTTGGATCACCTCGAGACTCAGGTCTCAAGCATTCAGAAGGATGTGAGGATGCTCCTCAATCTTCAGCGTCAGTCTTTGGGATTCATGATCCCACTCCTAGCTCTGACTCTGGGTCTGAAGAGGGTTCTGAAGAAGAATCTGGTTCGAGCTCAGGATCTGATGATGATGATGGCGATTGATGTGGTTTCTTATGCTTGAGGACATACTTTTATATTTTGAAGAACTTAAGTTGATGTGTTTTCTTTTGTTTCATTGAAAAACTTAAGTTGTAATAACTTTTATTGCACTTGTTTAAAACTATGTGAGATCTTTTGTTGGTGTAACTAAACCTATGTATTATTTTGTGTTTGTGATATATGCTAGCCTATGTGTTTCTACAAACATCATATGATGGTGGTTATGAATTTGATCGATGTATATTGTAACCTATGCCTTCTTCTTATGGTCTTTTATTTTTTTTCTATGGATGTTTTTTAAAATGAAATAGTTGGATGTTGTTTAGATATCACATTTATGTGCTTATATGCTTATATTCTTGGATCATAAGTATGTCATCCATGTGGCTTATCTTCTTATCACCTATGCTTTTTGACAGGGGGAGCCTTGTCAACATATATATATTTTTTCTAATCTGTGCATGAATCCAAGGGGAGCGTTGCTCATGTCTTTTCCCCATTTGACGTTGTCAAAGGGGGAGAAATTTAAATGTGGTTTGTTTATATGTTGTTTATATGTTGGTTGGTTTATTCATATGTATGCTTTATTCATATCTCTTTTATCTACATTTCATAAATTGTTTGCCATCATCAAAAAGGAGAAGATTGTTGGCCCTTTGGTTTTGTTGATGATTTGCCAAATAATTTATAGCTAATTCGTTTTCTAGTGGGTGTGGTTTGTTTTCCTTTACAGGACATCAACACATGGTGAAAAGATATTTATATCAAGAGTTAAAGATTCAAGTTCTTATGTGCGCAATCACCTAAGAATAAGAGTAGGTTTGTTTACATATATTGTATGATTATTGATGCGGCATAATTATGTACCAAAATTGCAAATGCACAATTGATCAAGTTATAGCATAAAAAGTTATCGATCCCACGAGGAAGGTGATTTTAAGAGATTATTAGAATTAGTTCTTATGTTGTGTGCGTGACAAAATAGAATTAAAGAATAAGTGTGAGAGTTATGACGAGTGAGAGTGATTGTTTTGAATATGTGCAAGTAACAATAAATTGAATTTGAGCGAATAGAAGAAAGAATCAAAGAATAGAATAAAAAGTAGGAAAGAGAAAAATCAAGAAAACAAAAGATGGATGGTTCAATTAAAGATATGACAAATCTAGAATTGAATCCGCAAGTTAATCTCAAATATTAAATACAAACTATTATCTTTTTGTCATATTTTAATTTAGATTTATTAAGTATAGACTATCAAACTATTTAAGGAAAGTATAACCTATCAAATTATCGTCTAAGTCAAAATAAAAAATCATGATAAGAACAACAACAAGATAGTAATCCTAGAATTCATAAGTATAACCTATCAAACCACTCAAGATAAGCATAGATTATTAAATTTTTCTTCTATCAATTAGTTCTCTAGTTGATTATCCTATACATGATCATTTTAAGTGTAAGAGGATAATTTGCATAACATAAAGGAAATTAGACTAGTTTCATACAATTCTAAGATTACTACAAGAATTAATTTCACATCTTAAGAAATAAAAACAAGAAGAAAAAGAACTAATTATAAAAAGAAAAAGAAAAAATCTAACCTATGAACAAGAAATAAATCTAACTACAAAGAATTAAAATCTAAACTACAAAATAAATTATAAAAATTATTAAAATCTAAACTACAAAATAAATTATAAAAATTAAATACAAGAAAATAAATCTACTCTACAAATTAAGGTGCAAAATGAAATAAAAAAGATAAGAAAATAAATCTACACTACAAGCATGAATATAAATCTAACTAATAAGCAATAATAAAGAAATTACTCAAAAGAAATAAAAGAGAAAAATAAAAGAAAAGTAAACATCCAAACTTTTCTTCATCTCCATCATCATCATCCAACAAAGAGAAGAAGATTTGAAGTGGAGAATTTTTTTTATTAATTGTAACAAAAGTTATAAATTTGGAAGGTCTTCTCAATTAAGAGTAACCCTCCTCTCCAAATGGAGTTACAAAATTTTCACACCTCTAACCCCTCACTCTCTACCCCTATTTATAGTAAACATCAATGAATGTGAGCCCTTAGATGAAGACTTAAGCCCTAAGAAATCAATTTTAGCCTTTGAGCTTTTAGGCTTGGATTCTTGGGCCTTTTGCTTGTTGATTTTTCATTGGACTTCTTGATTTGCTTCATGGGCTATCTTCATGATTTTCAAAAATAAACCAAGAGCTCCAGTTTTGTTGAAGTGATATTGGGCTTAATCTTCATGGGCTTCTTCATGATTTTCAAAAATAAAAACCCGCACATGCCAAGAGCTCCCGTTTTTGTTGAAGTGATATTGAGCTTAATCTTCATGGGCTTCTTCATGAGAGAGGGTCTTTGCCAAGCATGCATGTGGTCACGTGCAAGCATGCATGAAGCTTTCATTCACGTGCAAGTAAGTCACAAGGGTGAAATATGATATTTTGATTTTTGGACTTGGATCTTTGGGGATTTTTGGAATTTATTCTTCATTAACCTGCATTTAAAGATAAAAACAATTATTAGTAACATATTTATTCATATAAAATAGATAATGAGGGTGTAAAATTATAATAAAATATGATTATCAATTATGTTTTAAGCTTAATATGTAAACACAACACATGTTTGATTTTTCTTCTACAAATGATTTTTATCAAAACATTGTAACAATAGTTTTTTATATCATGTTTACATCTCGTTCATGCTTCATAAAACATATATAAAGTATTCATGAAATGTAAACACAATTTCATAAGTCATAGTTCAATTTTTGTTTTCATGAAAAACAGGTTTTATGAACACTTTTCAAAAATAGTGATTTTTCACAAACAAAAATTGTATTTTCAAAATTTCTTTTTGAAACATGTTCACTTACATGTTTTTAAGCTTTCCCTAAAGTTTCGTTATTTTTGGATATCATTTGCTATTTTAACATATTTTCAAAAGTCAGCAAAACAGGTTCAAAAACATGAATAATATTTGTGTCAGTTTGCGGTCGATCGTGGCGGTCGACTGCCTGCAGTCCAGAGACCAAGATTGGCCTCTAAAAGACTTGCGGTCGACCGTGACGGTCGACCATAGCAAGTCCAGAGAGCATCAGCTCTCTCGCGGTCGACCACCATGGTCGACTGCCTGCTTTTCTGTTCTGTTTGCTTGTTTTCACTGTATTGCGGTCGACCGCCAATGTTTCACGGTCGACCACTGATCTGACCATTGAGTTATAACGGCTAGTTTTTGACCTGATGTTCTGAAGGTATTTTTATCTTTTTAATGGGGGTTTTGGCTGATGTCTTGAGTGGGTATAAATACTTCATTGCCTCTATCATTCTAAAAACCAAGAATTTTGTTTAAATTGAGTTTTATAAAGAGTTTAACAAGTGTTTAAGCTTGTTTGTGGTTTGTTTCAAAAGAGAAGTTTTTACAACAAGAAGAGGCATTCAATTCCAATTGAGGATATCATCCTCATCATCATTCTACAGTTCTTCTTGTTTATTGGGAAGTTTTCTAAACTCATTTTTTTATATAGCTTATTGATTCATTATTCACATTCATATCTTAGCTATATTAATTGAGTTGTAAATTTATTATTCGCTTTTATCACACACACCTTTGTTGAGCTTATAATATCTTCATACAATATATTAGATAGTGGTGTGTGATCGGGCGAGAGTGAGCTTAATTGTGTTCTCATCAATTGTAGAGAACGAACTATTGCATTTGTGAGCTTTATTGTGAGATTCACTTTGTATACACATTTACAATGAGAGGAGTGTGTAGTGAGGACATAGTCGATACCGAGAGGAGTGGCGTCGGTTGTAAAGCCTAGTGAGAGGTAGTAATCCCGAGCACTTGAGGGAGGCGATACGTGAGGACCGACACTTGAGTTGTAGTTTGTGTATGTACATTGTGAGTGTTTTGTAAAATTATCGATTAACTAGAAAATCGAGTGTGTAGAGAAGTTTTGGCTTCCAAACCGGGTGTGTCGATAGTGGAGATCTCCTCGAGGTGAGGAGCAGAGATGTAGGTCAAGTGGTTGCCGAACTCCGTGAACATATCGTGTGTTTGAGTTTGCTTAGCATATATTTAATTTGTAATTATTTTTTACATTCTTGTTCATATCTATCTCATATATCTCTTGCAAGAATAAATTAATCAATATAATTTAATTAGCATAAAATCAGAATTAGATTAGTATAAGACCCTAATTACCCCCCTCTAGGGTCTAACAAATCATTCATGAAATAATTGCTCCATATATACCTCAATCTAATGGAGTAGCTGAGAGAAAGAATAGAACACTAATGGATATGGTAAACTTAATGTTAATTAATTCTGGTGTGCTAGAAAATCTGTGGGGAGAAGCCCTCATGACTGCTTGCCATATACTAAATAGAATTCTATTCAAAAATTTGGATAAAACCCCTTACACAATTTGAAAGAATAGAAACCCTAATTTAGATCACCTGAAAGTATGGGGGTGCTTAGTAAAAGTTAAGATACCTGAAAATAAGAGAAAGAAGATTGACCCTAAAACTGTAGATGGATTCTTTATTGGATATGCTTCTGATAGTAATGCAAATAGATTTTTAATAATCAACTCTGACATTAATGAGATAGCCAACAATACCATTATTGAAGCTAGGGATACACATTACTTAGAAAATATTTGTCCTTACAAAAACAGATTAAGCAACATAGACCATAACTCTAGCAACTCAAATCCTAGTTCTAATCCTATTTCTAACCAAGGTGAACCAAGTTCTAGACAAATCTAACTCTAGCAACTCAAATCCTAGTTCTAATCCTATTTCTAACCAAGGTGAACCAAGTTCTAGACAAATCAGACCACTAGAAAATCCAGAGGAACCTAGATCCTATTTCTAACCAAGGTGAACCAAGTTCTAGACAAATCAGACCACTAGAAAATCCAGAGGAACCTATGAGAAGTAAGAGAACTAGAATAGAAAAAGTCCATGAAGACTTCTATGCATTACTTGTAGAAGATTCTCTAATTACATTTGAAGATGCAATGAAATCAGTAGATACTCTATTTTGGAAGGAAGTTATAAATAATAAGATTCAATCTATAGTTTAAAACCATACTTGAGAACTCATCGATCTTCCTCCAGGATGCAAACCTATAGGATGTAAATGGGTATTTAAGAAGAAACTCAGACCTGATGGAACAATAGATAAGTATAAAGAGAGACTAATAGCTAAAGGATATACCCAAAAATCTGGTATTTTTAATGTCTACTCCCCAGTAGCTAGGATGACTACCATAAGAGTCCTTATAGCTCTAGCATCCATTCACAAACTAATAATACATCAAATGGATGTTAAAATTGCATTTTTAAATGGAGACTTAGATGAAAAAATTTATATAGATCAACCTAAGGGATTTGTTACTTCTGAACAAGAGAAGAAAATATGTAGGCTTATTAGATCATTATATGGTCTCAAACAAGCTCCAAAGCAATGGCACATGAAATTTGATGAAATTATACTATCTTATGGATTTGTAATTTGTTCGCGGGAAAAATCGTGTCTTTCTTTGTAATTGATTCCATTGTCATCTTAAATAACAGCTTTTTGAGTTACAAAAGATCCGGTCTTTTTTAGATCCGGTTACAATGAAAATCAAAGAAAAATAACCAAAGATTACAACTTTCTCCTTTTGTGTCGAACGAATCGCGAGGTCCTGTTTTACGGTCACTCGCTTTTGTGGGTTCTTTGCCTGCGCCGGGGTTTATCCGTGGACCACCGCGCGATCTAGATCCGGTCGGCTCTACGCAGTACGACGGATATTATTTCACCAAGGAAATAATAGCCGGGGGGGGATTGGTTCACCAAGGAAACAATCGCCCAAATCTCGGGATCAAAGGCCAAGCTTTGATCCGGAGTGTGCCTGCGTAGATCTGAGATTCGGTCCTCTCGAACTCTTGCCTTATTTGGCGTTGACGATCGCCGAGCACCAGATCTGGATGAACAAGTCCTCGAAGTCCCAAAGCTTGGATCTTTTTAAGTTCTGAGTCTTGAATCCAGCAGGGCTTCGCCTCTCCAAATTTTCCCACCCTTGAACAAATGAACCACCTCTCCTATTTATAGCCTCTCTTCACTGTGCCCGCGCACAGAATTGGGCCGCCACCTATTTTTTGGATTTTTTTGCTTTGGCCGAGCCACCCATAGGTGGCTCGGTTATGGCCGAGCCCCCTTAGGCATGGTTTTCCGTTTTCGGTTCCGTCCGTGATCCGGTTCTGTGGTTGATATATCCGGACTTGAATCATTGACCTGATTTGGCAGTAAATCCGATTCCTGATTTGACAGTAAATCCACTTCTGAGTTCGAGTCCGAAACTGATCTTGATTCGATCGTGATTCGTCTGAGTCTGCCCTTGGTTGGATGACTCGTTGACTCTTCGAACCCCTTGGCTTGATTCCACACGCGAATGGATGTATTCCGTTGCTTGCGTGCGATTCGTCAACCTCGTCGCCTCGTTGGTTCATCGGTTTGTGCCGAGCTGTGCTAAGGGACCTATAAGCAATTTTATACGCCTACACTGGATACGTCGCTCGGTGGTCCGTTTGTTAAATCGGCGTCGAGCTGTGCTAAGGGACCTATAGGCAATTTTATACGCCTACAGATACCCCCTCCAAAGTATTTCAGCCTCGTTCTTTTATAGAAGAGTCTGGAATACTTTGGATATGATTGTCCCATTCTTCAACGGGATATTTGGAGTGACTTCCATTCTTGGTTCCTTCAGTCCCCCAGGCTGTTCGGTGCTTTGTCGAATGTCTGTAAGGGTTCCGGTGCTGCATTTGTTGTCTGACCGTCTGTCGGAATTTTGAATTTGAAGTCGATTCTCGATTTTTTGACTTTTAGCTCGAGTTGGTTATTTCAACATAGAACTGAACATCGGTCGTTGGCGTTGAATCTTCATTTACAACGCGCTGTCCGGCGTTTGAGCTTCTTTGTGACGTGTTGTCCGGCGTTTGAGCTTCTTTGTGACGCGTTGTCCGCCGTCCAAGCTGGAGTATACATAGTTTAAGCTCTTAAGGAATTGGAGCGTGGTGGATACTCGAGTCACGAGACCAATCTACGGAGTTGATACATCTATGACTCGTATTTATAGAATTTTTGGCAAATTCTCAGCCATCAACGGGTTTGATGAGCCTTTACCGACTACCGTTTGAGTCGGGCTAGCATGCGGATTGTTCAAGTCCGTTCCGCATGTGACGTTAAGCTAAAAGAGTTAACGCTCTTAGTGCTACGATATTGAATACGTAGACTTCGCTATTGTTATGGGAATAGGCTACCCAGCAACGTGTATTAGACGCTGACTTATCCCTACTTAGGCTTCGGGATAAAATACCCCAGACTGGTATTCTGGTGTCTTTTTCAATTGGTAAAAGACTAAACCGGCGACGCGTGTTAGGCGTCGGCATATCCTTTCTTTGGAAACCCCCAGCCTTCAACGGATTTGATTAGCCTTTACCGACTACCGTTTGAGTCGGGCTAGCATGCGAATTGCCTAAATCCGTTCCGCATGTGACGTTGTGCTAAAGGAATGAACTTTTTCCTCGGAGAAAGACTAAACCGGCAGCGCGTGTTAGGCGCAGACTTATCCTTGCTTAGGTTTCAGGATAGAATACCCCAGAATCGAACTCTGGTGTCTTTTTCTACGGAAAAAGACTAAACCGGCAGCGCGTGTTAGGCGCAGACTTATCCCTGCTTAGGATTCGGGATAAACTTCCTATACCTGTGAAGCACAGATTTTGGGCGTTGAAAAAGGTGGTGTCTTCTCTTGGGGCAGAGACGAACCCGAAATGGGAGAGGAAGAATTTTATATTCTATCTCCCGACACTGAAGAAGAAGAATTTTATATTCTACCTTCAGCTGGAAAGGAGACTCGAGGTGGGATCTCCACCCCCAGAATCCGGAAAGATGAAACTAGGAGTGGGACCTGTCTTCTCTTGGGGCAAAGACGAATCCGAAATGGGAGAGGAAGAATTTTATATTCTATCTCCCGACACTGAAGAAGAAGAATTTTATATTCTATCTTCAGCTGGAAAGGAGACTCGAGGTGGGATCTCCACCCCCAGAATCCGGAACGATGAAACTAGGAGTGGGACCTCCACTCCGAGAATCAAAAAATTTGGATAATCCTAACTGTCAGAAGGTTTGATTACCGAACTAAAGGCGAATTTCTCGTTTATCGAGAGTGGATTGTTGTTTTGGTCTTAACTGTAGGAAGGTTTGACCAAGCAGGAGTTTGAGGTGATCCTAACTGTAGGAAGGTTTGATCACCCGATTTGAAAGTGGACCTCTCGTTCATGGAGGGAATCGAGAGGAGATTTTGGCTGTGGTCCTAACTGTAGGAAGGTTTGACCGGTTTGAGACGATCCTAACTGTAGGAAGGTTTGATCGCTCGATTTGTGGACCTCTCGTTCATTGGAGGAATCGAGAGGGGATTTTGGCTGTGGTCCTAACTGTAGGAAGGTTTGACCAATCGGGAGATTTGAGACGATCCTAACTGTAGGAAGGTTTGATCCACGATTTGTGGACCTCTCGTTCATTGGGGAAATTGAGAGGGGGATTTTGGTTGTGGTCCTAACTGTAAGAAGGTTTGACCACGACATTCAGAGTTTGAACGTGAATTTCTTATTCATCACTTCTACAGTGACTGGGTTATCCCTAAGAATACTACACGTAATATCCTTCCGGGAACTTCCCATTATCCACCCCCAGCTTTCCTTGCAAAACTGGGTTCGACATTATAATCAGTTACATGACCAGGTTATCCTTAAGAATATAAAAAACTCTCCAGGAACTTCCCGTTTATGGTAGGAAATAGTTTAGACTCATATACCTATTGGAGTATCAGGGAGCAGTTTAACCTCTTATACCGGTCGGAGGATTGAGAAGTCTCATGTTCTGCATGGCCATCTGCATTTCGAACCTGAAGGTCTCCTGTTGTTTAGCCATGGCTTCTTCAAGCATCTTGGCCACTTGTTCTGCGCTTATCATGAATGACTCGCGGGGTTGTCCTTCGCTGGACACCGTATTGTCTGATGCGACAGCAGAGCAGGAATCCGATTCTTCATCTTCTGATGGTAACCTTGTCCGAACCCTACCATAAGTTCCTCGTATGATGGCTCCAGACCTCAGACGAGTTAGATACTGGGGTATCGGCGGAATTGACTCGGGATTATCCCTTGTCGATGCCCTTTTGCTGGTCATATTGGTAGTGACCCTCCGAAATTCTCCATCTTCAATTACCCTTCTTCTTTGTCGGAAGCAGCCTTTCGAACACCGAACCTCTCTCGGTGACTGCCTTGATGCAGTTACACTCAGACAGTACTGCCCGAATGAGCTTTGAACAAGGGCACTGAGTTTCTAGCCTTCGAGGACTTCTCTTTCTGGTTTTGCTCGTACCCCCAGCACGATAGTACAGCTCGTCCGTTTGAAAGTCGGAGCAACCTATCGTGTGTTGGCACGATTTCTCAGGTATAACGTAATCATCATCAGACGATAACGTTTTCTTCTGAGAGCGAACTACCTTCTTCGGGCTTTCAAAAGTTACGCGCCTCGAAATATGCCTTTTTGGGCGTGAGTTCTCAGCGGGCTCTTGGACTTCAATGCGCAAATTGGTGCGCATAGCTACCCTGATTTCTTTATCACGTTGGAGATGACGGCGACCCCCAGCGTGTTGAGTCGTTCTGGGCTTCTTCATTGGGCCCAAACTCTCTTGAACTGGAGCTTTGCCTCTCTCGTCGGGAATTGGACCGAGGCGCTCCAAAACTGATTTCTTCCTTTTGGACGATTCTGCATGATCTCCCAGAGAAGCTATTGGAATTACCGGCGACTTGGGTTGATTCGCCGGTGGTTGAACTTTTGTTGGAGGCTGCTTCGGTCTCCATACTTGGCGGGTTGGTAATGGCTTTTTGGCCACTCTTTCTTCCTCCAACTTTTTGGCCTCCTGCACAAGAATTTTTGCTTGTGCGAGTAACGCGCGGCGTTTGTGAATCCACTCTTCAAGTGTCGAATGGTTCCGTTTGACCCAGATCCATTCGTTCGTTGGCGGCTTGGGGGGGGTGGTCAATTCAACCCTTCGTCTTTAATTGCAGGGAGTTGTCAATTCATACCAGAGAGTTGTCAATTCATACATTTTTTAACTTTAATTGCAGAGACTTGTCAATTCAATTGGAGAGGGAGTAGTCATTTCAATTGGATTTATTCAAATAAAAAACAACGATTTTATTCAACACTCCAATTTCAACACACAAAACACTTAAAAAAACACTTAAAAACACATAAACAAACTAACAGACAAACAACAACTTCTTCATTTGCCAAACAGTTCTTTCCTCAACAACTGATATGCTTCTTCATCTTCATCGTCACGATCTGGTTTGTTTTTCAAAAATCTCCACGTCTCCATATTCTTGGCACGAGCGAGGACATTCATAGCTTCAACAGTACTTGCTCTATTCGCTTCCGCCTTTTCACGAGAGGTGACTATATTGGATAACTCATCGAGAAGTTCGACCTTCGATTTCCTTGGTTTACTGGACGAAGCTCTAGCTTTCTTCTTTGTCGTGTCCCTACCCTCAGGACGTACGAGGGTAGGAGCGGATGATTCAACATCTTCACTACTACTCTTTCTTTTCGAACCGCTACTACCCGATACTGCTACTCCTGGCATATATTTTGGTTGATTGCGAACAACCTTCCACTCATCCACCAAATTAAACGATGTACCCATTTTCTCAAAGTACAACTCCCTGCCTTTGGATATGTAGTTTTCATCAGACCAACCACTTTGCTTCTCCCTACATGCAGTACTGTAACAGCCAATGAAATTAGAAATTTTTCTGTTGATGTCTTTGTAATGACTCTGGCACCGAGCTATGGTCCTCTCTTTTCCACTCTTGCCATTCTCATTCTCATTCACATACTGTGTAATTTTACCCCAGAAAGTTTCACCTTTTTGGTTGTTCCCCAGCTCACTATCATTACTAGCGTGAAAATAAGCAGTTAGCAGAATTATGTTGTCTTCTGTGCTCCAACTATCGTAACTTGATCTCTTTGTTGGTTGTTGGGTTGGAGGTAGAAAACTATGAGGAGTATCCCCACCAACATTTCCCAAAGAGATCTGGGTGGAAAACTCCGGGATTTCTGTAGATCCGCTACTGAACCGGGGTGTCGGTGGCTCAATCGACTCCGTGGTAGGGAAATTCATATGGGATGGAACATAGCTGCTTCCCGCAGCTGGATGATAACCGTAAGGAAGATAAGGGTATTGCATGCCAAAATTTGGTGGCATCATATACGGCATTTGAAAATTGGGTTGCATACCAGCATTTTGAGTAATTTCCGGGGCTTGCATATTTGGATTTTGAGGGTTGGTATTTTGAGGCTGGTTAGGAAAGTTGTAGGAGAAATTAGAATAATTTTGTGAAGGATCCATTTGAAAAAGTTTGAAGAATATAGAAGCAAAAGCAAAGAGAAGGAGAATAAGGTGTTGAAAACTCAGATTTTTTTTGGTGTCCAAATTACACAAGACTAATCTCTATTTATAGAGGTGAAAAAATAAAAATTATTGATATAAAAATTATAAATTAATTCCTAGTATTTATCTCCCAAAATATCATTTAAAAATTAGGAATAAAACAAAAAAGGCCAACCAACCAAGCCTTGACGATCTCGGCAGCGAGATCGGTGGCTCCCACTGTGGTCGTCAGATTGTTCGCGGGAAAAATCGTGTCTTTCTTTGTAATTGATTCCATTGTCATCTTAAATAATAGCTTTTTGAGTTACAAAAGATCCGGTTACAATGAAAATCAAAGAAAAATAAACAATGATTACAACTTTCTCCTTTTGTGTCGAACGAATCGCGAGCTCCTGTTTTACGGTCACTCGCTTTTGTGGGTTCTTTGCCTGCGCCGGGGTTTATCCGTGGACCACCGCGCGATCTAGATCCGGTCGGCTCTACGCAGTACGACGGGTATTATTTCACCAAGGAAATAATAGCCGGGGGGGATTGGTTCACCAAGGAAACAATCGTCCAAGTCTCGGGATCTAAGACCAAGCTTAGATCCGGAGTACGTCTGCGTAGATCTGAGATCCGGTCCTCTCGAACTCTTGCCTTATTTGGCGTTGACGATCGCCGAGCACCAGATCTGGATGAACAAGTCCTCGAAGTCCCAAAGCTTGGATNCTATGGGTGGCTCGGCTTTGGCCGAGCCCCCTTAGGCGTGGTTTCGTCGTTTTGTCCGTGATTCGGCTGATTCGGACTCTGATTTGTTGATCTGATTTGGCAGTAGATCCGATTCCTGATTTGGCAGTAAATCCACTTCTGGGTTCGAGTCCGAAACTGATCTTGATTCGATCGTGATTCGTCCGAGTCTGCCCTTGGTTGGATGACTCGTTGACTCCCCGAACCGTTGGCTTGATTCCGCACGCGAATGGATGTATTCCGTTACTTGCGTGCGATTCGTCAACCTCGTCACTTCGTTGGTTTGTCGGTTTGTGCCGAGCTATGCTAAGGGACCTATAAGCAATTTTATATGCCTACATAATTAATCAAACAGATGAGTGTGTATATCATAAAATAGATAATAATAACAAAATTGTGATATTATGATTATATGTTGATGGTATTCTTATTTTTGGTTCTGACATACAAACCATAAATGATATCAAATACTTTTTATCATAAAATTTTAATATGAAAGATTTAGGTCAAACTGATCTAATTCTTAATACTAAAATGTTGAAGAATGAGAATGGATATGTGCTGTCACAATCACACTATATAGAGAAAATCCTCAAGAACTTTTATGATCCAAACTATCAATCTGTTTCTACTCTATATGATCCTAATGTGCATCTAAAGAGAAATACAGGTTACCCTAAATTACAAAGAGAATATGCATAAATAATTAGATCATTAGGATTTCTGACAAACTACACTAGACCTGATATTGCATATGCAGTAAATAGACTTAGTAGATATACTTCAAATCTTGATAAGAATCATTAGGATGCTCTAGAAAGAATTCTGAGATACCTAAAAGAAACTATGAATTATGCTTTGTATTATAAAGGTTATCCATCTGTACTAGAAGGTTACTCAGATGCCAATTGGATTAGTAACTCGGTAGATGTAAAATTCACCACTGGACTTATGTTCCTTTTGGGAGGAGGAGCTATTTCATGGAAATCTACTAAATAAACTGTAATGTCTAGAAGTACAATGGAATCAGAAATGATAGCCCTTGATACTTCTAGTATAGAAGCTGAATGGTTGAAAGATTTACTAAATAAAATTCCATTAATACAAAAACCATTACTAGCTATCTCTATTATTTGTGATTGCAGGTCAGCGATTGACAAATGTCATCAAGAGAATGCAAATGTGAAAATGAATCGACACTTGAAAGTGCGACATAAATCCTTAAGATATAAGATAAAAAATCATGTAGATCACTTAACTAAAGGCTTATCTAGGACAATGATCCTAGAATCATCGAGGGGGATGTGGTTAAGCCCATAAAAAAAATTACTACAGTGGCAACCCAACCTCGCAGATGTTCAATAGGTAGAAACAAACTGGACGAGTGATTAATTATGAGGAGTACTGAATTTATTTGCTCTCATCCCTATAATGATCAGTGCTAATAAAAAGCAAGTGAAAAGTTGAGTTTAACTCTTAATGAATCCAAGACTCATGAGGCATGATGCTTACTTGCTTGTATCCTTATTAGGATTTACCTATATGTGTGTAGTTGTGAGGTCGCGACTATGGGATCAGGGCTGCTCCCTAGTAACACACATGAAAGATACCTACGCAAGGCCGATAATAGCGCAACCCGCTTAGAATTCTTCAAAATTGTACTATGTGTGCATTCTATAGAAATCCGACAAATGGGACTGGTTTAAAGCGTAGTCCACCAAGCTCTCACGGATCTATACAACTGTCACTAAGTGAAGGTTCAAACCAAAAGGTACATTCACCTATTACATAGTATAAGTAAACCAGCAATCTTATTTTCAAAGTTCTTCTTTTACTCTTATTTCTGAATTATTTTAAGTTTTAAGTTATGTGGGTGATTGCTGGAACTGTAACTTAAAAATTGGGAAAGTTTGGTCCCAATTTAGATCTCTAAGAGTAGACATCTCAACCAACCAGATGACACGACTAGGCAAGACGTCAATTCTTAGTCGACACAAAAGGCGAGATGACAACTCCTAGTCGATACGAAAGGCGAGACGATAACTCCTAGTCGACACGAAAGGCGGGACGACAACTCTTAGTCGACACTAACGAACGAACGAGACGACAGGATGAGTCGACACTCTCTGGTCGACACGAATGGCGGTATGAGTCGACACCTCGAGGGTTCGGACTTGGAGTCGGGTCAGTTCGAAAGGCAGTGTTAGTCGACACGAATGAACGAACGAGACGACAGGACGAGATGATACCCTCTGGTCGACACGAAAGGCGGTATGAGTCGACACCTCGAGGGTTCGGACTCGAAGCCGGGTTAGTTCGGAAGGCGGTGTTAGTCAACATGAACGAACGAACGAGACAACAAGATGGGATGACACCTTCTAGTCGACACGAAAGGTAGTGTTAGTCTTCACGACCGAACGAATGAGACGACACCTTCTAGTCGATACGAAAGGCGATGTTAGTCTACACGACTGAATAAACGAGACGACGAGACGAGACGACACCTCGAGGACTCGGACTCGGGGTTGGGTTAGTTCGGGAGGCGCGCGCACACTCGGCCCTAACTTGCTACACTATTCTATTAGAATAATTAAAAAGTGATCAACGCACGGTTAGCATTAATGAGCGAGAATGATGGATCTAAAGAGCGACAATGCCGGATCTAAATGACAGAAAACAACTAGCATTAATGGGTGAGAATTGTGGGCGAGTAATTAAAATGTGTTAATTGCTGTGGGAATTAAGGATCTAAATGGGTAGCTGGATGAATGCAAACGGAAAATTTATAGGGCGAGAATGGTGGATCCAAAGGACGGAAAAGGTAGATCTAAACAACGGCTTTAACCCTATAAAAGGACCTATAAGAGAGAGGGCTAAGATACTGTGCAAACACAACAGTTCTTCTCTCTTCTCTTCTCTTTTCGACTTAGAACTTCTTGTTGTTACTCCTTTGTTGATTCCTTGAAAGTCTTGAAGAGTTCGTAAAGCCTTCTTGAAGCTCGTGCCGATGAGAAGGAGGTTACCTGACCAAGGATCGTCGTATCTCCAAGATCCATTGCCACGAAACTATGTATGAGAGGGGGTAATTAGATTCTTGGGACAGTGCTTAGTGCACGCTTCTATCATCAGGCGTATTTCTAAACTTTATTTATTTTCTTTTGAATAAATTTTATTTCTGAGTTATAATATTAATCCGCTTTTATCTGATTTTTATTAACTGTTTAAAATCTGATTTTATTATTAAATTCAGTCTAAACAACACCTATTTTTCCCAACACTTATGTGGAATAACTAGTGTCGATTAGAACTGAATGTTCAATTGCTACGGTCAAAAGAGTGACGAGTAATAGACTCAGCTAATTACAAACTAATAATTGTCACCTCAACACTGGCTCCGGAGAAACAAATGTAGAAGGCGATAACTTTGGTGGTTAGTATGTAGGAGCCTTTTTGAAAAATGTGACTAGGCTTAGTGCACTGCTATTCATCTTACTAGTATGCACCACGTGCAAAGCACAACCTCCTATTTTTTTAAGTACTGCATTTTAAGTTGTCTCTCTTTAGGTTTTAATACATTTGATTTAATTATTGTATGCTTAAAATTAGAAATCATATCTATTCCTCTATACTTAAAGAATGATCCAAGTTTTAATGCATTTGTTTTAGGAATTATATCTACTCTTCTATAGTTAAAGAATGAACCAAATTTTAATATATTTTATTTGATTCACTGTTTATGATACAGTAATACTGTAGTGTGAATAGTAACTTCAAGTATGGAGAAGCAGATTTGATTTACTGTTTCTGTTTATGCTACAGTATTTTACTGTAGTATAAACAATAATTCTTTGGATTCTCTTTTAAGCATAGAACAGTAGATATGTTAAGTGTTTTAATTAGAATCTTGATTAACAAAAGACTAACTTGAGCGACGGATGGTAACAAGTAGCTCATCATAATTTGTATGCAACTAGTAACAAGACGACCTCACAACAAAGAAACTCACTCTCTCCGTTACCTATTAATCTCATCCAAGTTCTGATGCGTGGTTGGAAATTGTATCGAACCACGTTATCGTTAACACACATTAACAATCACTATTTTTAATCACGGTCATTTATTATTAACTTAATGAAATGTTACAACTCAAATGTAATAATTATCATATCATTCACTAGTGGAAAATCATGTATCGCTGACGGCAACAACGCTGACAGGAGTTTCCCGTCAGCGATGTTTATATCGCTAACGGGAATTCCCGTCAGCGAAGTTGCTGTCACAATTGAGTTATACCCGTCGGCGATGTTATCATTGCCGACGGGAAATAAACATCGCTGACGGGAAGCCCGTCAGCGATGTTTGATATAAATTTTACCCGATCAGCCTGTCGTTCCCAAATTAAAAAGCCCTAATTTATACTCGCGCCGCCGCCCTCGACTCCCTTCTGGCAGCTCTGACTCGCCGCCGGCCTAACCCCACCAATCTCCGTCACCTCCCGCTCCTCCTCTCCGACTCCACCGCCCGTGCGCCGACGCCCCGAAACCCCGAACCCATGATCTCTCGCCGGAGCTCGTCGCGGCACCGCCCCCGTTCAACTCGCAGAAACCTCTCTGTAAGGGATTTTTTTAAATTTTTTTGTTGTAATTTTAGGTTTTGTTGTAAATTTTTAAAATAGCCAATAATAATAATAATAATCCAAGGGCCTATCTGTAACAATAAAACTACAGGGGTACTAAGTTCGAAACAACAATACGGCTGGGGGTCTACTTGCAACTAACCTTTATGTTTAATATATTGTGACCATAAAGAAAGAAATTGACAAATTCCAAAACTGAAAACGGAAATAATTATGAGTTCCATTGGAGAGATTAAAAGTAAGTATATATGTACTTAAGATGCATGAGATGAAGCAGATGGTTTATTGCATACTTTGCATGTGATAATCATGTATTGTTAAAGATATTATTTTGCCTTAATTGCTGCAAAGGTTTCTAGCAAAATTGATAATTAAACTTAAGATGCATGAGATGAGGCAACAATCATGTGATAATCAACTCGCAGAAACCTCTCTGTCAGTGATTTTTTTTAGAATTTTTTGTTGTAATTTTAGGTTTTGTTATTGTTTCTCATCTGATATTTGATTTCTTGGATTGCAGTGCAGGAGATCCAAGCGGGTCTTACGTTTTCTTGGATTGCAATGCAAGAGATCCAAGCGGTAATTTCTTGTCCTTTTTTGATTCTTCAGTTCAAAATTGGATTTTGATGG
The DNA here is from genome assembly GCF_001876935.1 of Asparagus officinalis. Taxonomy (NCBI): domain Eukaryota; kingdom Viridiplantae; phylum Streptophyta; class Magnoliopsida; order Asparagales; family Asparagaceae; genus Asparagus; species Asparagus officinalis. Next base: position 28,399,373 of record NC_033794.1, read on the forward strand.
GCTTTAATGTGGATGGCTAAGTTTAATTATCTTTCCTAATATGAAGAAGTTTAATTATCTTTCCTAATATGAAGATCAAAATAAGGGGGGTTTTCTGATGAAAATTAAGGGGGGTTATCTGATAATAGGCCCAAAGTTAATGGGGATTTACTGATATTTAGCCTTTATCTTAACTGAAAATTTTAATTAGTTAGATATATCGAGTTTGTATTGTGTTATATATCATGATTTTATGAATCAGAAGTCGTTACCCCTAGTTTCCCGTCTAATATTGTTGGATGTGAGTCTCTTCTGATATAAACTCACGTCTAATATTGTTGGATGTGAGTCTCTTCTGATATAAACTCACGCAATTCTAGTTGAATGTGAAAATACCTTTTACATCTAAAGAGAATAACGTGATTTATGTTAGGAGCATGCTCTACATGCAATAATTATTAGATCTGTTCGGGGAGGATTCCCCTTCTCGTACAGGTTAGAAATACAGTAGTGTATCGTCTATCTTTGTATACTTTACACATTTTTATTCCTACAAAATTTTGATAACATGTACCGCATTGTTCTCCGTGTACAATAAGCGTATGTTGTTTTGCGTTTCGATCTATAATCGATCTATTATCGATGATTGATACGCATTATAACATCCGCACAGTGTACTCAGAGAACAGCGGGTAGGTGCTGTCGAAATTTTTAAGAAATAAAAACGTATAAAGATGATGAAGATAGTTGTAGACACTACTATATTCCTAATGGGATAGGTCCATTTCCTATGGCAGCCGTTAAAGTCTCTTATAGTTGTAGACACTACTATATTCCTAATGGGATAGGTCCATTTCCTATGGCAGCCGTTAAAGTCTCTTATTGAAAATATAAGCGTTAGATTTTACTCCCACATAATTTATGTTCTGGTAATTTTCCCTTTGAGATTATTTTAATTTGAATTTCCTTGATGTCATGAAGAAAGTTAATATCACGTAACCGTTAATTTGATGCGTTACTAATAAAAATTCACATTACCTAATTATGCTTAATATCATACATATGAGGATAGTTCTCGACAAATCATGGATCGATATTCCTCGTATTGATAGATGGAGGGATAGTCGATATAAAGATGGAATAAATCAATTCATACAATACGCCTTGGCAGACCCACGGAAGTTAAATAGTGATGTCGTGTATTGTCCCTGCTGTTGGTGTAAAAATAGGGCGTTGGTGGATAAAAGTGATTTACAAAAACACTTAATATCAGGATTTCATGAGGATTACAAATTTTAGACGTTTCATGAGAAGGATGCCTTGAAGAAATGGAACTGATAGCGGATACCGGTACTTCCGGTGGGAGAATAGATGATACGAGAATAGATGATACACATACGATGCTCGCGAATATGTTAACATTTCCTAATATAGATCAATCTGAAGATGCTGAGGATGCTGACGAGTCAGGAAATGCTGGGGGCGTGACTGATCGTGAGGAGCTGGCGCAGATAATGAAATTAATTGACGACAATGAAAATGGTCTGTATGAGGGTTGTACCGAGTTCACCAGGTAATCATTTATGCTGCGTCTTTTGCGTATAAAGTCTCTTAGCGGAATGGCAGATAAATATTTTAATATGTTGCTTGTGTTGCTGAGAAAAGTCATTCCAAATAGAAAAGAGAGCATACCAGAAAATTATGATAACGCAAAGAAGATTGTTTCCGTTATAGGACTTGATTACAATAAAATCGACGCATGCCCTAATGATTGTATCCTCTACTATAAGGATAACAAAGATCTTCAGGAGTGTCCAATTTGTGGAGTATCACGGTGGGTACAACGCAAAAATTATTCAACACATGGGACAACAAGGTCTATGCTTAAGCAAAAGAAGATTCCAGCAAAGGTCCTGCGTCATTTTCCCTTAATACCAAGGCTAAAACGGTTGTATATGAATAAAGACACTGCTAAGCAAATGAGGTGGCACATGGAAGAACGTACTGATGATGGTAAAATCAGACATCCGGCTAATGCAGAGGCGTGGAACCATGTTGATAGAACTTTTCCTTTGTTTGCGAATGAGTGCAGGAATGTTAGACTAGGTTTGTCTAGCGACGGATTCAATCCATTTGGGATAATGAGTTCTGGTTGGTCTACATGGCCTGTTGTATTAACGCCTTATAACTTACCACCTTGGCTTTGCATGAAACAACCATATATGATACTTTCATTATTGATACCAGGCAAGCATGCACCAGGCAATGACATAGATATGTTTTTAGAACCGCTAATTGATGAGTTAAAACAACTCTGGACTGAAGGGGTTATGACATATGATACTCATGCAAAGCAGTCTTTCAGACTACGTGCTATTTTACTATGGACAATTAATGATTTTCCAACCTATGCGAATCTTTCAGGTTGGTCTACAAAGGGAACATATGCATGTCCAGTGTGTGGTCCAGAATTCAAAGGTCTTTATCTGCAGCACAGTCGAAAGTTTTGTTATTGGTTTAATAGAAGGTGGTTGAACATAAAACACAGGTACAGAACAAAAAAATGGAGCAAGTTTTTTGATGATACTGTTGAGAAGAGAGATGCTCCGCGTCTATTACGTGGAGATCAGATTGTACATTTGCTTGAGAGGTTCCCTGCTGTCAGGTTTGGAAAGAAGCGCTATTCGAAAGAAGATTTACTTGGAGTAAGGAACTTGCGTATTAACAAAAGGATACCAAAACGAAAGAGACAAGCACAAGTGGTGAGTGATGGGGCTGAAGCCATAAAATTGCCTTCAGGATAGACAAAATTCAGTATTTTTTTTCAACTCCCCTATTGGAAAGAGCTAAAAATACGCCACAACTTGGACGTTATGCACATTGAAAAAAATATTTGTGATAATCTTTTGTCCACACTGTTGCAAGATGCTAATAAATCAAAGGATGATCTACGAGCTCGTCGAGATCTAACTGCATTGAACATTAGAGAGGAACTGCAGCAAAAAATTGTCGGAAATGACCGATTAGAGTTGCCTGCGTCTCGTATTACAATGTCGAAAGTTGAGATGCAAACATTTTGTCAAGTCCTCAAATCAATAAAGTTACCAGAGGGTTACTCCGCAAACATATCGAACAATGTCCAGGTGCAAGAAAGGAAAATATTAGGGCTTAAAACTCATGATTATCACGTGCTTCTTCATCAATTGCTACCTGTGGCACTACGCAGTACTATGCAGAATAAAAAAACAGTGAAGGTTATTATTGATTTTTGTGGATTTTTCAGAAAGCTTTGTTCTAAAGTTATAGACGCCCGTGACTTTGAGAAACTTGGAGAAAATATTTATGAAACGATGTGTGAAATGGAGATGCTCTTTCCTCCATCTTTTTTCACAATAATGGTTCATCTTACACATCATCTCGCGGAGGAGGCTGCAATAGCAAGACCAGTCCATTATCGTTGGATGTATCCAATAGAGAGGTTAGTATTTAGAAAAATTTAATCGTTACCTATCAATATTTATATCTATTAAATGTAAATTTCTTTACATCTATATCTGATTAATATTCCTTTTTTAGATATTTGGGTTCAATGAAGCGTCAATTGCGTAACAGAGCTTGCCCGGAAGGTTCAATAGCTGAAAGTTACGTGAGAAACGAGTGTCTCTTATTTGCCACTCGTTATATGAGAGGGGAACAAACTAAACTTCAAGCACCTGTTGATAACAAGGAGTACACAGTTCTCTATCCTCGCGGGCTGAACAAAAATTATTCTAACATATTGTTAGATCAAGCGCATGCATATGTTGTAAATAATCTTGAAATCTTCTCGGAGTACCGGAGGTAAAATATCTAAAAAGAGTTTTTAATACCATTTACTCTTTAATTTTTATTTTGACAAAATTTTTATTTTGACAATAATAATTAAATTTATATATGCACATTAATAAGCAACATCAGGAAAAACTTAAGAATGAAGTTACCAGTTGTACAGCTGTACATGACATTAAAGAAATGCATATGAAGGAATTCCCTGCTTGGTTGAATAGTGAAGTAAGTATTGTTAAATTTAGCAATATTTGTATTTCATTGATAAAAAACTTAGAAATTATTGATTTAATAGTTTGCTTATTTTTGTATATTTAGATCCAGGAACAACTTGTCCTTAATAATCAAATATCAGAAGAAGTGAAGGTTCACGTAAAGCGGCCTTACTATGCTGTAATTCAATATGGTGGGTATCGTGTTAACGGTTATAAATTTCACACAATGGAGGTTGATGATAAAAAAGTCACCCAGAATAGTGGTGTCATGGCTACCTTCTCACGGGAATGTTTCTCAAACAGAAGAGATCAGAATCCAGTTGAAAATAATATGACATATTATGGAAGGTTGGAAGATGTGGTGGAGATATTCTACGGCTATGGTGGTCTAAATGAACATAAATACATGATGTTCATGATTCGTTGGTGTTTTACAAAGACTCAAAAGGATCCCTTTGGATTTACAACTGTCAATCTCGATAAAGAAATTGATAGTGATGAAAAATTCATGTTTGCATCTCAGGTGGGACAATGTTTTTATGTGAAAGATCCTACAGTTAAAGACGAGTGGGTTGTCCTGTACAAGGATTCTAGGGCTTATATTCAACCTTCTACTAATGAAGATGATGACGAGAGTTTTATAAACAACTTCAATGAGCCAAATGCAGCGATCGATGAATTCTCGTACCCTCAAAACGTAGTGTTTGAAACAGATGCTCCAACAACTCGGACAGACATTCCAAATATTATCATAGACATTAATAGGAGCTAAACAGCAATTATTTGTAATCGGGTCTTCATGTAACTTTTTTTAGTTTGCAAATTGTATAATAAAAACTTTAATATCACTACAATGTATCTCAATTACCTTTTGGATGATATAAATATGTAATATCTTATTTTGTATATTCAGCTTGCAGATGCCTACAAACTTGATGTGAAATGAAAAATTTAGTAACGCAACAATACATATTGTTTTTATTTTCACCAAGCCAAATTGCATCTATATTATATTAATTTGTATGTTTATTCAACTTGCAGATGTCTAAAAATATTAACAAGAGGTTATTCGAAGCTAACCCCAGTCAAGACCAATCCACTGACGAAGAGCCTCCGAGTTCAGCAGAGATGTCAGGTATAACTTAGTTTAACTTAAGTATTTTTATTCATGATATATGCACAATGATAATTTATTTCTTTTATTTTTATAGGTGAGGGTGAGGAAGAGCCGACTCACATACCATTATATGCAGATCCTCCAGTTATACTTCGAACATATATTCTCGGGATTGAGCGCGGGCCCTTACCAGCATGTGCAGAGGGGTACAGACTCAAGCAGATAGAAAAATACATGCTTGCGAAAAAAAGATTGGATGAATGGGGCCCACAGATTGAGGAGATTTTATCTGATGCAAAAAAATAAAATCAGACAAAGATTTGGTGAGTTTGATCAAAAATTTTCATTCCGGGTCTATTAATAAGAAAACATAATCAATTCCAGAATGTTGAAATTTGAATGTTTCCATAATTGTATCCATATCTAATAAACATAATATTCTCAGGTTTCTCTTTTCCTTAATATTTTTCTTCTTCCTTTTTTAGTAAATTCTAAGAGCTTAAGGTTGATTAAATAAAAGTGTTGATATATCTATTATTTTTTCTTTGTTGTAGGAGAAAAACTTTACCAGAAAAAAGGATGCCAAGGAAGTGACTTTAAAAAAAAGTTACCACCGGGTGGTTTTCGAGCAATTGTGAGATGGGGACATAATGGGATTCCAACCGGACAATAGGCTAATAACTTCAGCTCATACCTTGGATGCTTGATATGGAGGAGTGATAATGTGAATCCTTATTACGAGGTTTGGGAGCAGCCATTTCATGTCCTGGAGAGTATATATCGAGATTGTTGGGTAAATTATTATATTTAGCACAATTATTTTTTAATTCTGTCAATTGTTCATGCTTAACTATATTTTAATTTTTAGAGATATTTCAACATCGAAGACAATCCCGTAGGGTAGGAATTTTTATTTGGATACCAGGGAAAGTTCAAGCATTCTCTTCGGGAGTGGAGACATGAGATAAAGAAGAAATGCTTTGATTGTTTCACTCACAACTGGGAGAGAATATACAAGCGAGATAAGAGGGTTGAGCCTGAGCACTTAGCTGCACTTATAATATTGTGGGGCCAAGAGGAGCACCAGGTAAATATGTATAGTAGTTAATTATCATCAAGTTATTTATCTGAAACTAGTGATATATTTTATTGTATATTATACCATGCACTAAAATTCTCTTTGTTCATGTTGAAGGAAAATTGTCGGAGAAATAAACTTAATCGATGGAAAAAAGATTATGATCATCATACGGGGACTACTTTATTTGCCCAGATTGAGGATTAATTTTGTAGGACAACAGTATAAAGTCTTTTAATCTTCTATTTATATTCTCTTCGTTTCTTAGAATATTTTTAAATCTCAGAACACTCCCTTTATCCCGCTACTAGAACTGCACAGGAGAACAATGGTTCAATTTAAGAAGGGGTACATTGACGATGAGACTAAGAAACAAAAGCTAGAATTGGCCAAGAAAATACAGGTTAACTAATTATCTTAGCTCTTATTAGCCTGTTATCATGTTGGGAATTTATTGTTTGCACTCTTCTTTTGGTCATCTTAATTATCATACATGAATTATATGTGTGAATGTGTTAAGGAAGATGCATGCATACATCTATGGTAATGCAAGCTTCTTCATGCACTTTGATTTTATTTTATCTTTTAAATATGATGATTATATTGGGTTGTTTTTATTGTGGGTAAGTATAATATTCATGTTTCTGGTAGATTTTCCATTTGTTCGTTTGATATTTAGTAGGTAGGCCTATCTTGCTTCACATTAGGAGGGATTTACTAAGGGAAGGGATTTACTAAGGAGCATGATGCATACATAAATAACCAACACTTTATCATTGTCATCGTCATCAAGGATGAAAGTGTGATGCTTATAAGTCCTTCCGTTACCCATTTGTTCCATACTCATGGTTTCACTGATTTAATCATCTTAGGCTGACCCTTGTAATATACTATTTAATTTTTTTCATCGTAATGATAAAAAGAACAAAGAATGAGCAAGAACGAGATGCCTAGGAACTTATGAGAATATGCATAGAAATTAAGATAAACCGGTATAATAGTTAGAAATAGGAGCTCAAAGGAGTGGCATCAAGTGTCCCATTCAAATTGGTGTTGTTGTGTTTGACAGTAGTGTACAAAATTTTATTGACTCAGAATACTACAGGAATGTCTTATTATGCACTGAAGCAAGCAAGCAATCACAAAAACAATACATCATGTAACACTAATACAAGTAAAAAAATGTTAAAGAAAAACAGATGACTCATTACATCCAGGTCAATGCTGTTGTTATTGTTTACATAGAGCAAAAGTTTATACTTAGTGTTCCATTTCTTCCCCGAGTTACTATGACCCATTCGTATGAGGGGCTTGCTTGTTAGGATATAACAATGCATAAGAAATAACATACTGTAACATGATTGATCTACTTGGTTTTATTCTCGAAAACCTTTGAATTGCTGATGACAAAACTTTTCCTATCACCTTACAAGCCAAAGCACCCTTCAACTATTTATTAGCACTTAACACCCTTCTTCACATGTACTTTTATGTTGCACAAAACACCCTTCACATGTACTTTTATTTTACTTGTTCAGGTAAATATCTTTTATTTTTGAAAGGCCAATTCTTAAATTTATTTTTTTGACTTCTAGGAAGCTCTGGAAAACACATATTCTGAGGTTGTTGCACAGAGCCAGGAGCCCCTGACTAGAGAGCAGAATTATAATGTGAGCCATTTAGTTTGTGGACTTCCCAAAAAAGGGAGGACGAGGTGGATGGGAGTTGGAGCTCAGAGGGTGTCTACACAATTCCAGTCTCCGCCGATTTTAACACCATCGACTATGCTATCGGGGCCCTCTTACATGCATGCCACAGGAGGATTGCACTCAGCAGGCGATGCAGCTTGTTTCCTCTGTGATGAATATGTTAGATAGTCAGATTCCCGAGGAGATATGGGAGGATATTCAAGAGGAGCTTATGCGAGTGATCCAGCCTACTGCTACTTTTGCAATGGTTTCTAGGCAAATAATAAAATCTTGTAGAAGGCGGGTTCCTACTCGGGTGCAAAGCCAGATTATGAACTTCTTGGCCACTCAAAAGGCATTTACTGGTAGTGGAGAGAGTAGCAGACAGGTATACTTATTATATATGTAAAACATGATTACACACAATATTATGTGATTCTAAATTTAAATTATTTTGTTGTTAGATTGGAGATGATACTATTGGGAGCACGAGTCGTAGGGGACCCGCCAGTGGCAACGCGGACGATGACATGGATAGGGCGGATGATCTATCTTAGTGAGTTATATCCTAAACTCGTGTTTGTATATTGTGGACATCTTTATAGTTGAGATTATGATATGCGTGTATGGTTTGTTGTGGATTTAGAACTTATGATATGTGTGTATGGTTTGTTGTGAAAATTATTGTGGATTTGGAACTTATCGTGAAAAGTGAATGTACATATTTCGAATGTTTGTGAAAATTGATTGGATGAGAGATTTAATTGGAAAAATTTGGATTGTATTCATTGCGAGATGTTTTGGAATGCGCATGAAATGTCGTTTGGAGATTTGTATGTACAGGGAATTTTTATGTACAGGGAACTGAATATATAATCAGCAGAAATTTTTTTTAGCTGTTAATACTTATCGCTGACGGGAATCCCGTCAGCGATACCTATCGCTAACGGGAATCCCGTCAGCGATGTACATAATATCGTTGACGAGAATCCCGTCAGCGAAAGGTATCGCTGACGGGAAACCGTCAGCGATATTATGTACATCGCTGACGGGCTTCCCGTCAGCGTCCTACATCGTGACGGCTCCCCGTCAGCGATACGTATCGCTGACGGGGTTCCCGTCAGCGTTTGTGTGTTCACCGACGACGATCTGTCATCAGTAACAGATATCACTGACGGTCCCCGTCAGTGATAAAGAAACATCGCTAACGGGAATCCCGTCAGCGATGTTTCACTATCACTGACGGCGATCGCCGTCAACACTTATGCCGTCAGTAATATACATAAGTTCTTTCCTGACGGGACTATCGCTGACGGCGTATCGTTGACGGGAAGCCGTCAAGGATATTCATTACCGACGGGACTTTAGGTATTCTTGACGGGAATGCCCGTCAACAATGCCTAGTTTTCCACTAGTGATTCTCTACTTCTCATCGTTTCCACTTTTCACTCAAAATGAACCCGTATAGAAAAAAGAAAAAAAAATCTATGAAATAAACTTTCTATAAAATGCTTTTCGTACGTATTCCAAAAAGTGTACTTCCATCACAACCTTCCAATCAAATTACATACTACTTATTTATTTGATAATATTCCCATAACAAATTAACTTGAAATGATTTCATTTCAACCACATTACAATATAATAACTTAGATATGATTTCGAGAAGTTTACACTATTCCAATAACATAAGATTCTAGATGTAATTAAATATTAGGTGGCACATCAAAAAGAACTAGACAATAAATATTTGACTAATTTAAATTATTTATTGTCTATGGCTATATTTAAAATAGTTTCCAAGTCCGGATAAAATTACCGCAAATCTGAAATTCCATAGTCTACATGCTACAATAAAATTTGAAAAAAAAAAGCCCTCCTGCTTGCATGAAACTCCATTTGCTCCGTATATATCAAACCAATCCATTGAAAATAGGGGAAATTTCACACAGATCTTTAGCATATTGTTTTACACTTACTAAACAAAACAACCTGTAGTTACGTTGTTGCAGATAGATCCCTAGGTTATTATTATTATCTTTTAACTCTTTTATCTTGGTAAAATTTGACAGAATATTGCTCCTGGATAAAATTAGTGACTCTAACTGAGGTAAAAGAGTCAAAAAAGATTAAACTCAAGGGAGCCTATCTGCAAAAAATGAAACATTTAACCTCGAAAATATTTCCTGCACACCGAAGCGTACGTCAATCGTTTAACTTGAAGTTCGCCTTTCAAGATCAAGTAATTTACAAAACATGCATGAAATACCTCTTGTATGTAAATCACACACAACAGTCTCATAAAACTTACATCATCCTGCTCCTAATCCTTTTCTAACAACACTTCAAATATCATTTAATGGTAATATAACGATTTGTTCCATGCTTAGACCAATGATCCTTCAAGTCAAGAGGCATGCTAAGATCATGCCCCTCTGAAGCCAACTTACTCAAAAGCTTAGTAAAAACACTCCCACTCATCTTCCGACCATTAACACGTGCATGACGCTTATTGGGCATAACGGGTAACGGGTACATGGATATCGTAGTTGTACAACACGCAGATTGCCATCCCCCGTTCCCCCATTTATAACACGGCTGATACTTCCCTGTACATGAACAGACCGGAACTGGCATGCTCGATTCATCGAATACAACCTCATTTAGACCACCAAGATCCTCAACCTTCCATTCTTTACGATGCTTCTTTGATATCACATCCTGGGGTTTCAGATTATTATTTAACTCGCTATTACTCCTCTTGTTTTTCCTCTGCTTTGATTTCTTGGATACTACCGTTTCAGCTTTTGGCTCATTTATTTGTTCATTGATATGTACCTCCCCTCTGTGGTTGTATGGAGAGCCTGAAGACTCAAGCGACGATGAATGCGGAATGTTTTGGTGCTGATGATGGTGATGGTGACTGATGTTTCTTCCTCGGGAGTATTCGAGCGCTGCGATTGCATTGTCACGCTCGATGATCGCGCTGTTTCGCTCGTTGATTGCAGCATCACGCTGAAAGAGAGCCATGTCTCGTTCAGCTATGGCGGTTTTCTTCTAGAGATGGCTAGATCGCGTTCGTTGAGAGCACTGTCTCTCTCAGCCATGACAGCCATGAACTTTATGGTTGCACTGTGATGATCCTTCATCTGGTGCTGAGGCATCATCCACTGAAATATAATCCAAGGGTATATGTGAATTCATAATCGCATTATAGACAGAAGGCGTCAAAAGAACAAACACATATAGTGCTCTAACAAGGAAGAGGAAATATGAGGACTAAACAAGAGAACAGTTGTGTACTGTTCATCTAACTGGAATATTTCCCAGACTCCAGCAGGACTGAGTTGTTTTATTTACACTATAATTTTTCCTTTGTCAATCAGGCATTACTTGCAAATCTAGGTTGCCTTTGTCAATTGAATTCTTTTTTCCTTTTTTTTTAATGAGAATAAAAATACGCAGACCTACCAGAATTCAATATGGATTATAATATGCTTTTGTAAGAAGGATGCTAAAGCAAAAGATTATAGTGAAGTTAGTATAGAAACCTATCAAGTATAGAAGAACAAGGAGGTCAAAATTATAGTGAAGGATGCTAAAGCAAAAGATTATAATATGCTTTTGTAAGAAGGATGCTAAAGCAAAAGATTATAGTGAAGTTAGTATAGAAACCTATCAAGTATAGAAGAACAAGGTGGTCAAAATTTTGATCCAAAATGGATGTCTAGAAAATTACACCAGCTACGCTTTGAATACAATACATTGTGCATATTTATGGACTAGAGATGCTTAACGACAAAGAACTTAGTAGATATACTGCTCATTTGCCACCTAGAGGCCATTGACAAAGGACAACAAATCTAGTCAATGAGTCATTGACAAAAATGGAAAACTTGCAAGTTTACATCCCTCTTCTTATATAATCTCTTGATATCAAAGAGGCCAGACAATGCGTGATATTTGGATTTTTACACAATAAGTTCTAAAAGGGTAAATTAAGTTTTAGAAGAACTACATGAGTTACCATAAAATGCATAATCTGCAACTTTAGTGGCCAATCGGAGTTCAAATTGTAATTAGACTTCCAGTCAACAGCAATCTTTAAGTTTTGCTACCTTTATCTATTGAACAAAGAAATTGAAAGGTGCAAAAATAGTCACAAGTAATGACGGAAGGAAAGATATCCAAGCGCTGATTAAGTTGCTGTTCAACTTATCCTGTTGAAAAATCCTATAAGCTAGTTATAGGATTAATTAGATTAAAAAGGGCATACTCTGCTAGTTTACAAGCTAACATGCCTTCAAACTGTAACTAGCGTCATGGTAATAAAAATCCTGGAACTCTTGGAAAATAATCCAGATCAACTGAAAAAACATAAGACGTACAAACACTGATCCAATAGGAATATAAGGGGAGAATAAAATTGAAAGCACGCTTCAAGTTGCTTGATGTATCAATGTTGAAGCTAGCTGTTAGGAAAAATAAAACAAAATAATTAAAGGATTTTGCAAACAGCCAAATTAAATATGATAATCTGCATCTTTCAAGGCTAACGGGCATCCAAATTGCAATTAGATATGTGGTTAAGAAAAGTCCTGAAATGCTAGCTTTGTCCAGTGAACAAAATGTGAAAAGGTAGAAAAAATAATCCAATAGGAGAACAAGAAAAAAATACAAAATGTGGAATATCGTAAAAGATGGCAGTGTCAATTCCAGCTTTTAGCAAAATCACACATATAGGATAGGGCAAAATTACCAGATTGGTTTTTGTTGACTCTTAGTGACACATTGGTATATTTTCTTAATTCGGCGACAAATTGGTATATTAGGTAGACTACAGAGACAAATTAACCTATATTTTTTGGCCGGAGCTAAAATTCCAGCCAAATTGAGTCATGTGATTTCTCACATGTAGCTAATGTAGATTAAGCGGGCTTAGGTGACAGGGTAGCTGAAAGAAGAAAAAAATCCCCAATTTGAATCCTCATTTCCATTGAGCTATTAGTTTGTTTCTTTCATACTTATACTTGAGCCTAAGCTTGAGCAAGAGCTTCAGAATAAAGAATCTAACTCTAATTTCCGCTGCCCTAGCTAATTTAATGCTAGGCAGGAGAAAAACCAAAAATCCCCAATTTAAACCCTAATAACTCTAATGACCGCCACGTTGGCAGCTACGTGGGCCGCATGTGAGGATCATGTGACTCAATTTAGCCGGAATTTTGACTCCGGCCAAAGTATAGGCTAATTTATTGCCGTAGTCAAACATAATATACCAAATTGTCACTGGAGTAAGAAAATATACAAATGTGTCACTAAGGGTCAACAAAATATACCAATCTATTAATTTTGCCTAAAGGATAGTTATAAAATCATAATAATATGTCAGCAATGTTTATACTCATAATTTAAACATATAGTCCTGTCCAGTATGTGTGCATTGCTTGTGTTTGAAAACTGATAATTTTCTCCTAGTTTTAGGTGGTACCATGAACTCCCAAGTAGAACCATATCTGTACTTTATATACAAGTCTATATATGTGTGTAGGATGTTTATAAAGTACACAATAAAAAAAGAAATTAAAATAATCAAATTTTTTACAAGGCCAACATGTTGCAATTTAATTTCCACATTTGTACTTTATATGTATGTCCGTATATGTGTTATAGGTATGTATTAAAGTACAATAAAAAGAAATGAATGGAAGACAAGTAAAAAAAATCATTTATTTTTGACAAAGTCATGAGGTTGAATACAATTTAATTTCCATGTAGGCTGAGTCCCCAGGATTATGTCAAAGCTATAGTTGGTTCAGTGGCCTCTTTCTAAGTGGGTCATACAGGAGCTCTGACTCAGGCTTCTCTAACGTGAGGGCAAGGTGATGTTAAGGTGTATATGAATGCCATCAGAACCCGATTATAAACTCAATTTATCGGATGAAGTACACAATGGATACTAAAAAAAAGATCATCACCAGAAACACCAAAGAAGAGTACCAAAAAAGACATCAAAGAAGGATGGTCTGGACTGGACAACTTTTACTTGAGGTACTTAGTCCATCAGTAATAAGTAAAACAGCATAAACCATAATTCAAAATAATCATTGTCTGTAAAAGATAAGAAATTTTGAGAAGAGCATATTACTGAATGCAATCGTATGTTTCCATTACTGTTACCTGAGCATGAATTGATCTCAAATGATCCTGCTTGTGTCTCCCATTTTCCCTATTGCCATTTTCATCCATGTCTACTTCCAACTCAAGTTAAAAAGAAGCAGAGGGGACAACTTCTTATATACACTGTAGGTTCCAAAAATAACTGAGTGGATTGATTAAAAAAACAACTGAAATCAAAGACTAGCTTGAAAACTCAGAAAACATCAAAATAAATTCAACATTAAGCAATCATTAGTAAATTTCAAAAACCCACAATTTCAGTCAGAACTCCAGGAAGCACCCTCATGAACAAGATAAGAAATCTGCAAAAGTGAAACGTGTTAGATTAAATATAAACAAATACTAATAAACCGCAATTTCCCTCCAATACACGAATTGGTTCCCCAAATTTGACGTACCGCTTACAAGTATGCAGGGCGGACAGTCCCTTTAGGTGCACATGCACAATCAAGTGAAGGGAGTAGCACAATAGAATATATAAGCCAATGAATTTCCTTTGACTAAATACCTATGTTTATAAAATATGAAATGAAACCATTATCCCAACATGAACTATGTGGAAAGAAAAATAGAACAAAAAAAACTCCATAAAAAAGAAGTATTTAAATATGTTGTATGAAAAAATATTGGAATACATAATTAGTTTTTTAGTTTTAGTTTTGTACTATAGACTTTGGAAAAGGATAAGGGCACCCAAAAAATTTTACAACGTACCACTAACCGAACTTGCATACCGAAGAAAGCTGGCCACATTTGAATCCAAATATTCTAAGTGGCGAATTGCATACCCGAATTTGTACCATCATCTGCTACGTATCACGTACTATGCAACTATGTGTTAGATAGGCACATAGCTTGAAATATTCATCTTCTATATGCTACTTGCGTCTTGCACAAAAGATTAAGCATTACCCATCTAGTTAGGCTCAAGTACTTCCAATTTAGAACTAAGGGCTCGTTTGGTACGCGGGAATGAGTGGGAATGGAATGTAATTCCTACTATTTTTTCATGTGTACCAAACACGATGTATTTTTAGATGCTAGAATTAAAATTCTCACTTCTTATCAATTCCCACTTTATGTGGGAATTATCATTCTCAACCATTTAATAAGAAATTGTTATTCTCACTTAAGTGGGAAAAAATAATGAAATAATTTCCTATTATACCCTTCTTTAAAGATACGAATAGATATAAATTCTCATATGAAAATTATTTTTATAAGCATGAATATAAGCATGAATATACAAATAAATATAAGCATGAATATAACTTGCCTTAGTTCCAGTATACGAACATCGTTTCTAAGCCTAGTTCCAATATTTTGTGATATTATTTTTTACTAAATCTTTGATATTGTTCCATAGAAAGTATATTAACGCCGACCTTGCCTTAGTTCCAATATCTTTTAATAAATCTCCGACGGTTATCTTTTAATATCACCGACCTTGACCTAGTTCCAATATCTCTTATGAGGCATTCTTCTCTTCACTAGGGCATAATGTTGCTGATGTTAGCAACATTAGTTGCTCGTACAAATAATAGACATGTAGCACTAGAAGTTAGAAAAGTAAAATTATAATTATTTATAATCAAAAATAATTTCTATAAAAATTATTTTTCAAATTGTAAGCCAAAAAGTCCGAAATTGTTGCCGAGATGGTGTGCTAAAATATAACTATGACATGAAAATTTATTTCTCTAAGGAAAAAAAATATCATTTCTATAAAACTTATTTTTCTAAAAAAATAAATTATTTAGTCTTTTTAAAAATATTTTTAATGTTTATAAAAATTTTGTGTTTTGGTAAGGACATTATTAGAAAACTAAATTTTATTCTTACTTGTGAACAAATGATACAAAACGTGGGAATGAGAATAAGATTGACATTCCCGTTTCACTCTCTAAACGTGCCCAAACATGAGAATGAGAATGTACATTTCATTCTCACATTTATTCCATTTCATTCCTACATTCTTTCCATTCTCACTTGACTCCATTCCCGCGTACCAAACGAGGCGTAACTCGTAAGTGGTATATTTGAATTTGACACAACCAGACAACTCAACCACAGCCCACCTGCAATTACTAGGTACATCCAAAATTATAATAGTGCATCAATAATTATCAGATGACCCTAATTATTCTTCTTAGAGGATGAGCTAGATCCAAAGTTAAGCTAAAATCTATCAAGACCAACTAAATCCTACCCATAGAACTAGGTTGGCAATTTCGACACAGCCCAAATGTGATTATTAGGTAGGAGCCATATCTACTTGGCAAAAGGGATAATAAGGTCAACAAACTCAACCGACGTTTATCAAATAGTTAGATCCATGTTTAGATTGCTGACTTGACGTACCCAGCTTAATCCATTCCATACAATAAAATACAGATAATAACACCTTGATTGTATGTTGTATACGAGGGAAACATTAAAACTCAAAATGCATATAAGCTATATGAATATGATATAATAACTGTCAAAATAAAATAAAATCTCTTAAATTAGATCCCAGGGATTGTTCGACACACTCAAAACAACTTGGCTTACCCTCGTGGATCACCAAGATCAACTAATAATCCACTAATCAAGAACCAAAACGACTAGCCAATCAAATCATGTACCCAAATCCATTTAATTGTTTATGACATCTTTTTACCTATATATGTACACACATCATACTAAAATCAAAGACTATACAATAGTAATATTCTTTACCCCATACTTTTGGGTCGGCTACGTGAATTATTCAGTTTCATTAACGGTATTGTTTCCATTAAGTAAACCACTATTATATTCTTCTTAAATCGTAATTGTTTCCAACCGAGTTCTCTTATAGGCTTAACCTCACGTCCTCCTTCCTCTATTAGTTATTAATCTATAACTTCTCCAAATTGACACAGTTAGTATATATGTATATATATGTATGTATGTATATATATATGTGTGTGTATCCACAAATCCATCATAACATTCTCATTTTTGCTATATTCACTTTCTGCACATGTTTTTTAATTAAGCGTGGGTTTCTCCTTTTATTTGGAAGGGTGTTGTTTGTGATGGGATGTAAGGGGGGGCGGAGAGTTAGTAAGGGGAAGTGGGTTCAACAAGTCATCTGCTCAATTTTAATAGAACCTCTCTAACCTAGGCTAAACCAAATTTTACATAAAGTTCCTAAACAATATGTCTATATCGGAACTCTCGTAGGGATTTTTCACAGCCAGGTGCTAACTTATTTATAGTCCAACTAGAAAATAGGCACAAACATAGAATCCCTAGAAACCTTTCAACTTTCCATTTACTTCCAAGTTGTTGTCCGTTCTATTTGATGGGAAACATCTCAGATAATAATGGTGTAGATCTATTAATTGTTCAAACCCCCCAAAATAAAAAAGTTTACCTTCTAATAAAATAGTAAAATATGGGATATTCAACTATGACACATAACCATTGCCATCATCACGCACTACCTTACAACATCCATGTAACATACCACAAACCATAGTCTGTACAGTTTTCTAAACTTACGTCTGCTTGCCATCTAAGCAGGGATGTCATCTGTTTGTTAAAGTCTAACAGGAGTCTGTGGCTTCAACTGGTGGAACCAGGAGAGATGAATTTTATGATGTGATTATCATTATCAAATCCTACGTCCTACACTTAAGAATAGCTTGACTCTCAATATTTTCCTAGCTTACCTATTTCCTTTTGCAACTCTTGTTTGAATAATTGATTGGATGCTAGTCACATATAAGCCCCAGAGCAACAAAATAACTGTTGAAAATAATTTCATTAAGGTAAACTCATTTGCACATTGTGTTTAAGAGCTATTAAGAATTTGATGTCCTAAAAGGCCGTAACTTATGTGTGGATATTTGATCTTCTAAATTGCCCTTCCAATTGGTTACTGCTCAAGAGTCAAAGACATACGATACAACCAATGTCTCTGTAGAAACCTAGTAAGTTCAATATGCCTTCACCTGCTCACATTTAGCCTAACATCATCGACTGGTTGATGTCAAATCAATCTCAACCAGGCAATTTTCTACCTTTGTACTAAAAATGCTTGGATCTGTAAGGAGTCTCTAATATAGCATATTTTAGACTAACTAGGGTTCATTAGGATAATGCTAGGACCAAGGTTTTAAATATTGGATATCAGGAAAATATCGAATGGCCCAAATTTATATCGGATTGCGGATATCGGGAAAATATCAGGGATATGTGGTAAATATTGGAATGCCATAATAGATGTTTGCATATATAGTATAATGCACTAAAATGAAATCTCAACATATGTAATGAAATCTAAGCATACAAAATGTAAATAATATATGTTTAGGATCACTAATCGACCTTGTGGAACAAACAAAGGTACAAATCAACATTGCACATTTGGTCTAATTTTTAGGGCAAAATGTCATTTGATATAATGGGGAAATCATGATATCTCGCTCAAAAATTGCCAAACACAATATATTATTTTGCGACAAACCATATAAAAAGATATATCAGTCCACAAATCAACTGATATATCGACCACATTGGGGATATATTGCCCAAATTAGCCAAAAAACAGTAAAGGATGTTAAGAGACAATATCAATTGTGGCAAGCCCGGTAAAAGGCTATATTGGGGGATATATCGGGCCATGTCGGGAATATTTAAAACAATGGTTAGGACATTCCAGAAAGTCACTCTTCCAATACGAAACTACAACTTCCATTTAGTGTCGAATTACAAAAATTAAGCTTGGTACAGTAAAAAAATTTAAATATCGTAAGTCGAGTTTTTCTTCTTATTGGCTGGATTTACTTCATATGCTTTTACCTCTTGGTAGTAGTCGGATTATCATAAAATTTATACGAGAGCATAGGTTTAATAAATGGTGATCATTGAAACTTATGAACTAGCGGGAAGACATTTTTAATAAAGAAGAGACCAGTTGCAAATAGAAAAACACTAGCAATATAAATTAGGGTTAATTGCGAAGAGACCCCTGTGGCATCACCAAATTGCAAAGAGACCCTCAGTAGTTCTGTTGTCGCAAATAGACCGCCTTATAATTCTACTTGTTGTGAATAACAAAATTGAACCCTTCTTATAATGGCATTTTCACTTAAGGTTATCTGAGAAGATTAAAATTCTCTCAGGGGTCTTTCTGAATGTATAGGTTATTTTATTAAATGAACCACCGGGATACGTAGAACTAAATTTCAGAAATTTTAGGAATGTTTTTAATAATTCTTCTTCCTTAGTATCTATTATAACAATTAATAGAACACTGAATAACAGGCTAAATTAAAATTATAAAATGTAAACCACGAAATTAATTTATTTCATGTGCTCTATAACATAAAATTGGGGTTAAGGTATCCAGGAATGCATGTACTTCTTCTTTTTTTTTCTTTCCCCCTTTTTATGGGGTGTGTGTAAATCATCTCAAAATTAAGTGGATCCAGATGGAATTGAATCGACTAATGCATATACACCTTTAAATTCAGTCATTATTTGAGTTCAATTCAATTCAAATCTTATTTGGATTTCTGGCAGCACTTCGACAATTGACATCAAGAAACAAGATAAAAAGGGGTTTTATTTTATACATACGTAGCAGAGAAGAGTTAAAATGGTCTTAGATAATCTAGCACACCAAAAAACTGAAAAACCCTCGAGATCTAGAAATTTCGAAAAAAAAAATAGTTGGAAAAAAAAACTAGTAGAAACACATCAAGAGAAGTAGAACCTAACTAAAGCAAAGAAATTTTCTCCATACCAATCGAAACTTGCACAATGAATGAAGACTTACTCGTTGTTGGATGAGGTTCTGAGGTTCGGAGATCGGTTGTTAGGGTTCTATTGAATGTGAAATTGAGCTCGCTAGAAGATTCCCCCGAAGTCCCTTGGGCTTTTTTTGGAGGTTGATCAGTCGAATTTGAAAGATTGGGAGAGGAGAGAGAAAGGGTGCAATCGCGAGAGGGGGAGAGGGAGAGAGGCTGCTGGTATAATCGGAAATTAAATTGATAGAGTATATAAATTGGGGTAAATTAATGGCACAAGATAAAACTCGATACAACTAGACACGGGCATAAGTGCACGTAGTAAGAAACTCAACTGATTTTTATTTTTATTTTATTTTATTTTATTTTTTTGTTTTGTTAAGGAGAAGTATTATGTAATTTAGCAAACATTTCCAAGGTATAAAGGTAGTTTTATAATTTGTGACTTTTTTGGTTTTCTTTTTTGAAAGTAAGACTCTACAAAATACAGAAGTCTATAAAAAAACATCTACGTTCTCGTTCAACAAAGCATGAATGTTCACAAATATTTCCTCAAGCCAAAATGTAGCATCCACAAGAAAATGGTCATATCACGTTAATGCATTCTAAGGAACATACGATAATCGAAGAACCACACAAATGCAAAGCGTCTTGAACCTCATTAACTGATGCAACCAATTGGTAGTAATTATAACTTTCTTCATAAAGCAAGGAAATCAACTGTAGGTCGTATTAACTTAAATAACCAAATTGTATTCTGAAATTTCAAGCAAAGCGAACCCCATGCACCATTGCCATCAACTCTATGTGTTCTGTTAATAGCCCCTCACTTTCTGTCATGTCGTGTGTCCCATAAGCACTTAACGAGCACAAGACTAGACTAAATAGCATATACAACAGGGTCAAACACCACCTAAAAGTATATACTTAAGCCTATCATGAGGACCAGTACATACATCTCATCCACCATACTCAGAACAAAATCATAGAATGAAACATAAACACAAATACATGGAAAGTAGTATAGTGTAAATAGATATCATACAATGCAAACACACAGGGAAGCAAGATATTCAATAAAGAAACAACACTCCTATAACATAAAAGATATCATGAATCCGGTGTCAATATCATCCTCACATAATACATAACAACAAGGCTGCACGGCAACACAAGTCTAGAATAACAATTGAAATAGTTAAGTACATACATGTTACTACGTAACAACGAAAAGCAAACATGGATAACAAAGTCTGGTAATAAACAGACAGAAACAAAACTAAATAAACAGATAGATAAACTGGTCGATAGAAACTCCTTCCACTGAAGATACTAGACTCTAGGATGCCAGAAAGTAGGGGTGAATGGTTTGGATTTGCCACTGATGTGCAAACCGATGTCATGTCAAACCCCTGCTAATTTTAAGATAATATGTGATTGTGATTAGTGTATTTTTATCATGACATATATCATTAAATGATGTATGAGTATGAAAGCAAGTGATTTGAGATCAAACAAGTTCATGTATGTGAGAGAAATGAGCCAAAACATCCACAAAGGCCAAAACATGCACCATCTGAAATACCACTGGTCGGTCGACCGGTAGCCCAAGCCCGGTCGACCGGTAGCCCAAGCCCGGTCGACCGACGGCCCAAGCTCGGTCGACCAACTTGAGTTTTTCCAAAATTCTGATTTGAGTTGGATTTAGATATTTTGAGGCCCAGGTCCACTTGTATGTTATATATATCACTTTTGCACGAATTTTTTATATCTTCCATCAGAACTCTTGAACCCTAGTAACCACCACCTCCGTCATAAACCCTAGGTTCAACTCTTGTGATTCCAAGAGCTTTGTGAAGAAAATTCGACGTGAAGGCGAGATTGTTGGCATGAGGCTAAGGGATCTGTTTTAGATTTGTACTTTCAGGCTTTCAACAAAGGTTTTCAGGTGAGTTTCATCTCTACTAACCCTACACCCCTTTCTAAATTGATTTTTTTGAGATTTGTTTTGGTTTTATTGAGCCTAAAACCTATTTTTGCGCATAAAAATAGCTCCCTTTATTATAATGGGATAAAGTTATGATCTTTTTGTGTTTAGATGATTATGAATGAAATATCTAAGGTTGATTAAGAACTGAAAGTATTTTAAACAAGAGTTTTAACTGAGTTTTGATGGTTTACACGACGTATTGAAGCTTTTGTACATGTTTAGGTTTTACATATGATATTTAATGTGATGATTTTGTTTCATGTGTTACATGAACTTCAGTAGTGTTAACCAAGTTTTTAAAACGTATTACACATGTTTTACAGCAAGCTAGTTGAGTTAGAATTACGAACATGACATCGAATACAGGCTGTAGGAATCAGGCTCAGGGCCTCCGGCTGGTCGACCAACGAAGCATGCCCGGTCGACCGACCTGCATGTTATCACATGTGCATGTTTTGTGTTACAGTTGTTTGATTCGAGGGATTTTCTCGATCAACCTACATTGTTATGTGATGTTTGTTATCTGTTAAAAACCTGCAATGTTGTGAACATGAGATAATGATCTGCACATCGAGATACGTGCACGGACACTTGATATATGTTCTTAATTGAGTTTACATGAATAGTTAAGATGTATGACACATGTTTAAGTTGATGGTGTTGGAATAACACACACATAACATATAATTCATCAGTGGTGGATGCTAAGTGATGAGTAGTTTTCTTGCAATAAGACCGCGGCTGTACCACACTTAGAGTTAGGCATTTTCCTGCAATGAGACCACAGTTGTACCATACTCGAAGATTATTGGGGTTTCTAGATTAGGCTGATATGCTTAGACTCCGCTGTACGATCATCTAGATGCATCATTCCGGAATAGGGTGATTTATCTATCTCCGGAGAACGATTGAGTAAGGATATTGTTTCTACATGATATTGTGAGTACCTTACAAGAGTATCGTTATTTCATGTGTGTGTGTGTGTGTGTGTGTGTGTGTGTTAGAATCACATCATTTCCTAAATTTTTTTGCGATCCGCTCCTTTGAACTTGATCTACACGTTCTTAAACTCAAACATATCAATTTTGGGTTAAACCCGTTTTGTTTTGACCCTTTATCCACTCGCTGTAATTTTAACGGTTTCGAATGAATGAAACTTTTTGCACAGCTCAACAAATGGTCAAAACGCAACGGGTTCACCCTAAAATTGGTGTATTTGGGTTTAAAAATGTGTAGATCAAGTTCAACGGAGTGGATCGTAAAAAAAATTTAGGAAATGATGTGATTTTAGGTCGCGTCCTTAGGTGGGAGCCTAAGGTGTCACCTTAGATTCACTTTTCCCATATATATATATATATATATATATATATATATAGTTGTAGTGTTGATCCCATGTTAGATTACCCGAGAGTAGGGTATATTTATGGATACTTGGCATACATGGCATGATCTATGGAGATATTTATGTTGGATGATATTTTCCGTATGACTGCGCCAACTACCCAAGGGTAGTCCGAGATTGTGATATTGGTTCATCATGGTTGAGGTTTGGAGTTGTAGTGTTTCTGGTATGTGTTATTTTTTTATTTATAGGATTAGAATTGGTATTTATAATATATATATAGTTGTAGTGTTGATCCCATGTTAGATTACCCGAGAGTAGGGTATATTTATGGATACTTGGCATACATGGCATGATCTATGGAGATATTTATGTTGGATGATATTTTCCGTATGACTGCGCCAACTACCCAAGGGTAGTCCGAGATTGTGATATTGGTTCATCATGGTTGAGGTTTGGAGTTGTAGTGTTTCTGGTATGTGTTATTTTTTTATTTATAGGATTAGAATTGGTATTTAGTGATTCATAATTTGAGACATAATATATACATGAGGGTTTCCTTGTTTGAATTATTTTGCTCGACGTACTAATTCTCGTATTGTGGGATACTAAATACCAATTTCCACTTAGTGTAGTATAGATGATTTTATATCTATACGTACTAATAGTATTTTCTTATATACTTCTACCCCTTCCCTCTGGGGTGGTGGAGATGATCTCGCTAGCGCTTTGACGCTCGTTGTTTCACCTCTTTTTAGGTGGCGAGTCAGGCACTCAGAGAGTCTCAAGTTGATAGAGTTGCATCTTAGCTTCCATCTATTTTATTATATTTTTAGTTATTTTCAGAGCACCACAGTAGTTTTTTATTTTTTAGACATTAGAGTTTGTATTTTTATTTTGTAGAGGCTGAGTCCCTTAGTAGGATTTCATTTGACTCTTGGGTTAAGACATATTACATTGATTCAGTTTCAGAGAAACTTCATTCTATTTTTAGTTGTGTCTTGATGATGGGTTATTTATACATCTCTTTTGCACTCATCTTGTTCATTGCACTACATTATTATTCTTTTGCATGTTTTGTACCTACACATGTTATTTGATTTCACTAGAGAGATAGTAATTGTGATGGTGAAATATGTTTTTGCTTGGTGTGGTACATAGTAGATTTGATATTCTTGAATTCACCTTGGACTGCAGCCTTGTGTGAACCCTGGGACGTCACAGTTGGTATCAGAGCTCTAGTTCCAATATCATTAGGATCATCACTATGTCAAGTTGTGGAGATAGGATAGAGTTTCCTAGGAATCATGTATAGAGTCTGCTAGGAATCCCTAGAATGAGTAAGGATGTTATATATATAGAAGACTTTACATTGATGGTTCTATGAATATTCTACCTACTAAGTCATTACCTGTGAGGGGGGCGTGATAGTTTTTGAGAGAAAAGTAATAGTTAGTAAGTAAGATGACACTATAAATAGCTCAAAGGGCAAACATGCAACAACTTTAATAGAGGATAAGTAGAGACTAAATATAGTTCAGGGGGTAAGAAGGAACAAAACTAATAGTTAAGGGGCAAGTAGGAACCAAAGTCATCTAATCTTTGCGCTATACCTTCTTTTTTTTTCTTTATACTTCACTTCTCTTATAAATATGAGTATACAAATGACTTATAATATAACAATGAACATAATTTCACTCTTTAAGTCCCTCCTTCGTGTTCTGGACAAAATTTATGAAATGAATTGAGATTGTTTGAAATTAAAATTTAAAATTAGATAATCTAAGCTGGCTTTTCTTATAAATAAAATACAAAATAAGGATGTGGGTAGCTTTTACTTCAAATTTTAATTGCTTGATGACCAAGCCCTACTTTATAATAACCCTTTTTATTCTAAAGTATAAAAATTAAAATAATAAGAAAATTTTAGCTCATTAAATAAGCATATGATAGTTTTTATTTCAAAATTTCAAATTTAAAATTAGGAGGGAGACATGACATGTTTTTGAGATATATCTAAATAAACCACAAATCTCTTTTTATATATAAAAGAGGAGTTTAAAAGTAAACCACAAATCTCTTTTTATATATAAAAGAAGAATTTAAACTATTTCTTTTTTCATTTTTCCCTTTTATGCAATTCGGTTTGTTCTTTAAATTTTTTTTCACTCGCAAAATAGCAGATCATGATTTACTTTATTTATGATGTTGTTCATAAATAAGGTACATGTGAAAATAGCAACCACTAACTAATTTTTACAAGTTCTTCATATGACGCCCCTGGGTTCACACAAGGCTGCAGTCCAAAGTGAATTTAAGAATGTCAAACCTACCATGTACTAACACCGTACAACAACATATTTCACCATCACAGTTACTATATCTCTAGTGGAATCAACAAACTAGTGAAGGTATAAAACAGACAAAGAATAATAGAGTAGTACAATGAATAGAATAAGCACAGAAGAAATGTATAAATAATCATCATTAGGCCCAGCTGAAATATCTTTGAAATAGGAATAACTGTAATATGTCTCAACCAAAGAGTCAAATGAAATCTCACTAAGGTACTCAGCCTCCACAAAATAAAAATACAAACTTTAATGTCTGAAAAATAAACAACTACTGTGGAACTCTAAAAATAACTACAAATATAATAAAATAGATGGAAGCTGAGATGCAACTCCATCAACCTGCGACTATCCGAGCGCCTGACTCGTTACCTAAAAAGAGAGGAAACAACGTGCGTCAATGCACTAGAGAGATAATCTCCACCGTCCCCAGGAGGAAGGGGTAGGAGTATATAAGAAAAATACTGTTAGTACATATAGATATAAAATCATCTATACTATACTAAGTGGAAAATAGTATTTAGAAACCCACAACATGAGAATTAGTACGTCGAGTGCAATAATCCAAACAAGGAAACCCTCATGTATATCCCATGTCTAAAATTGTGAACAGCTAAATACCAATTCTAATCGTATAAATGAAAACAACATATACCGAAAATACTATAACTCCAAACCTCAACCATGATGAACCAATGTTACAATCTCGGACTACCCTCGGGTAGTGACCGTAGTCATACGAAAATTATCATCCAACATAAACATCTTCATAGATCATGCCATGTATGCCAAATATCCATAAATATACCCTACTCTCGGGTAATCTAACATGGGACCAACACTACAACTGTGTATGTATATATATATATATATATATATATATATATACTCTTGTAAGGTACCCACAATATCATGTGGAAACAACATCCTTACTCAATCGCTCTGCAGAGATATGTAAATCACCCTATTCCGTAATGATACATTCGGATAATCGTACAACGGAGTGTAGGCATATCATCCTAATCCGAAAACCCCGATCATCTTCGAGTATGGTACAGCCACGGTCTCATTGCGGGAAAATGCCCAATTCTAAGTGTGGTACAGCCGCGATCTCACTGCAAGAAAACTACTCATTACTTAACATCCACCACTGATGAATTATGTATTATGTGTATGTTATTCCAACACTATCAAGATAAACATGTGTCATACATCTCAACTATTCATGTAAACTCAATTTAGAACATGTACTCAAGTGTTCGTGCATGTACCTCGATGTGCGGATCAATATCTCATGTTCACAAATACCTCAGGTGTTAATCAGATAACAAACATCATTAAACAATGCAGGTTAATTAAGAAAACCCCTCGATCAAACACAATTCGCAAAAAAAAAAACATGCACATGAAAAATCAAGCGAGTCGGTCGACCGGCCCTTACGTGGCGGTCGACCGGCCCTTACGTGGCGGTCGACCGGCCAGAGGTCAGTCGCTTGTTTTTGCAGGCTGTGTTCGTATGTCAGTTTTGTGATTTTAACTTGTTTAACTTGCTGTAAAACATGTATAATATATTTTAAAGACTTAATTAACATTAGTGAAGTTCATCTAACACATGAATCAATAATTATCATATTAAATATCATATGCAAATCCTAAACACGTACGAAAGCATCGAAACGTCATGAAAACTATCAAAACTCATCTACAACTCATATTTAATTTCTTTTAGATCTTAATCTACCTCTTAAAACTTGTTTGTAATCTTTTAAACACAAAAAGATTAGATCTTTATCTCACATATTACAAAAGAATAATTTTTATGCATGAAAATAGGTTTTAGGCTCAATAAAACCAAATCAAATCTCATTAAAACAATTTAAAACATGGATGTAGGGTTAGCAGATATGAAACTTGCCTGAAAAACTTGTTGAAAAGCCTGAAGGTGCAACACAACACAAACCCCTAAGCCACACACCAAATCTCGCATTCACGTCGAAAATTGCTTCACAAAGCTGTTGGAATCACTAAGATTGGATCTAGGGTTTATGAGGGAGATTGTGGCTGCTATATGAACTTGTTTGATCTCAAATCACTTGCTATCATACTCATACACCATTTAATAATATTTATCATGTATATGAACTTGTTTGATCTCAAATCACTTGCTATCATACTCATACACCATTTAATAATATTTATCATGTTAATAATTCATTTATCATAATTAATCACTTGCTATCATACTCATACACCATTTAATAATATTTATCATGTTAATAATTCATTTATCATAATTAATCACATATTATCTCAAATTTGCTAGGGTTTTACACTTCACATGTAACCATCAATCTACCCTCTCTATAAAAATTAAAATATGAGTAAATTTCACTGAACTCCTAATAAGCTTTAGCGTTTGACACTATATCCCCGATACCATTGAAACTCTCAGTAAACCTTCATAACAATTGATATAAATCCCTCAAAATTAACATTCTTCATTCATATGTGGTCAAATGATTAAAATATCCTTAATAAAATTCAGAAGAAAACTCCTAATATATTTTAGGGTTTGTCATGTAGCTCCCAATAACTTTCGAAAATAACCGTAATAATAGTTTTTTATAATTTTCAAAAACTTTTCAAGAGTTTGTTCTTAATTTTATGATTTTATGATTAATAATTAGCATATTTTGAAGGGGGTTGTTTGTAGTATTAGAATTTTTTAGGGAGTTTTTTGTAATTTTTGTAATTTTAATTAAGGGACTGATTGTCATTTTTAGATTTCTAGGGTTGTTTGCAATTCCATATTTGAAGGGATGTTTGTATTTTTTAGACTTTTGTGTGATTGTTTGTGATTTTCATATTTTCATGGGTTTGTTTGTAATTATGGATTTTTAGTCTTTAGAATATTTTTCTAGGTTTCATTTTTTTTTACAGAGGGGTGGGGAGAATATATTTTTGAATTTTTAAGGGTTAGCTTGCAATTTTAAATTTCTTAGGGATTTTGTAATTTTAGATTTTTTTTAGAAATTGTTTATAATTTTCGAATCTTTTAGAGTATGTTTATAGGTTTTAATGATGAAACAGGGGACTAAGGTATCGGAGAGCTCACCTTTAAATGGGAAGTTCGCAGAGAGCAGAGAGGAAGGAATCCAGTAAATAGAAGGCTAAAAGTTGTTGAAGAGTATAAATGATTGTATGAATTTGAGAGGGGTTAATTTTGTATTACCCTTCCCATATAAATTCCTGTTTATCTCATATAACTTCTTGAACTTTGGATTATATCACAAAAAAAATCTCTGAACTTTGAACATTTCTCACCTAACCCGTTTTTAGATAAATAAAAATCCATGGGAGAAAAAACACAAAATCTAGAGGAAGGGGTACGTTTCCTATAATAAATGACAAATGGTAACAATTGAGATTTTTTCTTTCAAGGATATCTTAGTTGTTAGTAAATTACAAAAATTTTAAAATTTAGAGAGGTTAAGTGAAATAAATAACGCTTAAGAGATCATATGATACAAACAAAGTTTAGAGGGTTATGTGAAATAACATATTTGAGAGAGAAGGAATACATAGGGCTGTCCATCCGGGCCGGACCGGCCCGGCCCGGCCCGGGCAAAAACCAAGCCCGGACCCGGGCCCGGGCCTGAGCGGGCCGGACACCGGGCCGGCCCGGTTTGTTTTTTTATAATTTTTTTTTATTTTTTTAAAATTTTAACAAAACCATAAATCATAAATTATTATAAAAAATGTCATAAATTTAATTAATAACTTGAAATGAAATGACATAAATTACAAGTACAAAAAATGATAAAAATAACTTCTTTATTAATAATCGATAAATCCTTTACAAGTATAAATTTATTTCGAAATTCGTCGCATCACAATAGATGAGTACATCCCAACTAGGTTGGCACCTACTCACCCATATCACTATCATTTGTAACTTTTTTCGAAATAATTTAATTCAAATTTAAAGCTAAGAAATAAAAATTATAATTTTATGAATATTATCTAATCATTATATCTATCTGCTAGTCCCAACTCTTCAAATTTATCTTCAATCATAGCAATCCGTTCGATGCCTTGTGTTCGCTTCTCGTATCTCCACCAATCCTGTAAGCACATCACCGCTTGTACAGTATACGGATCTAAGCATGTCCTGTGGTCGTCGATCAAACGTCCTGCTGTGCTGAAAGCGGATTCCGAGGCTACAGTCGAAACCTGCACTGATAGTAAGTCACGAACCATAGTGGAAAGTATAGGAAATGAAACTGATCCATATACTTTCCACCATTGCAAAATATCTAAAGCATTTCCTTGACATTTAACTAAGGAAGCAGATAAATATTCATCTATTTCAGAAACCTCTAATCCTGGTGAAGTTCCAGATCCACCAGTTAGTTCAGCTACCATTGCATACTTATCAAAACTTACACTTTTACCTCGACCTGTGCTCGAAGCTGAAGGTGCTGAAGGTATAGACTGTTGTGTAGCTACACCATATCTAGCTGCATACTCATCATATAAGGTTTGAAAATAATTTCTAATAGCTAAATGATGAGTAGTAGCAGTAAGGGTGGATCCATCATCTAAGTCTATAATCTGTCCACCATACAATGATTGTAACAAACTTCGAAGGCCAATATCCTTCAAGCATGGATCAATAAGAACACCAATACCAAAAATATGAGGAATAGGCCTAAAATACTTATTAAATTTACTCTCCATTTGAAAAATTATATTTCCAAAAATATCATCCATACGTTATTTTGCAAAAAAAATTTGAATATTTAAAATTTGTAAAGCAACTAAAGTAATAGTTGGATAATAACAACCAGATAATAACATAGTAGCATCATAAAAAACTTATAACATCTCATTTAATTTACATATAACTGTCCATTCATCTTCAGTTATTCCATAAGCACTACCAGAGCTAGAACTAGAAGCATAAAAATTTATAAAATCATTTATAATTTCTTTATATTCTATTGCTACAGATAACATTGCATAGGTGGAATTCCACCTATGGTCAACATCTTTTGGAATTAGTCTAGGCTTATAATTTTTTCTTTTACAACATTGTTTCCATCTTTTAATTCTCATTTCAGAAGCATTATGCATATTAGTAACTGTTCTAACTTTTTCTATCATGGGTTTAATTTCAGAAAATGCACTTTGAACAATTAAATTTAAAATATGACAGATACATCTAACATGAAAAAGCTCACCATGACATGGCAATGACAAAGTTATTTTCAGAAAATCAACAGCTACATTATTATTACTTGCATTATCTAGTGAAATAGTAAATATTCTTTGATCAATTTCTAGTTGTCCAAGTTCTTCAACAATTTTGTACATTACATACCAGGTGTGTGACTTTTCATTGCCAATAAAAGAAACAAAACTCTTTTAAACATTTCCAACTTTCATCAATCAGTGTGCTGTTATACATAAGATAACCAGTTTGCCCACTTCTAGATGACCAAATATCAGAAGCTTAAAGAAAAATTTGTAGTTTAAGTCTTAAAATAAAAATATTTTTCCTGTTCCTCACATAATATTTTAAATATCACGTTGAACAGGTTTTGACGAGAAATTTTGTAAATGCAGGATAAAATCATCTTAAACAATCTTCAAAATTCATCATCTTCTACTAATTTAAAAGGAAGCGCTTATTAAGAACAGTTAAAACACTGGATTACGCATTTCCGGGCTCGGGCAGCGTCATAATTCCAAACTGCGAGGTGGTACCTGAGAGGATGATTGGGAAAGCATAGACTGCCGGCGATACACCTTGTAGATTTTGCCCTTTGTTGTGTTTTCAAATGCGTTTTAGATGCGTGGTGCCGCTCTTATGATGAGCTTAATATTCTGGCCGCACACGCACATTTCGCAGTTCGAGAGATGACTACCGATGTTTCCATCCTTTAGGTGACGTCTATCTTCTGGCTAAAAAAATTCCATACATCAGACCCTCGGCCTTTTGGAGCTCTTGGTGCCGGGGGAGATTCGTCGCCACCAGAATTCAGGATTACACGTTAGGATGAGAGTTGTTGTAGGAGGACTCATCTCGTGGAACTCGGTACTAGGAAGCATGTTGCTTCATAATCAGGACAGAGCATTGTTGGAAGTATAGAAAATACAAAGATTATAGGATTAGTATATTTAGTATGAGCATAGTATTTAAGATTGTTAAAGAGAGTAGTAGAGAGGAGAAATAGCATGAGTTTTGTTGTGAGGAAATGAATGAACCCCCCCCCCCCCCCTCTATTTATAGAAGCAGCCCCCTAGGTAAATAACCAAAAAATCCTCGAAAAATAGCCGTTTTTTTACCGTTTTAAGGGGCAAAACGGTCAAAAGGTCAAATCCAGCTCCGGGCTTTTTGGACACCCCTACCGAATACAGATTAAGGAGCTTTGCCATTTTGTGCAGCCTAAAGTCGTGGACCCATCTTTATTAGGGCTCAGTTCCATTGAAGATGAGATAGAATTTTTTATATAAAAATAAAATCATGGCTAAATAGAAATTAAATAGCTTATTATTTCACCATCTTCATATTTAAATACACTAAGTTGTAAAAGCTAGTAGCATTTTGATATCATAAGTTGTGCAAATTCTCAAAGCATCTGGATGTAGCTCGACATGCAGAGAATGATGTGATTCTCGATTGTAATAGTATGTCGACTGTTGGTTGTTAGATATACTCAAACTAGTTTGGAAAATAAAACAAAATGTAGATCAAGTACCACTTCATTAAGAACTAACAGAAGGAAGTGATCATGTTTAGTATATCCCTACGAAGCATATGATCATGAATCTATTGATAAAGTGACTAACTGAGGAGTCGCTAGTGCAATATACTTGAGTCTTTGAGGCCATGTCTTTAGTGACGAAGCTTTATTTTTAGTTTAGACCTTAGACTCTTAGAATATTATGGATGATGGCTTTATAAGGCATTGTGTTTGATTATTTTTTTTCTCATCAATATGCATATCTGAGATTGCCTATGTTTTATTATTGCTTAATTATCACTGCATGGAGTATGTTTGCATATGATGTGTATAAGGTACACAAAGGGCACTAGGTGTACCGTCAAATAGTTGCATCTGAAATAGCCCTAGGGGGGTAATAGGGTATATACTAATCTAATCCGATATTAATGTCAATTTAAAACTTATTAACTTATATCCTAGCAAATATGAAATACAACAAGTTATATGAGCTAGGCTATACAATATAAACAAAGGGCGATATAAATAAGAATAAATATTCAAATGAGATAGTGCGCAAATAGACAATACAAACACACGATGTGATCACGGAGTTCGGTCACTCTCAACCTACGTCTCCGCTCCCTACTCACGAGAAGAACTCCACTATCTCAAAAGATACTACACAATCAATTTTTAAGGCTCACCAACAAACGTTTACAATACTCACAATACAATCACACCACACCACACATCCTCTAAGTGTTGGCCTAGCCCGTGTTGCTTTCCTAAAGTGCTCGGATTTACAACCTTTCTCTAGGCTTTATTATCGACGTCACTCCTCTTGGAATCAACCCTGTCTCTCACCACATACTCCTCTCGATGTACTTGTGTATTACAATGTGATCTCACAAATAAGCTAAGTACAAATGATTTTGTTCTCTAACAAGATGAGAACCCAATTAATCTCACACTCAATTTATCACTCACCACAACCCAATAATATAGTGTATGAAAATACTAAAAACTCAATAGGGATGTGTGTGATCAATGAGTACAAATGAAATCTAACTCAAATTAATCTAGCAAATGTAAATATGAAATTTAAGAACAAAGAAGCTAGATAATTGAGTTTAGAAAACTTCTCCAAAATCACAAAGAGATGTAGAAGAGAGGATGAGGATAAATTCCTCAAACCGAAAATGTAAGGCTCCTCTTTGTGAAAACTTCTTCACTCAAAAACAAACTTGAAACAAACACTTAAATACCTTTAAACCCTTGTTAAAATTGTTTTAAAAACTTTCTTAAGTGGTTTGAATGTTTATGGTAAAGGGGTATATATATGGTGGAAAAACTAAGCTCAAGAAACCAGCAAAATCAACAAAAACCACAAAACAATAAAAATTTAAAAACTAGTTGTTACTATGCAACGGCTTTATTGTAAGTCGACTTATGACAGGTATGAGTCGACTTATATAGTAAGTCGACTTGTTATGCTATGAGTTGACTCAGCAGATAAAAAACACCATCTGTGTAACACTTTATAAGTCGACTTGGTACTGTAGCAAGTCGACTTAAAATGTGCACATGACCTGATATGAACAATAAACATTAATTTTAAACATTGTTTAAAAATATCAAACAAATTCCAAAAAATATAAAATTTGGGGAATTATTTATAAACATATAAATGAACATGTTACAAAATAAAATTTTTAAATATCATTCCCTATTTGTGAAATCTCTACGTTTTGCAAAACTTGTAAATATATGTGCATATAAAATTCTTGATTTTTGACTTTTTAGTTAAACAAAGTTTTGAAATCTTTCAAGATGATATTATAGACTTAATAAAAGATGTATAAATAGAAATTTAAGTCTATAAGTTTTGAAATCTTTCAAGATGATATTATAGACTTAATAAAAGATGTATAAATAGAAATTTAAGTCTATAAACTAATAACTCAATATTTTATCAAAAATAGACTTAATAAAAGATGTATAAATAGAAATTTAAGTCTATAAACTAATAACTCAATATTTTATCAAAGTTACTAAAAAAACAAGAAGTGTGTGTGTGTGTGATATTGAGCTTAAAGCATTTACACACAATATAAAAATCCTAAACTAGTGTACTAAGTTGATTAGCACATGCAGCTTGATCTTGGATCTTGACTTCACTTGTATTTGCTCAATTTACAATATAGCTCTTGAATCATTCAACAAAGGTTAATCAATCAAAACCAAACACTAGAAAACACGTTATAAATTATTTGTTAAATCATTAAAACAAGATTAGAGTGTAGGCTCATTGATATGAGTCCTAACAATCTCTCCATTTTTGATGATGACAAATAATTTTTTTATTTGATATATACAAGTGATAAAAAACAAAATCAAAAAATTAGTATGATGCTCACAAATTTTATCCTCCTTTTGTAACATCAAAATGTAGAAAATAATAAATTAAAGAGCTTAAGCTCCCCCTACCTATAAGTATGGGTGAATATAAACATAAATAGGGATTTCTCCCCCTATTTTAAAGGCCACATAGAATAAGAATGAATGAAAATGGTCAAGAGAAACAATACATATACGTGCATTTCCCTCACAATAATTAGATATAAGTGCATGATATAAGAGAGCAAATGTAAACATCCAAACAAACATGTGATAAGAAGAACATAAGTGTTTACAACGATACATTGTTTAACACCAACTCAAACCAAAATAAAACAAATAGTTTAATATTCATTACATGCCAAAATAAACCATAGTTCAACACAAATAGACAAAAGCCAAAAGAAAATATGTCTTCATGAGTCTGAAGGTCCTAGACCTGGAGGATAAGAAGGGTTCTATACAATCCTAAATAGATCATCCGGTCTACTCTCAATGCGAGCTATGTCTACCTCCTGATGGCTCCTTATACCAGCAATATCTCTCCTAATCTCTGTCTGAGTCCTCTCAATCTCCTCAAACCTCATCCTAAGGTCAATATGACTATGTTCAATCCTTTGAAACCTCTGCTGATCATCATAATGCCAGCCTTCAGCTTCAGCATGAAACTCAGATAAACGAGAATGGACTCCTGTAGGCGTCTAAAATTGCCTACGGGCCCTCACACGCAGCTTGAGGCACAGAGAAGACGATGAACGTCACTATCCGAGTCACAAAAGCTTAATCGACATTGACAAGCGTATGAAGTGAGTCAACGAACCATGCGAAGCAGCGAAACTTTGGAATAACGGAAACACGAATTGATCGGGAGCTCCGCGTCACTTACGAAAGATGAAATACCCCCCATGTACCATCCACTCCATAGATGATTCAATCATATGATCTTGTAGATCTTCTCCACGGCTTTTCGATGCATCTTGAATCGTATGATTCCGAGTTCAGACGACAAAGATACGGCTGAAACGGACAAGACGCGTAGAACTACGTGCCGGGCCTCGGCGAGACACCCAGAGGTGTCTCGGCCAGGCCGAGACATCCACAGGTGTCCGCAGACTCGAAAATTAGATTTTGTCAATTTAAAACCATTTTTCGACCGTTAACCGCTTGGATTTGTTTCAACTGATCTGATATCATCCATGAACGTGGTTAAGTGGTTACAACTAAAGATAAGATCGAATCGATCGTTCTTATCCGAAAACAAGGGTCCCTAAGCCTATAAATACAGCCCCAGGGCCTTTATTTTTTTACATCTGGAATTCTCGAGCGTTGGCGAAGCTCTGTCGAACTGAGGACTGAAGAGCCACGAATTTTAGAGAGGAGGAGAAGATATCAGTGAATTCTTCGGCATAAAGAAGAGGAGTTTGTCAGATCTGCAGCCCGGTTCCTTCCCTTGAGATTGCCCCGTTGTGGTGATCTCAAGAAGAGTGATTTTCTCATTGTTGCCGAGATAATTACTTCGGTTTCTTAATTCCTTCGCGAATCAACGAAGCTCTGGATCTGATCTAATTATTTGGTAGTCCACGGATATCAACGTCCCTGTCACAGGCAAAGATCTCACGCAAACAGCGGGCGATAAACATCCGTTGCATTTGTTTGAAGGAGATTGTAATTTTAATTTCATTGTGTAAAGGTCTTATAAAAAGACCGATCTTTTTTGAACTTGTTGTAACGACTGAAGTTGTAATTGTTGGCCTTCTTGTTTTGATGATGATTTACAAACAATTTACTTCTAATGTTGTTTGTCTAGTGTTTGTGTTTTTATATCAATTGTATACAAACAACATGTTAGAGGATGGATGGAATTGCGCTTCAACGATCAAATCCAATGGAGGTTGGTAGAATTGTGGAAAGAAGCCTATGCAATTCAATTTGAAGATCCAAGTTCAAGCTTCATCCATAAGTTTACCAAGTCGAGCTTATTGAAGATCAAGATCAAGCTTGGGTAACATTAGTTTAGGTTTATATTTTGTGTGTTGGTACTTTAAGCTCAATCATATATACACACACATTATATTGGTTTCCTTGTATATATATAGTTATATATATATATACAACACAAGTTTTGGAAAATTGGCTTTCAAGTTTAAATATGAAACAAATACATATTTATATATATACATGTTTGGTTTCATATGGTAAAGTTGTTTATGTACACATGTATTTATAAGTTTTACAAAATACATGAGTTTTCACAAATAAAATTTTAATTTGAGAAATTCTTTTTCTAACATGTTTGTTTTCATGTTTACAAACATTTCGCAAAGTTTCATCAAGTTTCAGCGTCGCCGCCGTCCCCTTGCCCTAGCCATCACCTCCCCTCCTCCTCTCCAGCTCCCGAGATCGCCGCCGCTGAGCGTCGCCGTCGGGTCATCGCCGTCTACTCCTCCTCGCCATCGAGCTCAGCCCTCATCATCAGCCACGCCTCCGACAGCATTCGAGCTCAGCCCTCAGGTTCATCGCCGCCTCCGGAGCTCGACCAAGCCCTCAACGTCAGCCCTCATGGCTTCGAACAAATTAAAAGCATCGACGTCTTCGAATTCTTCAAAATCAAAGCCTTCATCTTCTAAATGCAATAATCCTCCAACTTCGTAAGTAATTTTTTTGAAGAAGTTCAAATGTTTGTGTTAATATGCGTCGAAAGTTGAAATTGCTGCCGACGCCTACTGATGTCTGTGTCAACAAGTCATTGCTTGATGAGATATATCCCCTTGCATGTGTTTCTCCCCTTCCCCAAATCTGTTATGCATTATATAGTTGTTTGGTTAGATATAGAAACCCCGTATGAAACTTTGCTTGTCAGTCCAATGATGAAATTATGATATTTTATCAGAGTGCCCCTGTCATATGCGACGGTGTTGTAAGCCATGATGTATAATATTTGTGTTAATAAACTTGTTAATATGCGTCTTAATTTGCCCAAATATATTTAATTTTTAACTCTTTCTGAATTATAATTTTCTTGTAGGGCTAAGATAACAGTATAACACACTTGAGAATTCCGGCCAATTTGTGTTATTTTCAAGATTTAATTGATAAGCGAATAATATTAGATGAAAGACACATAAAAGCTCTACAGACGACACCTTTTCACAACTTTCTCAATATACCCACATCCTTGAGCAATGAGCAAATACCAATTGATTGCTTGATTCAAAATTTTAATCCTGATAAATGCTCATTCATGATTGGAATTAAAAATTGTGTGTTCGGTATAGATGATATTCACCGAATTACCGGATTGCCAAAGGAGGGAATTCCGATAAAAATGAGTGGGGCAGCGGCTAATACAATCTACACCTATTTTGTAAAGAATTATAAGACACTCAAGGAGAAGAAGAGTAGTAGCTCTAAAGGCAAGAAGAAAGCCGATGAGGAAAAGAAGGCGGTGATTTCGGGGAAGCGCGATAGAATGGCCGAGATGATTGTAGATATGATTAATGAAGACCCTATAATATGTGTGAAACTTATTGTGGCTTTCATTATCAGCTTCATATTATGCCCGCGGACATGTAAGACATATCCCTTGTGGGCATTTAGATATGCGGAGCAGTTATCAACTTTGCATAAATATAATTGGTGCCATGCGGTGTTCACTTTTCTTTGCAAAGAGATGAGTAAATCAAAGAAGTCTCTTAGTATGCGGGAATTAGGTCAGCGCTCAAATGCCGGGTACATGGGTGGTTTGTCCTCCGTTTTACTGGTGAGTTACATGAACATTATTTTGTATATCTTTTCATTTTGATAATAATTATTGTTTATGCACATGCTAATGTGTAGTTTCTTTTTTGTAGGTTTGGTTTTATGAAAAAGTAGGGGAATTAGAGTACACTTCAGATATTGAAAGGTTACCGCCGCTCTTTTGTGTGAAGAGTACTGGAAAGTGGAGGAGGACTACTATGAACAAATTATATAGAGTCCCGAAGTTGGTTACGGATAATGGCCAAGAGAATACTCCTCTTATTCATACGGCATCGCCAATAGTATTTGTACATATCGTTGCTCTAATAGTTCATTATTTTATGTCCCTTTTGTTAGTATCTATGTTTGCAACTATAGTATACGTACTAATACTAGCTTTTTTATCAAATAAGAATCAAGGAAAGCTGAATTAATTTTCTTAATTGCGGAGAAGACGTACGAGTTGAATGAGCTCACTACAGAATTACGAGAATTAGAAGAGCGTAGTGCTAGATGCCAAAAAAAACCAAGGAGAAAGAGGATGACGGAAATGTAACTGAAAAAAAATCAAAGAGGATATGGAAGCTAAGGAATATGAGAATTTGGAAGGAACTGGGGAAGCCGATTTATGTGATGAATTTGTGATGAGCGCAAGAGACATGAGAATTTTAGAAGATGTCCGGTGAGTTTAGTTTTTTAAATTTTCTTGCAATTTTAATTTTTATATTTTCCATATAATTCTTGTATAACTCTTTGTTAATTATATGCCTTCTCGACTCTATAGAGATGTTTCTCAAAAAGATGAAGGTGGTACTGAGAATAACAGAGAAACGCCATCTATCAAACGGGCTGTCAGAAAGAGGAAGAGGAAGGATGGACCCTCTGTTACTTCACCTTATATGCCTCTAGATCAACCAAAGGAAGGCACAAAGAAGAGACGTGTCATCCAGATATTGGATAGTCCTGAGGGGAAAAAAAGTGCAAAAATCAAGAAGGCTTCATACCTACATCTAGAGACTATCCAGGTAAGGCACTGGCGTTTGATTATGAGAACAAATTAATTGAAGACTTTCTACAATCGAGAATGAACATGTAACTGTTACTGACTTATTCTAATAATAATCTTTGAATTTACTTAATTCTAGTAGCAATTTTCTCACAATGTACTTGCATATAGTGATACGTACATTTGGAAGTGTGCCGAAGCAAGCGTATCTCGCTTAGATGCTTATATACTATTAACGGGAGGTGAACTCAGTGACGATGTAGGTGATCAATGCATTTGTTATTCGGCTTTGTAACAAGATTGAAACAACTAATAGTTATGATCGAAAGATACATGTCACAAGACCTTGGCTTGCAGTAAGTATATCCTTGTTTTTTTTCACTAATTGGTGGATATTATTATTATGTTATCCCACAATGTTGACATTATTGCATCTTTTAGCAAGCATTTCTAGAAGGAAATCTTGAAATGGTGGCAAAACGAATGAAGGAAAATGTTTCTCAGCAGAAGTTCTTGGAGTGTGAAAGAATTCTGATCCCGATTGTCAGCTCCGGACATTGGCACCTGGTAGAGTTAGTGAGAGAGGAGACAAAATTCTATCACTACTCCTCAATCAACTCCCCCATTTATACCGCCGATGCTTTGAAATTTAGAAATAAGTTTATGAGTTTCATTGAGAGTAATTGGGGATTGGGGAAATTGGAGCATCATGGTCTTGTGTCAGTTGCCGTGCCACAATAAGGACCGTACGTGTTTCATGCATTTCTAATTTAATTGTTCATTTTTTTGTTCATAGACATTTTCAATATTGTAATATTTTCCGCCTAAATGCAGAACGTTAGATTGCAGGATCTTTATGATTGAATTCATTAACAGCATTGTCGAAAAACGGTCGATAACAATTTCAAAAGGAGATTGTGCAAAATATAGAGCAAGGTTTTGTGCTGCTCTTTTGTATGCACGCGATTCACCTTTTTTGTAAATATTATTTTAATTTTCTCCAAGGTTTTTGTTGTGTATTCAATGTTGTAAGTATGTTCATGTTGTTAATATGTTGTTAATTGTTTTGCGTGTACATTTACAGACAACTACATTGTTGTTGTGTGTTGTAAGTATTTTCATGTTAAATGAGAAGTGAGCTAGGGCTAACATAGCCACCAGATCAAACACTTGTGCTAGAAATAACGCCAACCCGCAGTAGAACTAACTTGAGAAGGGATAGAACTAACAGGAGGGCAGCTAGAACTAACAAGCGTGAGGTAAGGCTAACATGGCCACCAGAGCAAACACTTGTGCTAGAAATAACGCCAGCCCGCAGTAGAACTAACTCGAGAAGGGATAGAACTAGCAGGAGGGCAGCTAGAACTAACAAGCGTGAGGTAGGGCTAACATGACCACCAAAATAAACACTTGTGCTAGAAATAACGCCAGCCCACAGTAGAACTAACTCGAGAAGGGATAGAACTAACAGGAGGGTAGCTAGAACTAACAAGTAGTTAGGTAGGGCTAACATGGCCACCAAAACAAACATTTGTGCTAGAAATAACGCCAGCCCGCAGTAGAACTAACTCGAGAAGTGATAGAACTAACAGGAGGACAGCTAGAACTAACAAGCAGTGGGGTAGGGCTAACATGGCCACCAAAACAAACACTTGTGCTAGAAATAACGCCAGCCCGTAGTAGAACTAACTCGCGAAGGGATAGAACTAACAGGAGGGTAGCTAGAACTAACAAGAAGTGAGGTAGGGCTAACATTGTTGAATATCATTTCTCCATGATAATGTTTTGATGATAACAATTTATATTTTGTGTGCACTAA
>NC_033794.1:28441608-28470672 GCF_001876935.1 Asparagus officinalis
AGCTAGAACTATTACTGGAGAAGCGAGAACTTACAACAACTAAGCTTGAACTAACAAAGACGATAGAACTAACACTTAAACTATAACTAGCGCTAGCTGGCGATAGAGCTAACATGAATGCTGTTAGACTTAACACGGCAGATGATAGAACTAACAACATCTAAGCTAGAACTAACAAAACCAGTAAAACAAATGACTTAGGCTCCTGTATGGATACCATGGTGTTTTTTGAGCTATATCGTCTTCAACCAAAAAACACAACACTTTTTCTAAACACCTAAAATAAGTTTTAATTTTGGTGTTTTGGTTTTGAGTTTGAGAATGTGTTAATATAATATCTAACATAATATATTAAATGTAACTAATATAGAGTTAATATGTTAATGTAATATCTAACATAATTTATTTCTAAAATATGTTAATGTAAAAATAATATATTCATAATATAATAATATTTATATATATCATAAATTATTAATATATTATTAAATTACTATTAATAAACTCAGCCCTATTAAAGACCATAATATATTACATAATATTAAAATATTTATAATATATTAATTTATTAATAACATACTAGTCATAACACAAATAACTCATTATTAATAATATTATATTATATGAATGAGAGTATAATATTATATTATATTAACAATAGTATAATATTATATTATATTAATAATAAAATAAGGTTATTTTAAAAATATAATATAATATATAACCATAACAATTTGATATACCAAAATTATTAAGTATATAATTATATGAAAATAATATGTAATAATTATAATATAATATAACTCATTAAGTACAATAGATCCATTATAATACATTATACAATTTTATATTGTATTATATTTAATACTTCTAATAATATAATAGTGTAAACTAAATATTGTAACATTTTATTTACAATATATTTTATTATAATTAATGTTTAATATATTAATAATATGTTTAATACTAATGTTGTAATGGGTCAAACTAGTGTAGACCAAAAACACTTAACATAGTGTTTTGAAAATGTTGTAATGGGTCAAACTAGTGTAGACCAAAAACACCATGTTAGTTCTAATCTACACCATGTTAGTTTACATTGTTGTTTTCGTTGTAATTTCTCCGTCCGAACTCGGAATGAGGCGATTTAAGATTTGTTAGAAA
The DNA here is from genome assembly GCF_001876935.1 of Asparagus officinalis. NCBI lineage: Eukaryota > Viridiplantae > Streptophyta > Magnoliopsida > Asparagales > Asparagaceae > Asparagus > Asparagus officinalis. The sequence goes on from NC_033794.1 coordinate 28,442,773, forward strand.
GCTGTTGAAGAGTCCTACAACTTTAGCATTTGTGATTTTCCAGATTCAAGCGGAATCAGATAGAAAATGACCAGTTTGTGCCTTATTAGTTCTAAGTTATGCCACGTTAGTTCTAATTTATGTCTTGTTAGTTCTAACTTATACCATGTTAGTTCTAATCTACACCATGTAAGTTCTAATTATTGTTTTCACTGTAATTTCTCCGCCCGAACTCGGAATGAGGTGATTTAAGATTTGTTGAAAAGCTGTTGAAGAGTCCTACAACTTTGGCAATTAGAACTAACATAAAGAATTGCTATATCACTTGGGCAACATTTTGTACCTCATTGCTATTTATAGATTCGTGTTAGTTATAAAACTGTAAGTGTTAGCTGTAGTTTAGCTCGCGTTAGTTCTACCTTATTGTTAGTTCCAGCTTAGTCTATTTTGTTCTATTGCCCATGTTAGTTCTAGCTGTCCTCCTGTCAGTTCTATTGGACTACTTCGTAGTTCTGTTAGTTCTAACTCGATTCTGGTTAGTTTTAATAGAGTAAGTGTTAGTTCTAGTCGATACCCCGTTAGTTCTTTCCCATTTATTGTTATTTCTAGCTTCGTGTTAGTTATAATACAGTAAGTGTTAGCTTTTGTTTAGATCGCGTTAGTTCTACCTCATTTCTTGCTAGCTCTAACTTCGCGTGTTCCCAAGAAAGACATATCCCTTCGAACCCGGATCCTCTTATTATGAATATCCTGGTATTATCGATTCACCCTGAATAGTCACACATCCCACCTATTCGGGTCTTTCCAAGACAGGTCCTAACATCACTTATGTTCACGTCATATTTTCATGGTATTAGCTTTTATATATGTAGGAGTACAAACTTTGATGTTAGTTCTATTTGAGTTAATGTTAGTTGTTGGTTATAGTGAGTATGTTAGCCCTCGTTAATTAAATGTTAGTTCTAGCCCTTCTCGCGTTAGTTCTACTTCGTGCTGGCGTTAGTTCGAGCCCAAGTGTTTGTTGTGGTGGCCATGTTAGCCCTATATCACTTATTAATAGTTCTAGCTGTCATCCTGTTAGTTCTAGTTCATTTAAAGTTAGTTCTAATTCGTGCTGGCGTTACTTCCGTCACAAGTGTTTGTTCTGGTTGCCATGTTATCCCTAGCTCACTCCTAGTCAGTTCTAGCTCACTTCTTGTTAGTTCTAGTTGTCCTCCTGTTAGTTCTAGCCCTTCTCGGGTTAGTTCTACTTCTAGCTCACTTCTTGTTAGTTCTAGTTGTCCTCCTGTTAGTTCTAGCCCTTCTCGGGTTAGTTCTACTTCGTGCTGGCGTTAGTTTGAGCCCATGTGTTTGTTGTGGTGGCCATGTTAGCCCTATATCACTTATTGATAGTTCTACCTGTCATCCTGTTAGTTCTAGTTCATCTAAAGTTAGTTCTACTTCGTGCTGGCTTTAGTTCCGTCACAAGTGTCAGTTCTGGCTGCTATGTTATCCCTAGCTCATTTCTTGTTAGTTCTAGCGCTCTTCCTGTTAGTTCTAGTCCATCTTGTGTTAGTTCTACTATGTGATGGGCGTTAGTTCTAAGGGGTTAAGAACATTTGATTTTCTTTCAAGTGGGGGGAAAGGAAGCATCGTTTTTCCAAAGTATCGGATTTTAAAAACAAACGTAAAATAGTGTCGAGGAGTGTGCCACGGAGACATCATGTAACGAGGCCCCTTGTATTCTCCCCCACGTGGATAAGCTCTAAATACACACAGTATTTGTGACGAGGCCCCAACGTATTGGATTTTATAAAAAGTGCCCGGAAAGTTACGAACTTGCCCATCTGAAAGGACTAACATGGGTTACCGCGCCCCCTCCCTACTCAAGTACCCTTTCTCACTCTCTCTCTCTCTCTCTCTCTCTCTTCCACCGCTTAGGAGCCAAAACTCTCCAACTTCCAATTTTCTCGTCGGATTTCAATAGTGGTAAGGATATCACCGGAAAAATGTTGTCCGTGGAAGTAGAATCCGTTAACGATTCTGAAGTCGCTCATTGCGCCGATTCGAAGGGAAAAGATGGTTCATCTGGGATTGGTAGCACGGAGGAAGCCACTCAAACCCTCTTGGTCATGCAAAGGCAGGCAGTCGAAATGCGAGATCGGGAAAGAAAAACGACAGAGGTTGGCCGTACCAGCAAACCGTCCCCAAAAAAGCAGTATGTGCTAGGTTATATAATATTTTGTGACCTGACGTAATTTGCCCTAATTTCAGTTCATCCTAAACAATGATAGGTTCAAGCACAGCCCATGTTGGTTCTAGTTTGAGTCAATGTTAGTTATAGATTGAGTTCATGTTAGTTTTATAACAGCCCGCGTTAGTTCTATTAGATGACGTTAGTGTTAGGTCTAATTTCAGTGGGCGTTAGTTCTAATTTAACTTGAAAATTTTATTTCTTTACAGGAAAAAGCTTGCTTATACTGAATCAGTTGAATCAATAAGGCTAAATGCCAATTTTGGGGCGTATTGGGAATTCATGAAGTGGATTACCCCGAAGATGCGCCAGTGGCACAGGGATGCGTACCGTGGCTCTATATTTGAGCACTATATTTTATTTGGGTCTCCTACGCCTGATCGCCTCTTACTGGAACTACTGCTGAGCTATTATGATGAAGCCAATGGCAAATTTTCTATCCCTGATTCAAAGACTAGTGGGGTGAAAAGAGTTAAATTTGATATACAATGGGTCCACAACCATACATATTTCCCAGTTAATGGAGAAGTCCCAAGTATCAATCGGGACTCAAAAAATAGAATCTGGGTGCAATACTTCGCTCCTCTTTTCAAGACTGAAGAGGGGAAGAAGTTAAAAAAAGCAACAATCACCCATCGCAGATACCTCGAAGGGCAACTGGAGAGGCTTGTGGAATCTACAGAACAGCAGGATATCCAAGACTTTGTTCTGCTGCAAATTCTGTACCAATGCTCTTTGATATGGTGCCCCAGATGCGGGGAGGGTATCCCTAGACCTATACTCAGGTACCTGGATAGCATTGAGAGGGTCAATGGAGTTGCATGGGCCCAATTAATTTATTCAGAAATTATTAGGGGCATTGGGGTTGCTTTGGAGGGCAAGAAGAAGCCAGGGGTGACATATATCCCAAGTTGCATGACACTATTGTGTGTAAGTTCCATGTTTTACTCACTCAGCAAGTATTTTTGTTCTGATTTATGTCATGTGAGTTCTAATGTATGGTCATGTTAGTTCTAGTTTTTTCCATGTTAGTTCTAACTTATTTCATGTTAGTTCTAATTGGGGTCATGTTGGTTCTATCTGTGGACATAAGTTAGAACTAACAGAGATCATGTTAGTTCCAATTTATGCCATGTGAGTTCTAACTTTTAGCATGTTAGTTCTAGCTGCACCCATGTTTTATTTACTTCGCTAATCATTTTAGTTCTAATTTATGCCTTGCTAGTTCTAATTTGAGTGCTTAATGTATTTGTTACAGCTTTGGTACTACGAGATGACCGGCATAAAGAAACATGCCTACGTCGACTACTCCAAACTTCCAATGACATATTGGGCTTCAGCGGATGTGAAAGTCTCATCTCTGAGGGTGAGGACAATAACATCAAAGGCTAAGGCAGCTTCAATAGCTTTTGTCCATAGGCCTATTGTGGAAGTAGGGCCTGCTCCTTCAAATATACGTGCACTTCTCGTGGTACCGAGGGGCGAAGGAGTGCATCATAAGCCTAAGGCAAAGAGGAAGGCGAATGAGGAGGAAATGAGGAAGAACTTATCAATAGGCTATGTAAGTACAATGTTAAGTCTAACTTATTTCACGTTAAATGTAAACAACATCCATGTTAGTTCTAATCCTATTTTATAATATAATCTCTAAACAATCTCAGATCATTGCAAAGCATATTGACGATGCCATTGATGATGAAGAGGTGGAGAATCTACACATTGAGCAGCAGCTTACTTTTTGGAGAAATTCTGCTAAATGTCTCAAATGAATACTATCTGCCACAAAGCAGAGCAATAGTACATATTGTAAAGAATTTATGATTGAGATCAACAGGCTAAACACAATAGTTCAAAAGCTTGGAAGCCATGATGAGGTTATAGACCCGGTGGTGCTAAAGGCAAATATCAAACAGAAAATTGTGGATAGGAGGAAGTTGAAGACACGGGTAACTGAGGAGGAACAGCATGGCAAATCAAGCAGAGCACATAAGGAAGGCGCCACCATGCAAGAAGCTGTACATAAGAATGTTGAAGAGGTTGCTGAGGAGCCTGTTGATGATTTTGTTGTACATGGGTGTGATGTTGATTTGGGGGTCACCACAATGGAAGGCAAAGTTATGGATGAAGCCCCCGAGAATAAAGATGAGAAGAGTGTAGATAGAGAAGATATTATTGTAGATAATAAGATTGAGGAGAATTTAGATAATGTGGAGGAAAATGTAGATAGGGAAGTGGAGAATGCAGATAGGGTAAAGGAGCATGTTGATAACGAAGAGGGGATTGTACATAAAAAGGAGGAGATTGTATCCCCTGAAGACGAGCATGTTGGTAGAGAAGGGGAGAATATAGAGAGTAGGGCTGAGGAGATTGTACATAAAGGGGAGGAGCCTGTTGATATGGGAGAGGAGCATGTTGGTAGAGAAGAGGGGGTTGTAGATAGCAATGCTGAGGAGGATGTAGATACTTCACACCAGGTGGACAAAATTATAGAAGATCTGTCAAGGAGTGTGCAATCGGAGACAGATGAAGCAGCTCCACCAAGAAATAAGCCCACGGTAGGTAGTCCCCCGTCGAAAAGGGTAAGCAAGAGATCTAAATGGAAGAGGACCCCTTACACAGAGGGAAAAGGAAAGAAAAAGCAAAAAGAAATGATAGATCTCATATCAAGTCCTGAATATGTACATACAGAGAAGAAAGTTTCCCATTTTTACCCCGGCAACCAATATCCCACTTGGGATGCGTTGAGGTTGAAGCCAATGTCAGCGGAGGAGAAAGTTTTATTGGGCGAGCTAAATAAAGAGGTTTCAAATCCTGATTTTTTTGACATCCGCATAATAAATAGTTCTGGTGCCTTTGTACATAATTTTAGGATATCATCTACAGTATCAGCCAGACTCGATACGGCTAAAAATAATTGTCTTACCAAATTTTGCTCCCAAAAGATTCACATGTAAGTTTCAATTGACCATTTATATGCTAGTTCATCCCATTGTTAGTCCTAATTCATGTTTTGTTATGCTTTTCAGGAGATATGATGTCATAAGAACAGCCAACAGCAGTATAAACAGAGAAGAGATGTTGTATTTGCTTCGTGGTGGCCTGCTTGATGACAAGGTTAGTTTATACATGCTTAATAATTGATAATGGCTTTCGCGTATTGTATTTTAATGTTTCATTGATGTTACAGATGGAAGAGTCATTGTTGGACACGCTTCAGCAAGAGGCATATGACAAAAAATTTGGAGTCGTCTTAGTGTTCTTTCTTGTAAGTACATGTCAGTTCTCAATTAACGTGTTAGTTCTATCATGAGTCATGTTAGTTCTAGTTCGCTCAATGTTAGTTCTACCATGTGTCATGTTAGTTCTACCATTAGTCATGTTAATCCTATTTGGCACCGTGTTAGTTCTGGTTTATATCATGTTTGTTCCATCATCCATCATACGTAATCCTGAATTCTCCCTTTTAAGTTCAACCCATACATTACTTTGTTTGCAGCACTCACTCTATGGTGTCGGGGCGGAACATTACGAGCTATTTTTGTCATATATTAAAATATATACCGCTGTCCGTATAGAGCACCTGTTGATCCCCTTGGTTAGGGACGATCACTGGCATCTTATTCTGGTTGACCTGAAAGAAAAGATCGTCAACCACTACAGTTCAGCTGGCCACGAAGCTTGGATGGAGCCTGTTAATAAAATCATAAACTTTTTTGATGAACAACAAGTTGATTTTATTAAGGCAAATGTTCGCAGAGTATTTAAATCCCGAGCCATCAAATGCGAGCAACAAAGAGGGCGGTTAGTTCATGGCCCTAAATTGTGTTAGTATTCGATATAACGAAAATGTCTAATTTATCATTTTATGTTGCAGCTATGACTGTGGTGTGTTCATCTACCTCTATATCAGAGCAATAATTGGAGGTCGCTCGACATTGTTGGTTAATCCACCTGGCGATATCCCTGAAGCTATGCGTGCAATACTTGCCGCTCACTTATTGATAGCTGGTTGTGAGCAGCGACATAAAGATGGCTCAGCGTATAGTGATGAATGACATGTTTATACAAATACAATAATGTAATATTATTTAATTGAAAATGCATATTATCAGATGTATTGTTAGCTCTAACTTCGTGTCGGTTCTAAAAGAGTACTTGGTTCATCTAATTGCAATTGTGTTCAGGTTAGCTCTTTTCTTGTTAGCTCTAGTGGAGCGTTAGATGAACTAGAACTAACAGGATGATAGCTAGAACTAACAATAAGTGATACAGGGCTAATATGGCCACCATAACAAACACTTGGGGTCGAACTAACGCCAGCACGAAGTAGAACTAACCCGAGAAGGGCTAGAACTAACAGGAGGACGACTAGAACTAACAAGAAGTGAGCTAGAACTGACTAGGAGTGAGCTAGGGATAACATGGCAGCCAGAACTGATACTTGTGATGGAACTAACACCAACACGACTTAGAACTAACTTATATATAGTTAGTTACGAACCGTATCGTGTTAGTTCTACCTCCAGCCCGTGTTATTTCCGTCACAAGTCAGTTCTAGCTTATATACAGTCAGTTCTAGCCCATCTCGTGTTAGTTCTAGCCCATCTTGTGTTAGATCTAGTTGTTTTCATGATAGTTCTAATTGAAACTCCTGCAAAAAAGCTGTTCTACTTGAAATTCGAGGAACAGAACGAAGTAAAATTTTCTGAGTTCATAAGAAACATATTATTCAATCAGTATTTGCTCAAGTTGAAAGTAAAAAAGGAAATATTCAACATGAAAATACTTACAACGTTAGTTCTAATTGTTTCAATGTTAGTAGGCATTTATATGCAGGCAGTCCTAGATTTAAAGTGTTCATTCTAACCGCAGCCCGCGCTATTTCTATCGCCCATGCTGGTTATAGATGCTACGTTAGTTCTAATTGATTCAATGTTAGTTCTAGTTTACTTACAGTCAGTTCTAATTTCGCTAGCGCTCTATTTGAGTAAGTGTTAGTTCTAGATGTTACATCATTTATATGTTCGCTGCTTTCCAAGACATGTCTATCACCCCTACAGTTCACATCATATATCTGCGTGTTTCCAGTTCAGGAAAGGGTGTTAAAATAGTATTTCCCTCGATATTCAAGCTTTGTCCTTTTCCACCAGCACAGGCGCCTCTCTAAACCCCTCATCCCCAAACGAATACCTAAGTCTAGCGTCTTCAATCTATGTCATAAACCATCACAGATGGCTATGGATGGCACATGTACACACTGCCATGGGTCAGGGCATACCTCTCGAGATTGTCATCACGGTATTACTTCTCGTGCCCCTCCAAGGATGCTTACCGTCCCTGCCAACACCGCCAGCACCATCCTATATCTCTCCGCTTTCGCAATCTTCAATCTTAGGTCAGGCCATCCATCCATCCAGGAGCTCAGAGAGATGCTAACTTTTCGCTTCAATCGTAGTTCATGGCCCTATTAAATCAAAGAAGCGCCAGGAAAGAGCTTCATGGTGCCGTTTCCATCCGCTGCCCTTCTTACCCAAGCCACAGAGCTTGGCCTGGTAGATTGGAGCACCTTTACAGGCAGATTCCGCCAATGGAAGGAGGATCTCAGGCTTTCAACGGTTCCCCAACCTTTTCCAGTATGGATCCGCCTATTCTACCTCCCATACCATCTCTGGGATTTTGACTTTCTGCAATCTCTGCTCGATGGTATCGGTGAATGCATCATGAGCTCTTGTGGTGATATAACACATGATAACTTCAAAGAATTGAAAGTGCTTCTGAAGATTAGGGATTTATCTGATGTCCCAAAGAGGATTGCTTTTCGTTACATCTCCCCAGTTGACGGGATCCTAAGGGAAGGCCACGCCGTCACGCAGGTGCTCGGCAGGGGGGATTTGGAGAGGATTGAGGGATCCACTCGCATAAGCTTAGAGGACCCACGTGCACAGCCTTTTAATACTGACCCAGAGTTACAGGAGGTTAGTTGGGATGGCAGGCACATGACTGTTGAGAGAGACCAATGGTTGCTGTTTCTCCAGAACCAAGGGGTCGGGGATCCAATTTGCCGAGGGCTCTCCCCACCATCAATGCTCCTCATCCAGATAACCCTACCGGCTCACACAGTGGATCAACGAAACCCACCTAACCCTATGGTGTTAGTTCTACTGTGTAATTGTTAGTTCTAGCTGTGTAACTGTTAGTTCTAGCGGCTCCCGTATTAGTTCTAGCTATTCTCGTGTTAGTTCTACCTCTAGCTAGCATTAGATCTAGTATAAATGTTGGTTCCAATGCCTATGTTAGTTATAGCGGCTCCCGTGTTAGTTCTATATGTTCTCTTGTTAGTTCTACCTCCAGCTAACGCAAGTTCTACTGCAAATGTGGGTTCTTTTGCCTATGTTACTTATAGCTGAGATATTATTTGTTCTACCTGGTAGATAGGGTCAACCATTAAAACATTATCTCCGGAAGGATTGTCAATTAGGATCCTATCTGAAACACATGTGGCCGTCGATAACGGCGGGGGGGGAAAACGGCGGGCCACAAACTGTGGGCCACAATCTATATTGTCATTGGGAAGCGCTGCAAATAAATAACATAAACAAAACAAATAATCATGAACTAAATCAATAGAAACATCAACAAATAACACATAAGAAAAAATCACTAACGACTGTTTGTGTTAGAACTAGCATGAAATTCATCTGAACTAACAAGAAATCAATTAGAACTAACATGAAATTGATTAGAAATAACATATTTGACCTAAAATGGAATTTGTCCTAGAACTAGTAGTAAATCGATTTCATGTTAGGGCCTGTTCGGTTGTTTTCCGTAAAAAAAAAGAAACCAACAATGTACCACGAAAACAAATTCCCAGCATTTCAATGTGTTTTCTCAGATTTGAATTATTATGTTCGTTTCAACATGGAAATCAAGGGATTGAAATCAAATTTCACATTTATTGTGTTCGTTTCAACTCTTTGCAATAAAGAAATGTATTGTCCTTTGTCACATTTCTTGCATTTCACCTGTTCATATTACACAACCTCAAATATAGGAAACCAGCTTAGCAAGTTCAAGCGGTGAGCTTACCTCCCTAAAAAACCAACTGAAACCAACAACGGTAAAAATTGTGCAACGGTTAAAAAACCACAACTCAAAATAGTGCACGCCAGGTTCTTCGCTAACAACAAGATTTTGCCAACGGAAACAATTTACCCCACCCCTACACTTATATAGTTGGGATCAACTCCATCCTCCTCAACATATTCTCTCATAAAATTGCAAGAAACCTGGGCAAAAATACTTGAGCATAGAGGCAATTAAAGCTGCGACATGGAAACAAGCCAAGACTCTCATGAATTAGCTGCAGAGGTAACGTGCTACTGTAACATACCGACACCACTAAAGCTTTGCAGATCAGGAGTAAACAAGGGCAAATACTTTTGGGGCTGCGCCAACTATCCAAATAGGCAATGCCAGTATTTCAGGTGGGCAGAAGAGCATCATGATAACAACCAGCGTAAGGTAAATTTTGAATGTCCCTCTCCTCAATCAGTTTCCCAAGTTAAAGATGTGGAAACCAAGCACTTGCGAAGAGAATTAAAGCTTGCAAACCAACAAGTTGTTTACTTGAAGAAATGTATTGTTGTTTTAGGAATATTTAGTATTTCCCTTGTTGTCATAAACATTGTAATCTGCTGTTTGAAAATGTAATGCAAAAGTTTGAGAAGAATGCAGGGACTCATGTGTAAAGTCTGAGTTCAAATACAAAACTGAACAGATTGAGATGAAAATGATGCAGCAAATCCCACCATGCATATAGGTAACAAAAACTTCTGTGATTAAACCAGCAACACAAACTGCACGTTGCATATGCCAGAAACTCCCAAAGTGAGAACAAGAGGAATCACAAGCAATAGGTATCTGAAATCAAACATGATAGCAATGAAAGCATGACAAGCAAAGATATATATTTCAAAGTGTTAATAATCTAATTCAACAGCTTTATATTAAAAGCTTAAGAGTATTATATTCCAATGGTGAGAATGATAAATAATGTTTGACAAATTGTGCTCAGATATATGTCTACATTATCACATATCCCATACTAGTAAACAATTACACCACAATGTTAGCTGCATTCCTATACATGTTACTCCTCATCTGATTACGTAAATGTTTGGATTGCCTCGCCAAAACATTGCATGTACTATCTACTGGTGAAGAATATCAGGTAAAAGACAGTCATCATTGCACAAGTAAATCATGCATATAGGTAACAGCCCAAAAAACAGTGCTCAAGCTCTTCATCAACAAACAGTTATGCAAGTACAATGTAGCTATAACAACTTAAGGCTGCAATAAATGTTAAATGCCTGTGGCTAACAATCACTTGCCTCGCCTTGATATTGTTAAGCTACATGTAAGATGAACTGTAAAATTTGCATGACCTCATCATAGGACCATGCAATTAAAATGCAGATGGTGACAGCTTGTCATACCAGCTTGTGATAGCGATGACAAGATATCGTGTTTTGTTCTGGCAAATTTGACCTCGCATAGAGCTGTAATAGAATTCACAACGGTTAGAACTGACATGAAATCGATTAGAGCTAACATGCGATCTCGTGTTTGTTCTGGTGGGCCATGTTATCCCTAGCAGAGTAAGTGTTAGTTCTAGCTGTCCACCTGTTAGTTCTATCCCCTATCGAGTTAGTACTAGTTGTCCTACTATTAGTTCTAGAACATCTCGAGTTAGTTCTATTCTAGCTGTCCACCTGTTAGTTCTATCCCCTATCGAGTTAGTTCTAGTTGTCCTACTGTTAGTTCTAGAACATCTCGAGTTAGTTCTACTTCAAGCTGGCGTTATTTCTAGCACAAGTGTTTGTTCTGTGGCCCATGTTAGGCCTATCTCAGTCATTGTTAGTTCTATATGTCTTCTTGTTAGTTCAAGCCCATCTTGAGTTAGTTCTACTTCGTGTCCACGTTATTTTTAGCACAAGTGTTTGTATTCGAGATGGCCATGTTATCCCTAGCTCACTCCTAATTAGTTCTAGCTGCCCTCCTGTTAGTTCAAGCCCATCTCCTGTTAGTTCTACTTCGTGCTGGCGTTATTTCTAGCCCAAGTGTTTGTTCTGTTATGTCATGATATCCCTAGCTCACTCCTTGTTAGTTCTAGCTGTCCTCTTGTTAGTTCTAGCACATATAGAGTTAGTTCTATTACGATGCTTAAATATTGTACATACTTAATCAAGCCTTGTACCTACTTGTAAAAACTTTTATACCTACTTAATCAAGTTTGGTACCCACTTAATCAAGTTTGGTACCCATTTATTCAAGTTTTGTACCCACTTAACCATGTTTTGTACCTTATTATACTGGAATCAATATTTTGTACACACTTATTCAAGTTTTGTACCCATTTATACACGTTTTGTACCTACTTAGGCACCGTTTTGTACCCATTTATACACGTTTTGTACCCAATTAATCAAGCCTTGTATCTACTTGTAAAAACTTTTGTACCCACTTAATCAAGTTTTGTACCCATTTATTCAAGTTTTGTACCCACTTAACTGTGTTTTGTACCTCATTATTCTGCTGCAAATTTTGTACACACTTATTCAAGTTTTGTATCCATTTATACACGTTTTGTACCTACTTAGGCACCGTTTTGTACCCATTTATACACGTTTTGTACCTAATTAATCAAGCCTTGTACCTACTTGTAAAAAATTTTGTACCCACTTAATCAAGTTTTGTACTCATTTAATCAAGTTTTGTACTCATTTAACCATGTTTTGTACCTCATTATTCTGCTGCAAATTTTGTACACACTTATTCAAGTTTTGTACCCATTTATACACGTTTTGTACCTACTTAGGCACCATTTTGTACCTCTTTGCTCTGGATTCAAATATTGTACCCACTTAATACTGTTTTGTTCTTCATTGTTCTGGCGGAAAAAATTAATTCAAATTATCATCCATACATGATTAATCCATACAACCACATTATCATCCATACATACATAAAACTTAAGGGAAAAGTGAATAAATCAAATTGTGAACATTCAACCGAAACACATGCTTTGTTTTGGCCCTTCGTAAACTTTGTTTTGGCGATACCGTTAACTTTCTCGACCTCCACCAGCAACATTTTTGTTCTACAAAAAAAATTGCAACTTTATCATGACAAATGCAAAGACATTGAAAAAATATTAAATCAAGATTAAGTATAATACCTTAGCTAAAGGACAACTCGTTATATAATGTCCTTTTCCCTTACAAAACCCACAAAATCTTTGTTTTTTTATACTCTTTTCTTGTGCTATCTCCACTCCCGACTTAATTCTAGTAGCATGTGCTGGTCGTCCCTTCGTGGCAACAGGCTTATCTGAATCACGGATAGTGATTTGAGTTGCTTCCTCTATAGAGATGAGTATGGATGAAGTAGGCATCTTATTGCTGGCATTGCTCTCATTTCCATTGTCGTTATGTTCCTTCTCAATCTTGGAATTCTCAACTTCTTCAAAAAATGAGTCTAAAAAAGCACTAAACTTATCATGAAGTGTACTTGAAGTCAATGTATCTTCTAGTGCCTTGTTACATCTACTCCTAAGGGCCCAATGTTTAATGATAGATAGTTGGTCTTCACTATTTGTAATGCAATTTCTAACAACTCCGCAACCAACATGTCTTGCTTTAATTGTCCATCGTTGCATGATATATCTTGATGGAATTTCTAATACTTGCTTCTTTACTAAAATGTGCAAGCTATGTTTGCATAATATACCTTCCATCTCAAATCTCGCACAAGAGCACTTAATTCTTTTTTCTTTGGATGTATCGAAAACAACATGATGCTTTACTATCTTCTTGCTTTTAGCCTCGCTATCTATATTCTAAACGGCATAAGTAGCACTTGCGCCGTCCTTCGACAACTTTTCATGAAGCATGGAGTAACTATCATTGAGTTCTTTCTGAAAGATGGTAAACAGATTCTCCGTATAATTCTCCCGAGCTTGTTTTTCAATGGGATGTTCAATTATCAATGTAGGAACTGAGTTTGTGGACTTAAAATCTTGCTCAAGTTCAGCGGCTCGGCGAGCTCTGACAGCATTATCATCGGCGAGCTCTGACAGCATTATCATACTGCTTAACAAAATTATGTAACTCGGTATTTACATTCACAAAATGATAAAAAAAAAGCATTAATTCCTTCACTCCGCTGAGTAGATGACATTCCTGCAGTAAAAGTGTCTTTAAGATACACTGGAGCCCAATGACCTCGATGATTGTATAAATTTACTAACCAACTCCTTTTATCTGCACCATATTTGTCCCTCATTTCTTCCCAACGCTTTTCAAATTTTTCTTCCGATTTACTCCAATACCATTTGTTATACTTTACACCAACATCCTCACCATAATCATTATGCATTGATTGAAGATTTTGTAAGGCATTCCTACGAAGGTGCCAAGAACAAAAGCGATGGCGAGTTTTAGGAAAAACTTTGTGAATTGCACCACACATAGCTTTATCTTGATCAGTGATGATTATTACTGGTGCTATACCTGACATATATTTTAACCATTGGCTAAATAACCATATAAACGTCTCCTCCGTTTCATCGGCCAATAACGCACACCCAAATAGAGTAGATTGTCGATGATGGTTAACACCCGTAAATGGTGCAAACGGCAATTTTAAATTGTTCGTTCTATACGTAACATCAAAGCAAACAACATCTCCAAATTGCAAGTAAGAAGTCCTCGACCTACCATCCATCCAAAAAACACTTCTCATCGTCCCATCATTTTCTAAATCAAGTGCGAAGTAAAATTAAGGATCAGATACCTTTTTCTCTTGAAATTGACGAACTATGTTCACGCACTCATCGGATCTCTATATAATTTGTTCATAGTGGTTCTCCTCCACTTTCCGGTATTCTTCACACAAAAGAACGACGATAACCTTTCAATATCTGAAGTGTACTCTAATTCCCCTACTTTTTCATAAAACCAAACCTACAAAAAAGAAACTACACATTAGCATGTGCATAAACAATAATCATTATCAAAATGAAAAGATATACAAAATAATGTTCATGTAACTCACCAGTAAAACGGAGGAAAAATAACCCATGTACCCGGCATTTGAGCGCTGATCTAATTCCCGCATACTAAGAGACTTCTTTGATTTACTCATCTCTTTGCAAAGAAAAGTGAACACCGCATACCATTTTCAACGCCCATAAGCTCATCACCATTCTCCTCATGCTCGGATGCCTATAAAAATAGAGAAACAAAACTCATGCTAAAAGACAACTATTTTGGTATATGTCATTAGTTAGTAGTACACTATAAACAATAAGATATTATCACCTGAGGGGGAAGCCATGTTATAGTTAGTAGATCATGGTCCTGGCCTTTATCTTCTTCCATTGTTGCCTCACGTGAGAGAATTGTTGGAGTGTCTATACAAGCTATCAAATTATCACATATAAGATGTTCAAAATCGCTCAAAAAACGTCATCAAGTTGATCTTTCAATTTCACTAAACTATTTCATTACGATAGTTTAAACCAAATTTAAAGTTTATATCCAATTTAACAATACATGGAAAAAATAGCTCTAAATTATCCGGCTCGTAGCCATAGAGTGAGTGCTGCGTATATTGAGAAAGCTGTGAAAAGGTGTCGTCTGTAGGGCTTTTATGTGTCTTTCATCTAATTTTATTCGTTTATCAATTAAATCTCGAAAATACCACAAATTGGCCGGAATTCTCAAGTGTGTTATCTTAGCCCTACAAGAAAATTATAATTCTGAAAGAGTTAAAAATTAAATATATTTGGGCAAATTAAGACGCATATTAACAAGTTTATTAACACAAACAACGTTAATTTAGAGCTAGCTAACATGCATTTCAGTTAGAACTAACACGTTAATTTAGACCTGATGCCTTATCTCGGTGGAGGCGATCTCGACAGCGGCGAAGTGCGATGAGCCGGCGGCAACACTGAGCGGGGACGACAAGCGTAGGCTGCGGCGATTTCGGGAGGTGGAGAGGAGGGGGAGGTGATGGAGAGGCTGACGTCGAGGGCTTGGTCGAGCTCCGGAGGTGGCGATGAACCTGAGGGCTGAGCTCGAATGCCGTCGGAGGCGTGGCTGATGATGAGGGCTGAGCTCGATGGCGAGGAGGAGTAGACGGCGATGACCCGGCGGCTACACTCAGCGGCGACTGGAGAGGAGGAGGGGAGGAGATGGCTAGGGCAAGGGGATGGCGATGACGCTGAACGGGGACGTCGAGGGCTTGGCCGAGCTTGGGCGGCGGCGCTTTCGGGCGGTGGTGAGGAGGCGACCTTGAGCCGGCGGCGATGCTGATCGGGGGCGGCGAGCTCCGGCGGCGATTTCGGGCGCTGGAGAGGAGGAGGCGGGAGGTGATGGCGCGATCTGGGCGGGAGAGATGAGAGAGGGGTAGGGATTTTGGGGGGATGGGATTTTCAACGAAGGGCTCAGATCTCTCTGAGGGGTTTTGAATAAACGGCCCAGATCGCGCATCCTCAGAGCAAGCCTACGGAGTCACCGCAGATTCACTTGACCTATATATATATATATATACACACACACACACATTTTTGTTTTTGGTTTCTATGTATATGTAGTTGTACATATACATATATGTTTCTATGTATATATATAGTTATATATATATATATATATATACATACATTGTTTTATGTTTTCATGCTTAAAAATATGAGATTACATATTTATTATTGTGTTTTAGTTTAGCTATATAGATATGAAACAAATTTACATTCATATATATAATCATATGTTTCATACTCTATTTTGTTTAAGAATATATTGCATAGAATATGCAATTTTGAGAAAATATTGTTTTCTTGGTTTATGGACTTAACAATAATCATATACATCTTTTATTAAGTCTACAAAATTATTTTGTAATGTTTCAAAACATGGTTAAGCTAAAATGTCAAAACTCGTGTGTTCACATTTTCGTGTTTTGGACTATTTTGCAAAATAATGATATTTCTCATTTGGGAGGTCCTTTTTAAAAACTAGTTTTTGTAGCATGTTTATTATAATGTCTACAATCATCTTCTAAAGTTTCATAATTTTTAAAATTTATTTGATATTTTTAAACTTGGTTTAAAGTTGAGTTTTTCTATGCATTTCAGATCTGTGCACGTTTAGTCGACTCATTAGTCGACTCATGAGTCGACTCATAAGTCGACTCACGAAGTGCAACGGAATTATGATTTTTCTTCTGCTGAGTCGACTCGTATTCAGAGAGCCGTTGCACAGTAACGGCTAGTTTCCAGATTTGATTATTACACATACCCATAAGTCGACCCATAAGTCGACTCATTGTTACATACACCCACTTGAGCTTATTGTATTTGCATTCATAATATATTTGGGGTTGTGAGAGATAGTAACATTGAGTTGTGCCTAATTGAGTTCTCGTTCATTGTAGAGAACAAATCATTTGTTGTTATTGTGCTTAATTATGAGGAATACTTTGTAATACACTAGTACACCAAGAGGAGTGTGTGGTGAGAGACGGGATCGTTCCAAGAGGAGTGGGGTAGGTGGTAATGCCTAGAGAGAGGTTGTAATTCCTAACACTTGAGGGAGACATGGGCTAGAGACCAACACTTGAGGTGATAGTTAGTGTAGTTACATTACAAGTGTTGATTGTAAAGTTTTCGGTTAGCTAGAAAACCGTATTGTGAGGTGTAAACAATTTTTAGGTAAGCGTAGAAAACCCGGTGTGATAGTAGAGATCTCCTCGAGGTGAGGAGCGGAGACGTAGGTCGTGGGGACCGAACTCCGTGAACATATCGTTTGTTTGTGATTGCATTGGCGCACTTATCTTGTGTTCATATTTCATATCGCCATTATATCGTTTGTTTGTGATTGCATTGGCGCACTTATCTTGTGTTCATATTTCATATCGCCATTGTCTATTGGTCGTTATTTATATCACCCACTATCTTGTTTATTTTGTTTACCCTTGTGTATATCACTTATCCTTGCATAGTTATCTTGTTATATATCATATTTGCTAGGATATTTGTTAGTAAGTTTTAATTGGCATTTAAATCGGATTAGATTAGTATAAACCCTATTCACCCCCCTCTAGGGTTCTTTCCTAGTGGCATTAGGGTCCAACAGTAATAAGTTATATAATAAAGAAATCGATTTCCTACCCAAACAAGCTGGCGACCACAGTGGGAGCCAACAGTCTCAACACTGAGGCTGTCGTGCCGCATCCGACGATCAAGATCCTCGTGGATGAAGAGGTCGAATACGAGTTAGACCAACAGAAGTTCGAGGAGTACGTCTCCTTCTCCTCCTCCAGATCTGCCTCTCCTAGCAAGCGTAGGAAAGTTTCCTCTGCCCGAAAGATCCGCTGGTCTTCAGATCTAAAGACTCAAGAAGGTGAATTCCCTACTACCGTTGTTGTAGCCGCACCTCGCAATGATCCGTTGGTGTCCAATGAAGCCAGATCTATAGATCTGAACTCCTCTTCGCTCAAGGAGTCGACTGCTGAAGACGCACCTACTCTATTAAAGAGAGCACGTCAAAAGCAAAGCCAACGCCTCGCGCACCAATTCGCCAAAGCTTTGGATCAGGTAGACGGACTCTGTTACGAAGCAGATCTAGAGTTTAGAAAGCGCTAAGTGGATAAGACATCTCCACAGCAAGCTTCACGAACCTCCTCCTAACCACCTACTAACGAATGGGTTCATGTCAAATGGAACCGTTCCACTCTTGAGAAGCGCATTCGGAAGCATCGCGCACTTCTTGCGCATGCCCGGATCCTTGTGCGAAAAGCACAAGAAATGCAAAAGGAAGAGGCGGTTAAGAGATCGTCGAGATCCAAACAAATTTGGATGCCAAACGCCAAATCAACACCTAAGGCCAAAGCAAGCAACGTTGCTCCCCAGCCTTCGTCAACTTCGGATCCTGCTCCTATTGCTCCCACACCTTCGGTGAAGCCCAATGACAGTGTGGATCTCTCCAAATTTGGAATTCCGTTAAAGAATCACTTGGGTACTTTACACAAAGATCAAGGCAAAGCGCCTGTTAAAGAACGCTTGGGACCATTGAAGGAACCCCGAGCAACCAGCCAGGCTGGGGGTCGTACGCGACCTCCTAACAAGTTGATTCCCGTAATTACCCACGAGGGGTGGGGGTGCCTGCACAAAACCAAGAGCCCATTAAAATTTTACCCTTACGCGGGTGTGATTCTAAACGTGTGACTCCTGCTAAAGCTAATAAAGCACTACCTATTCAGAAGAAGACGCGTCGAACAAACAACAGTGTTTCACTTGAGGAATCAAACCAACAGCCGATAGGTTACTCTGACCGCAACGTCGATAAGTTGTACTATCGTGCTGTGGGTACTAATAAATCTCGAAAGAGAAGCACTCGAGAAGTGGACTTTCACTGTCTGTGTACCAAACTTATCAGGGTAGTATTATCAGCGTGTAGTTGCCCTAAGATCGCTCCACAGAGGGTCTCAATATTTGAAAAGGTCTCCACCAGAATGTCCAAGTCCAAGCCAAGGTGTTTCTATAGAAAAAGATCAGTTGCGCAAGATGACGAACTCCCAGAGATCACCATCAATATGGTCAATAAAGGGAAGTCAACGCAAAGTTTTAGTCCCCGTCATTTTTTGGACGTATCCCAACGTATAACTCGGTTGCCCGCGGGAACTACTAGGCATAGGGACTATCAGAGGATGAATAGCGGATTATTCTCAGGTGATAAAGCATCAAGTGCGAACTCTGCCATCACTTCTGATAATACGGTATCCAGCATAAGACAATCTCGTAAGGCGTTCATGATCAACACTGAACAAATGACCAAAATCATCAAGGACGCTTTGGCTAGCCAAAAAGAGAACTTTAAGTTCGAATTGGAAATGGCCATGATACGGATGAAGGAAGAGCATGACCAATAAATTCGGGCTCTGTCCAATCAATTTGGTGAATCCAACCATCGCAACCTTGCTAACCTATCAGGTGAAAGAACCCTAATGCCCCTAGGAAAGAACCCTAGAGGAAGGGTGAATAGGATTTATGCTAATCTAATCTGATTTAATGCCAATTAAAAACTTATTAACAAATATCCTAGCAAATAAGATATGCAATGAGATATATGCAAGGATAAGCGATATAAACAAGGGTAAATAAATAGTGTAAATAATATAGTGGACAAACTAAATAATGAGACAATGGTAATATAAGCAATGAGCACAAGTATAAATGAACGCCAATGCAAACTCAAACACAATTAAATAATCACGGAGTTTGGACCTTCCGTCCTACGTCTCCGCTCCCCACTCCTGGGGAGAAATCCACTACACAACCGGGTTTTTAACGCTCACTCAAATAACGTATTACACCTCACAATTTGGTTTTCTAGCTCACCGAAAACTTTACAATCACTCACAATGTAAACACACTAACTACCACCTCAAGTGTTGGTCTCTAGCCCGTGTCTCCATCAAGTGTTAGGAATTACAACCTCTCTAGGCATTAACACCTACCCCACTCCTCTTGGGATGACCCCGTCTCTCACCACACACTCCTCTTGGTGTACTAGTGTATTACAAAGTGATTTTCACAATTAAGGCTCACAATACAACAAGTTTGTTCTCTACAATAGATGAGAACTCAATGTAGGCTCACACTCAATTATTACAACTCTCACAACCCTAAGTATACTATGTATGAAAATACTAAAAGCTCAATGTGGGTGTGTGTAACAATAAGATTTAATAAAACAAAATCAAACTAAGCTCAATTATAAAAATCTAGCTTATAGAGATGATAATCAACAAACAATGTAAATACAAAGCTAGAAATTGAGTTTAGAAAACTTCTCTATAGATAACAAGAGAGAGGGAGAAGAGTGAATGCTCAAACACCAATAGATGCCTCCACTTGCTCTTGTGAAATTGTCTTCACAAACAAAACACTTAAACAAGGCTTAAACACCTTTAAACAAACTAAACAAACTAAAAAAACTTTTAAAACCCTTGTAAAACTTTTTTCTTGAGTGAATAGAACTGAGGATATGTGGGGGTATTTATAGGAACCCCAAACCAAGAGAAAACAAGGCAAAAAGACTAAAAAACTAAAACTGTAAAAGGCTGAAAAAACTAGTCGTTACAGCATCAGTTGACTGACAGCTTCCATCAATCGACTGATGAGCTGACCGTTAGAGGTATTTTCCAGCTCATCAGTCGACTGACGATCTTATCAGTCGACTGACGATCTCATCAGTCGACTGGTCAGTCAACCAAAACAAAATAAAAACTTTTTTAAATTGCAGGCACTTTCTTCAGTCGACTGATCGGTCGACTGATTTCATCAGTCGACTGACCAGTCGACTGATAACAGGTTTTCAGCCTGACTGAAACAAAAAATATAATTTTTAAACTGTTTTTAAAAATAGCAAACTAATTCAGAAAAATGTAAAACTTTGAAAAATGATTGTAGACATGATAATACACATGCTACAAAAACTGGTTTTCAAAAATCACCTCCCAAATGAGAAATCTCTTCATTTTACAAAATACTCCAAAACATGAAAATGTAAACATACTTGTTTTAACATTTTGACTACACCATGTTTTGAAACTTCATAAACTGATTTTATAGACTTAATAGAAGATGTATATTATGATTGTTAAGTCTATAAACTAGAATACAATATTTTCACATATAATCATTATATATATATATATATATATATATATATATATATATATATATATATATATAACAAAATGTGTATGTGTGTATATGATTGAGATTGAAGTATTTAACACACATAATATAAAACCTAAACTAATATTCTTAGCGATGATCTTGATCTTTAATAAACTCTGACTTGGTTGCGGATGAAGCTTGATCTTGAATATGACTTGATGTATAATGGCTTCATACCGATATTCCGCCAACCTCCATTTGATGTGATCGTGAAGGCTCAAACCATCCAACCTCCAACTTATTGTTTGCCTAGAATAGATACAAAACACAAACACTAGACAAACAACATTAGGAATTGTTTGTAATCATCAAAACAATATTAGAAGATGTAGGCTCATAATATGAGACCTAACAGTAGGTAAAGATTCAGATATGGATGAGCGTATCAATGTTGAGAGCCCTCCTGTTGACCAAAATGCTAGGGGTGGCCCTTGTGAAGACAACAACACTGGTGGTGGTCCCATCGAAGATGATAATACCTGGGGTAGCCGCATTGTTCCTCTCGAAAATTGTCCAAAACAAGATATAGACGAGGGCGAAAAGATGAAGGATCTCGAGAGCAAAATCGACGCTCTGATGTCTGCTCAAGAGGTGAAGAAGACCGGGATTACATGTCCTTACCCAAGAGAGTGGGATTTGATCCTGTATCCGGCAAAGTTCAACCTGATCAACTTTACGTCGTTCGACAGGAAGGGCTCGCCCACTCAACATTTGATCTATTTCAAATCCCACTTGGGCATGATTTCTGGAAACGAAGCCTTGATGGTTCGGTCATTCGTTAGCACCCTTTGCGAGCCTGCTTTCGATTGGTACCGTCATCTCAAGCCTGGAAACATCAATAGCTAGGACGATATGAAGAACTTGTTCCTCGGCAACTTCTTTGATGATGACGCCGAGATATCCATCTAGACACTCTTCGAGGAGAAACAGGAGGACGAGGAAACAGTCGACGACTTCGTCAAGCGCTTCCGGAATAAGGCGATGAACTGTCGAGATCCGATCACAGAGGACTTCATCCTCCAAACATTCCACAACAACCTCTCTTTGGATGTGTTGGAAGTTATGGGAGTAGCACCATCCAACACCTGAAAAGAGTTGAAAGTGCACGAAGAGCAGGCCAAACGCTTCCTCCGAAGGAAGAAGGCCGAGAGGAGCCAACCGACAGCTAATCCTCCGAACTCGAACTTTGCCTCCCGTGGTAAGGGCAAGGCACCTACAGCAGTTGTTGACGTTAATCAGACGTCGCAACAACAACCCCGAAGACAGTAAAAGACTTCGGATCCAAGACTCCAAAAGGAGTACTCCTTCAAGGATGAAGACGTTCCAGCCATTTTCAAGTCCCTCCTTGAAAATAACAAGATCAAGCTATCACCTATTGTAGATCAGGAGGAAGCTGACAATACTGCGGATCCGAAGTATTGTGCGTACCACAGGAGGATCCTTCATCTTACCAAGGCTTGCTTCGCTCTCAAGAATAGCATCTAAACATTGGTTGAAGCCGGCGTCATAATGCTCAATTAAGTTGAACGAACTCTCCGAAGAGTATACGAGTATAAACTACTTCTTAATCCTCCAACCGGTATATGAGGTTAAACTGCTCCCCGGTACTCCGATAGGTATATGAGTCTAAACTGCTTCCTACCTTCGACGGGAAGTTCATGGAGAATTTTATGCATAATATTCTTAAGGATAACCCGGTCATCCAACTGAGTTCAATATTAGACCCAGTCTTGCAAGAAGCTGGGGGTGGATGATCCATGTAACGGAAAATTTTTGAAAGAATTCTGTATAGTGTATTCGTAGGGATAACCCGGTCACTACAAGAAGGTGATGAATAAGAAACTCCCACACAAACTCCTGCTACGTCTGTGCACTCAACATTCTCATTGTTAGAGTCCGGACATGGTATTCAGAATTTTAATCTCCTGATCATTGACGATTATCAAACCCCTCCGTGTTATGTATTTGCCACTTAACACCAGGAACCCCTTTTGAGTGATTTGTACGAATCAACACTTCCTCTGTAATTTGTACTCCTACTCTCACTGTTAATTTGGTCAAACCTTCCTATAGTTAGGACCACAACCAAAGCCAAAATCTCCTCTCGATTCCTTCTATGAACGAGAGGTCCATTTTTGAATCGAATGATCAAACCTTCCTATAGTTAGGGTCACCTCAAACTCCTGCTTGATCAAACCTTTCTACAGTTAGGGCCAAAACCACAATTCACTCTCGATAAATGAGAAATTTACCTTTAGTTCAGTAATCAAACCTTCCGACAGTTAGGATTATCCGAATCTTTTTGATTCTCAGAGTGGAGATCCCACTCTTAGTTTCACTCTTCAGATTCTCGAGGTGGAGATCCTACTTCGAGTCTCCTTTGCAACTGGAGATAGAATATAAAATTCTTTCTCTTCGGTTTTGGGAGATAGAATATAAAATTCTACCTCTCCAGCATCGGGTTCGTCTTTTCCCCAAGAGAAGACACTACTTTTCAACTCTTAAAATCTGTGCTTCATACGCACGGGGAATTTTATCCTGAATCCTAAGTAGGGATAAGTCAATGCGTAATACACGTTGTCGGTTTAGTCTTTCACCGATTGAAGAAGACACCAGAATTCAAGTCTGGGGAATTTGATCCTGAACCCTAAGAAGGGATAAGTCAGCGCCTAACATACGTTATCGGTTAGTCTTTTGTCATAAAAAGGACAAAAGCCCACATATTCGATATTGTGGCAGTTTGTTATTAATAACACCATAATCCGTGCCTCACACGTACGCGGAATTTTATCTCGAATCCTAAGTAGGTATAAGTCAGCGCCTAACACGCGTTGCCGGTTTAGTCTTTCACCGATTGAATAAGACACCAGAATCCAAGTCTGGGGAATTTTATCCCGAAGCCTAAGTAGGGATAAGTTAGCGCCTAACACGCGTTGTCGGTTAGTCTTTAATCGTAAAAAGGATAAAAGCTCACATATTCGACATTGTGGCAGATTGTTATTAATAACACCATAATTCGTACCTCATACGTACGGGGAATTTTATCCCGAATCCTAAATAGGGATAAGTCAGCGCCTAACACGCATTGCCGGTTTAGTCTTTTACCGATTAAAGAAGACATCAGAATCCGAGTCTGGGGACTTTTATCCTGAATCCTAAGAAGGGATAAGTCAACGCCTAACACGCATTGCCGGGTAGTCTATTCCCGTGAGAAAGACGAAGTCTACATATTCAATATCGTAGCACTAAAAGAGTTAACTCTTTTATCACAACATTACATGCAGAACGGACTTAAACAATCTGCATGCAAGTCTAATTTAAACGGTAATCGATAAAGGCACGTCAAATCCATTGATGGCTGAGGATTTGCCAAAAATCCTGAGTCTGCATCTGATACATTCGGCCGGGTAGTCTTTCCCGTGAGAAAGATGAAGTCTACGTATTCAATATCGTAACACTAAAAGAGTTAACTCTTTTAGCACAACGTCACATGCGGAACGGACTTAAACAATTCGCATGCTAGCCCAACTCAAACGGTTGTTGGTAAAGACTCATCAAACTCGTTGATGGCTGAGGGTTTGCTAAAAATCCTATGAATGTGAGAGTCATTGACGCATCAGCCCCATTAGTGTTGATGGCTGAGGGTTTGCTAAAAATCCTATGAATGTGAGAGTCATTGACGCATCAGCCCCATTAGTTGGTCTCGTGACTCGAGCATCATTGACGCATCAGCCCCATTAGTTGGTCTCGTGACTCGAGCATCCAACAACTTCGGGATAAGATCCATATTTGTAGACGAATCAGCTTTAACAGTTGGTTCTGCAGCCCTAACTGTTAGAACCGCCATGCTCTAATACCTTAAGAGCTTAAACTTTGTATACTCCAGCAAACGTATGAGTATAAATCGTGTTAACGGCGAGCGATCCGAAACTCTAGGTTAACACCGGTCAATGCGTAACCCTAGGTCAACGCCAGCTAACGCGTTGCGATGAAAAGTTAATGTCGGACGATCCGAAACCCTAGTCAACACCGGTCAATGCGTAACCCTAGGTCAACGCCAACTAACGCGTTACAATGAAAAGTCAACGCCAGGTGATCCGAAACCCTAGGTCAACGACGGTCAACGAGTAACCCTAGATCAACACCAGTCAATGCGTTGTAATAAAAAGTCAACACCGATCAACGCGTAACCCTAGGTCAACGCCAATTAACGCGTTACGACAAAAAGTCAACACCAGGTGATTTGAAACCCTAGGTCAACGACCGAGCGATCCGAAATCCTAGGTCAATACTAGTCAACACGTAACCCTAGGTCAACGTAGGTTAACGCGTTGTGACGAAAAGTCAACGCCGGGTGATCCGAAACAACACCGTTCAACGCGTAGCCCTAAGCCAATATATTGTGGCAGAGGTAGTCAGTTCAAAGTCAACTCGGTAGCACGAGCCAAAATCAACTCACCAGTTTTGATTCAAGACTTCGACGACGGCCAGACGATAAACGCAGCGCCAGGAGAACTTCAGCTATTCGTCAAAATATCGAATAGACTAAAAATCGAAGGAGTCAAGAATCAAAACTAACTACAGGTCCTTTTATACTGACTGAAGGTTGGACCAATCACATCCAAAGCATTCCAGCCTCCTCTACAAAAGAATGAGGCTGAAATACTTTGGAGGGGGTATCTGTAGGCGTCTAAAATTGCCTACGGGCCCTCACACGTAGCTCGAGGCACAAAGAAGATGATGAACATTACTATCCGAGTCGCAAAAGCTTAATCGACATTGACAAGCATATGAAGTGAGTCAACGAACCATGCAAAGCAACAGAACTTCGGAATAACGAAAACACGAACTGATCGGGTGCTCCGCGTCACTTACGAAAGATGAAATACCCCTCATGTCCCATCCACTCCACAGATGATTCAATCTTGGGAACTTGTAGATCTTCTTGACGGCTTTCCTATGCATCTTGAATCGCATGATTCTGAGTTCGGACGACGAAGATACGGCTGAAACGGACAAGACGCGCAGA
The DNA here is from genome assembly GCF_001876935.1 of Asparagus officinalis. Lineage (NCBI taxonomy): Eukaryota > Viridiplantae > Streptophyta > Magnoliopsida > Asparagales > Asparagaceae > Asparagus > Asparagus officinalis. The sequence goes on from NC_033794.1 coordinate 28,468,831, forward strand.
ACTACGTTCCGGGCCTTGGCGAGACACCCACAGGTGTCTCGGCCAGGCCGAGACACCCACGGGTGTCCGCGGACCCGAAAATCAGATTTTGGCAGTTTAAAGTCGTTTTTCGACCGTTAACCGCTTGGATTTATTTTAACTGGTCTGATATCATCCATGAACGTGGTTAAGTGGTTACAACTGAAGATAAGATCGAATCGATCGTTTTTATCCAAAAACAGGGGTTTCTAAGCCTATAAATATAGCCCAAGGGCCTTCATTTTTTTATATCTGGAATTCTAGAGCGTTGACGAAGCCCTGCCGAACTGAGGACTGAAGAGCCATGAATTTCAGAGAGGAGGAGATATCAGCGAATTCTTCGATATAAAGAAGAGGAGTTCGTTAGATCCGCAGTCCGGTTCCTTCCCTTGAGATTGCCCCGTTGCGATGATCTCGAGAAGAGTGATTATCTCGCTGTTATCGAGATAATTGCTTTGGTTTCTTGATTCCTTCACGAATCAACAAAGCTCCGGATCTGATCTGATCATTTGGTGGTCCACGGATATCAACGTCTCCATCATAGGCAAAGATCTCACACAAGCAGCGAGCGATAAATACCCGTTGCATTTGTTTGAAGGAGATTGTAATTTTAATTTTATTGTGTAAAGGTCTTATAAAAAGACCGATCTTTTTTTGAACTTGTTGTAACGACTGAAGTTGTAATAAGTTATACAATGAAGAAATCGATTTTTCACCCAAACAACTCCCTCAATATAACTAGGGATGTGGGAATTGGGATGACCACCGACCCTAGAGCTAGATCTAGAAGGGGACGACTCTCTAGATGATTCAGAATCAGCAGGCTCAGGAGTAGGGTTACGAGCTAGAGCTTCATCTAATGCAAGTTGGGTAGCGGGTATACATCAAAGAGAGGACGGAGTTTGATAGAGATCTCATTAGATAAATCAACCCTAAGATGAATGAAAATTTTAGTAAAAATGTCCCTAAAAGGAAGGAAAGTAGTGTGATCAGTGGCCAAGATATCAAAAATAACGTTTCCCTAATTTACATCAACTTTCCCAACAACAGAATAAATGACACGAGTGAGTTCTTGGAAATAGTGACTATAAGTCCTAGTCTTGGGAATTATATTATAACAGATAATACAGCTAATGATTTTGGCCAAATCGGAAGCATTCTCAGCAGTAAGTGGGAGACATTTTCTAGGAAGAGTCAAAAAGGATTCCACAGCATGATCATCATAAATAACATCACATAATAAGGTGTCTCCATGAGAAAGACCAAGAATATTTGATAATTCATCCGCACAGAACATGATACGATGATCTTTGACTTTGGAGAAAATGAATGGGGTTCTAGGGTTAGAAGAATCTACTCGAAGAGTTGCATAGAATAGATGTATCAAATGAGGACAATAAGGAAGATCATTATCACTGGTAAGCAAATTAACCATTTTAGCATCTACAAACTAAGTGCTCAACATAAAATGATCAAAATCATCAAATTTGACATATCTTCCAGGAAAAGGTTTTAGTTGACATATAGAACGATATTTTCTAATTAAGGATGGATCTCTAAGATATTTTTCATAATATTCATAATTTGTTGCGGGAAGAGGAGCATGAGAGAATGAATGTTGTTCTCTACCAGTTCTAATATGTTTAGGATGACCTCTACGCATAGTGATGATAATACAGTCTAAACACAAGATCAACCCTAAAGCACAGATCTAGATCACAATGAAAAACTCTAAAATACAACCTGAGAGCTCTAAAGAAAGGAACAAAGGATATTAGAGGATTATACTTAGCAAAAAGGGAACCAAGAGGTCTTAAGAGCTCA
>NC_033794.1:28470682-28470928 GCF_001876935.1 Asparagus officinalis
GGAAACATTTAGGGTTAGGGTTTGATCTATAGGGAAAAATCAAGGGCTGGTATCTAGTCAAAGAACAAGTGAAAGGCTAGGATTAGGTCCCAAAACAAAAACGGGTCGCAAGCGGGTCCAAAACGGGTTAGAAATAAAGACAAAATCCAAAACCAAACCCGAAAACTGGAGCTCGTTAGTCGACTAATAAGTCGACTGAAGACCTGAAAATTAGTTTTACAGAAAATTTTGAACTGTGGTTTCTTT
>NC_033794.1:28470938-28515330 GCF_001876935.1 Asparagus officinalis
TATACAACAAATTTTGATTTAAAAGAATTTGGTAAAAATTTTCATTTGAAACATGAAATAAAAAAAACAATCATAAAAAACAAAACATAAAAAAAATCAAAAGATCAAACTAAATTCAAGTTTTTTTTTGCACCCAAATTTTTTTGGTGTCGAATTGTTAATGTACATGACTCTTATCATTTAAGCTCAAAGCCCTTGGATTATGATCCCATTTGGGTGCATTTAGTGCACGGACACAGTCAAAATAATATTTATGCAAATGACCTTTACGATTGCAATATGTGCAATGAAAGGGTTGAAAAGATTTGCGTTGACATTGTGATTGTGCACGAGAATTATTTTCAAAAATAGATGGTTCATTAAAATTATTTTGCAAATGAGAAACTCTTTTTAAATCAAAACAAAATTTGGTCAAATGACCAAAACGATCACAATAATCATATTTATACACATGAGCATGTTTGTGATAAGTTTTATGTGCGTGTACATGTGTATGATGTGATGAAACTTGATGGGATGCACAAGTATCAATATTTTTGGATATTATGGATTTTTGTGCATCATAACAAAATTTGGCAATATAGCCATTCCGGTCACAATAGAACACTTATAAATTTTATTATACATGTGTGCATAGTGTATTGGTATCTTAGAAGAGTTTGCATGGGACTTTGCACACAAATCCATAAGCATGTTATTATTAGCAATGTATGTATTTAAGGTTGAATCTAAAGAGTTTATATGTTTTTTCATTTGATTCAACTCATCAATAGGCATATTTGAATTGATATTAGAAGTGGAACAAACATAATTATTTACAAAAGAATTTAATTTATTTCTGTAGGGTCCTGTTTTGCTTATGTATACCAAGTGTAGGATCGTGATCCTTAAGAATAGAGTGCGCTCTTATAAAAATCTGCGGAAGCTTTACACTTAAACACTAGAGGGTGGGTTTGCAAAGTAGATTATAAATTACAAAGAAAGAATGGCAATCTCAGAAAATAAACATCACAAACACAAGCATGTATACTGGTTCTACCAATCCAGTGTACATCCAGTCCCCAAGCAAATCCCGCTTGAGATTTCCACTATGATTTTGAAACCTTACAAAATCAAAAGCAAACCTGACCAATTTGCAAGACCATGCAAATTACAACACTAATTGATAAGACCATGCCAATTGCCACCCAATCTCTAAACCAAGAGATTAACCCTCTCAAACCCGAGAGAAATCCTTTTTGAAGCAAGAACACAATTGATCCTATAAGCCTTGAATGTGTAGTGAAGTGCTGCAGTGGCTTAGGATTCTTTTAACTCTCTGAATATTGTCTATACAATCTCTAAGAATGATTGAAACCAAGGCAATATCAGAAACTCTCTTTTTCTAAACACTTAGCATGAAAATCTGGAAAATTAGAGAGTGAATATGCACAAAATGTTTGATCTTGCAAGTGTAAAACTTGGTGCTTGTTTTCTGATGTTTAAACCTATTTATAGCCTCTGAAATGACATAATTTTAAAACCAATTAACGTCCACAAAACGGCTATAAATAGTCACTTATTCAAAACCTGAAATCTGGAAAAACTGCATCTGTAGTCGACTACAAGTCATAGTAGTTGACTACACTGAGTCTAAACAGACTCTATGAAGTCAGAAAATTGCTTAGTAGTCGACTACAAAGCATAGTAGTCGACTACACTGTAAACTCACAGATTCTGGAATTTTCTTTTCAGTGTTTTGGCTATAACTTTCTCATACGACATCAGAATGAGGTGATTTAAGATTTGTTGGAAATCTGTTGAAGAGACCTACAACTTTGGTCTTTTGAGTTTTTCCAGATTCTAATTGATAAGGGGTGTAAATGAAATATTTTAAGACTAACTCAATATCTATAAACTCTAATGGCTAACATAGGGGATTTTTATTGTTAACCAACACACTAAGCATGTGTTAGTGTGTTCTAACACTATGTATGTACATGTGTGTGAGTGATCAAGGCTTGTACAAATTTCTAAGCAAAGAAAATATAAAATTACATTTTTGATAATAAAGTATATCTTCTTCTTTGCTTCATTTTGCCTTGAACTCATTTATGTCTTGAGTATCTCTTTGAATATAATTATTGATATAGCTCTGATACTGCAAAATAAATGTTAGCACATAATACACACAACATATAATATTTGTTATCATCAAAACAAACTAATCTTGGGGTCAAGATTCCTAACAATTTCTTATAGTCATGCATTAATTTTTCTAGTAGCTTCTACTTCTATCATGGCATTATTTTTATCATGAGTTAAGCTAGTTATAGATGAAGACAAGCTGTTATTTTCTAAACTTGATATCAAGTTTGGAAGCTAGGAACTTATGGTCGGATTTTAAACTAACATGCTCGGTTTTTAAATTAATAAAATAACGTTACAATTTCTTATAGTCATGCATTAATATTTCATACCCATGTGCGAGTTCATCAATAGTTAATTCATTATTATTATTGGACTCGCATACATCACTAGGGCTATCGCCTAGTGGCCGTGTACATGAAGATGATGCTTCACTTGAACTTGAAGAGGAATCCTCCAAAGCTTATTGGATCACCTTCAAGTTTCCTTGATGTGCTTCTATAAGTTTCCATAATGTATAAGCATTATCAAAAGAACCAAACTTGTTAGAAAAAGATGAATCAAACGCATCATGTAGAAATTATAACAAAATCTTGTTCATAGTAAATAATTTTTGATCATTTTTACTCCATTTGGATTTCTCCAAAGTGGGTACAATATAAGCGCAATCGATTATTTCTCACAAATCAAAGTGTCTAGATTAAAAAAAAATCTAACACACCATTGTGCGTAAGGGAAATTATTAATTCTAGGAGCAATATTAATGGCATAAACTAAGCTAGGTGCACTATGCATATCTATAATATATTATGCAAGCAAAAAAATAATCTCAAAATAGATTAGCAAGATATAAAACTTGGATCTTTGACTCTAGGTGGTTAAGCTATAAATCAGGAGCACCAAGCTCTGATACCAAATGAAATAGCCCTAGAGGGGAGGGGTGAAAAAGGTATATACTAATTTAATCTGATATTAATGCCAATTTAAAACTTATTAACTTATATACTGGCAAATATAAAATACAACAAGTTATATGAGCTAGGCTATGCAATATAAACAAAGGGCGATATAAACAAGAACAAATATGCAAATGAGATAGTGCACAAATAGACAATACAAGCACACGATGTGATCACAGAGCTCGGTCACTCTCGACCTATGTCTCCACTCCCCACTCACGAGGAGAACTCCACTATCTCAAAAGATACTGCACAACTGGTTTTCAACGCTCACCGACAAACGTTTACAATGTTAGACCCTAGAGGGGGGGTGATTAGGGTCTTATGCTAATCTAATCCGATTTAAATGTCAATTAAATCTAATTAATAAGTTATCCTAGCAAGTATGAAATACAACAAAAATATATAAGCTAGGATAAGCAATATGAACAACAAAGAGATATATCCTATATGATAGAAATATATGTAAGGATATATAAACAATAAGATATATCCTAACAAAGAGATATAGACAATGTATGTGCAAGGATATAAAACTAACACAAGGGTAAACAATATGAACTAGATAGTGGATCATATAAATAATGAGCTAATGACAATGGCGACAAGAAATATAAACACAAGTATAAATAAACGGCAATGTCACACTCAAACACAAGATATGATCACGTAGTTCGGACCTTCCGTCCTACGTCTCCGCTCCCCACTCCCGGGGAGAAATCCACTATCACAACCCGGTTTGGAAGCCGAAACTTCTACACACTCGGTTTACAAGTTCACCGAAAACTCTCACACAATAAACACTATGCAATTACACTCTACACCCACTAAGTGTTGGACCTAGCCGTGTCTCCCTCAAGTGCTCGGTTACAACCTCTCCCTAGGCTCGTCAACCGACGCCACTCCTCTTGGGACGATCCCCGACTCTCACCACACACTCCTCACTCGGTGTACAAGTGTATTACAAAGTGATTCTCACGATAAGCACAATATAACAAATGATTGTTCTCTCTAACAAGGTAAGAACTCAATTAGGCTTAACTCAATATCACACAATCCCACAACCCAATTATATAATGTATGCAAATACAATAAGCTCAAGTGGGTGTGTGTAAACAATGAGTGAAATCAAAATCAAAACTAAACTCAATTAAAATCTAGCATATAGAAATTATAAACAAAATAATAAATAGCTAGAAATGAGTTTAGAGATTCTTCTCTGAATAACAAGATGGAGAGATGGAGATTGAAGCCCAAACAAGAAGATAATCTCCTCCACTTGTGAAAACCAAAACAGCTTTAAACCAAACCCTTGATGGAGCTTTCGGTCGACCGGACCGGTCGACCGACCAACTCTCTGCTGCCCAGTGAGAAATGAATATATGAGCGGTCGACCGGATCGGTCGACTGAAAACTGATATGTAGAAAATCTGATTTGCTGATTTTAAAATGCTGTTTAAAAATATCAAATAAATTCCAAAAAATGTAAAACTTTGGGGAATGATTGTAGACATGATAATAAACATGCTACAATGACTAGTTTCCAAAAAGGACTTTCCAAATGAAAAATATTATCATTTTACAAAATAGTCCAAAACATGAAAATATGCGATACTTGAATTTTGATGTTTTGACATAAACCAAATTTTGAAACTTTGTGTAATGTTTTTATAGACTTAGTAAAACATGTATAAACTGATATTCAAGTCTACAAACTAAGAATATAATATTTAAGGTACTTAACCACATAATATAAAATCTAAAACTACATTACCCAAGCAATCTTGATCTTCAATTAAGCTTGACTTGGTACTCTTGCGGATGAAGCTTGATCTTTAACTTGAATTGTACGTTGCTTCACTCCACAATTCCGCCAACCTCCTCTTGATATGATCGTGTAGGCTCAATCCATCCAACCTCCAACAACGTTGTTTGTCTACAATATATAGGAATACACAAACACTAGACAAACAACATTAGTAGTAAATTTTTTGTAAATCATCATCAAAATAAGAAGGCCAACAATCTTCCCCTTTTTGATGATGACAAACAATTTACAAAAAGGATATATGCATGAAGGAAATGAATATATAAATTATAATTCACATGCATATAACCACGAAAAAGTATACTCACAATATTTCTCCCTCTTTGACAACATCAAAAAGGGGACAAAGGAATTAAGAGAGCAAAAACTCCCCCTATCAATAAGCATAGGTGAGTATAAACAAACATAGAATAGGGAGTAGCTCCCCCTATCAAAATGACATATAAAATATATGCAATAAAGGATCATGGCAAACATATGTGAGCAAGCATAAATGCAAAACACAACTCACATACAAAAAGATAATGAGAACATATACGAATATCAATATAAAAAATAGTGTCTCATTAACATAGAAAAATATAAAAACCATATAAAAGAATAGATTTATGAAATCAAAAGAAGAGGAACATGAGAATCATGCAAAAAGTTTTTAAATGAAAACGAATCAACCAAAAGAAATCATAAATCAAAGTTTAAGTCCAAAAACGTAAAATCAAATCATCATTGATTTAAAAATCAAGAGAACATTTTAGCATCCGGTAAACATGATTTGGGAGTAAACACCTAATAAATCCGGAGGGTTATATAAGTACAAACCTCTCATCAAAATAAAACCAATAATCATGAAAACAAAATAGTTTGACCAATAAAATGAATTGTTTTCATAAAAGTTTAAAATACATTTTTCAAAACCAAGAAAAAGAAAAATAAAAGTACTAATATTCTTGACTTAAAAATTATTTTGGCACCCAAGTATTCTTGGTGCAGGTTTGTTTAGGGACATGACCCCTATCATTAAAGCTCAAAGTCCTAGAGTTATGAACCTTCTTGGACATATGTGGTGCACGGGATCGGTCATAGAAATAATCACTCAAATGACCCTTCCGATTGTAATATGTACAATGGAAAGGAAGCATTTGCTTATGTTGACCATTAAAAGGTGCACGAGGAACATTTGAAAATAAAGATGGTCTTTTAAGATTATTTTGCAAATAAGAAACATTTTGAAACAATGTTGGTCTACTTGAAATATTTTACGATTTAGAAACTTTTCGCAAATCAAAACAAAACTTAGCTAAGTGACCAACTCTATCACAAAAATCATAATGATACACATTACCATGCTTATGATGAACAATGGGTGCATGTGTGTGTACATGTGTTGATGAAGAAGCCTTATGAGATGCACATGGAGTATTAGCAATCTTAGGTTTGTGTGCATCATAGCAAAATTTAGCAATGTGGCCTTTATAACTGCAAATAGAGCATTTGTAAACTTTGCTATACAAGTGTGCATAGTGTGTAGGTGATTTTGTAGCACTAGACTTAGCACACTTGTCCATAAGTTTCTTATGGTTATCAATGCATGTTTTTAAAGTTGAATCTAAGCATGATATGCGTTCCTTAACAAGATTCAAATCATCATTATGCACAACATCATTGATAATAGAAGTAGAGCATGTATGGTTATCAAAATCATTTCTAATAGCTACTACTTCTAGCATGACATTATCTCTTTCATGAGTTAACTTAGCAAAGTTTGAAAGTAAAGAATCATGATCCAATTTTAATTTTTCATTGTTTTCTTTAAGGATCATATTTTTATTAGAAATGGTATCAAACTTAGATGCTAACAACTCATGATCGGATTTCAAATCCTCATGCTTGATTTTTAAATCAATAAAATTTTTATGCAATGAGTTATAGGCATGCAACAATTTTTCACTAGCACAAGCAAGTTCATCACTAGATAAATCATTAGTGGTTTCAAACTCGCAAACCTCACTAGGGCTATCACCTAGTGGCCGTGTACATGATGCTCCACATGAACTTGAAGCCGGATCCTCCAAAGCTTGTCGGACCGCCTCCAAGTCCCCTTGATGTGCTTCTATAAATTTCCAAAGTTTGTAAGCACTATCAAAATGAACAAACTTGTTAGACATAGATGAATTAAAAGCATTTAGCAAATATTCTAACAAAATATTGTTAATTGTAAACATACGATGATCATTCTTATTCCACTTGGATTTCTCCAAAGTGGGCACAATATAAGCATCATCTATAATTTCCCATAAATCAAAGTGTTTAGATTGAACAAAAAGTTTAAATCTAACACACCATTGGGCATAGGGGAAATTATCTAATCTAGGAGCAATACTAGAATCATAGCCTAAACAAGATGCATCATTCATATCCATAATTTGTAAAAATATGCAAGCAAGAAATTAAAACTTAATTAACAAGTTATCCTAGCAAGTATGAAATACCACAAGATATATGAGCTAGGATAAGCAATGTGAACAATGAGATATATCCTATATGATGAAATATATATATATGCAAGGATATATAAACTAACACAAGGGGTAAACAATGTGAACTAGATAGTGGATCATATAAATAATGAGCTAATGACAATGGCGACAAGAAATATAAACACAAGTATAAATAAACGGCAATGTCACACTCAAACACAAGATATGATCACGTAGTTCGGACCTTCCGTCCTACGTCTCCGCTCCCCACTCCCGGGGAGAAATCCACTATCACAACCCGGTTTGGAAGCCGAAACTTCTACACACTCGGTTTATAAGTTCACCGAAAACTCTCACACAATAAACACTATGCAATTACACTCTACACCCACTAAGTGTTGGACCTAGCCATGTCTCCCTCAAGTGCTCGGTTACAACCTCTCCCTAGGATCGTCAACCGACGCCACTCCTCTTGGGACGATCCCCGACTCTCACCACACACTCCTCACTCGGTGTACAAGTGTATTACAAAGTGATCTCACAATAAGCACAAATATGACAAATAATTGTTCTCAAAACAAGGTGAGAACTCAATTAAGCACAACTCTTAGTCACAAACCCACAACCCCAAATTTATATAATGTATGCAAATACAATAAGCTCAATGGTTGTGTGTGTAAACAAAGAGTAAATCAAATCAAACTAAACTCAATATAAAACTAGCTTTAATAGAAATGATAATTGACAAATAATAAATGAAAGCTAGAGTAGAGTTTAGAAAACTTCTCAATGGAAGACAAGATGGAGAGATGGAGATTGGAGCCCAAACAAGAAGATAATCTCCTCCACTTGTGAAAACCAAAACAGCTTTAAACCAAACCCTTAAACAAGCTTAAAACAAGCTTAAATCCTTTTTAAAACCCTTGTTAAAAACTTTCTTTTCTTAACTTGAAAGAGAGCAGCAATAGGGTATTTATACCCACTCTAAATCTCAGTCAAAACCCTTAACAAAAAACAAAAACAGCCCCAGCAAACAGCTCAAGAAATAGCCGTTGGAAAAGCAACGGATCTATTGTCGGTCGACCGGAAATTTCGTCGGTCGACCGACGGAGAGCAAAAACACGAAGAATGGCTCTGGACCATCGTCGGTCGACCGGTGCGCTCGACCGATGGAGCTTTCGGTCGACCGGACCGGTCGACCCGGTCGACCGGAAATGTCGTCGGTCGACCGACGAAGAGCAAAAACACGAAGAAGCAGTTCTGGACCATCGTCGGTCGACCGGTGCGGTCGACCGATAGAGCTCTCGGTCAACCGGACCGGTCGACCGACCAACTCTCTGCTGCCTAGTGAGAAATGAATATATGAGCGGTCGATCGGATCGGTCGACCGAAAACTGATATGCAGAAAATCTGATTTGCTGATTTTAAAATATTGTTTAAAAATATCAAATAAATTCCAAAAAAATGTAAAACTTTGGGGAATGATTGTAGACATGATAATAAACATGCTACAATAACTGGTTTCCAAAAAGGACTTCCCAAATGAAAAATATCATCATTTTATAAAATAGTCCAAAACATGAAAATATGAGATACTTGAATTTTGATGTTTTGACATAAACCAACTTTTGAAACTTTGTGAAATGTTTTTATAGACTTAGTAAAACATGTATAAACTGATATTTAAGTCTACAAACTAAGAATACAATATTTTTACAAAATTGCATATTCTATGCAATGTTTTTAAAACCGCAATAGTAAATATGAAATATGTGATTTCATATTATAAACATAGAAACTCAAAAACTATGTATGTATATATATAACTATATATATGCATAGAAACCAAAACTTATGTATATATATATAACTATATATATATACGAAGAAACCAATAAGTGTGTGTGTATAGATATTGAGCTTAGAGTATATAACACACATAATATAAAATCTAAAACTACATTACCCAAGCAATCTTGATCTTCAATTAAGCTTGACTTGGTACACTTGCGAATGAAGCTTGATCTTTAACTTGAATTGTACGTTGCTTCACTCCACAATTCCGCCAACCTCCTCTTGATATGATCGTGTAGGCTCAATCCATCCAACCTCCGACAACGTTGTTTGTCTACAATATATAGGAATACACAAACACTAGACAAACAACATTAGTAGTAAATTTTTTGTAAATCATCATCAAAACAAGAAGGCCAACATACAACACTCAAAATGCAATCACACAACACACCTTTTAAGTGTTGGCTTAGCTCGTGTCGCCTTCCTCAAGTGCTCAGATTTACAACCTCTCTCTAGGCTTTAAACACCCTTAAACCCTTGTTAAAATTATTTTTAAAACTTTCTTAAGTGGTTTGAATGTTTATGATAAAGGGGTATATATAGTGGAAAAACTAATCTCAAGAAACTAGCAAAAATCAACAAAAACCACAAAACAACAAAAATCTAGAAACTAGTCTTTACTGTGCAACGGCTCTATTGTAAGTCGACTTATGACAGGTATTAGTCAACTTATATAGTATAAGTCAACTTATTATATTATGATTCGACTCAGCAGATAAAAAATACCATTTGCGCAATACTTTATGAGTTGACTTGGTACTGTAGCAAGTCGACTTAAAACGTGCACATGATCTGATATGAACAGTAAACATCAACTTTAAACCGTGTTTAAAAATATCAAATAAATTCTAAAAAATATAAATTTTGGGGAATTATTTATAAACATATAAATGAACATGTTAGAAAAAAATTTCAAATATCATTCCATGTTTGTGAAATCTCTACGTTTTGCAAAACTTGTAAATACATGTGTATATAAAATTATTGATTTTTTACTTTTGAGTTAAATAATATTTTAAAATCTTTCAAGATGATATTATAGACTTAATAAAAGATATATAAAGAGAAATATAAGTCTATAAACTAATTACTCAATATTTTATCAAAATTACTCAAAAAATAAGAATTGTGTGTGTGTATGTGTGTGTGTGTGTGTGTGTGTGTGTGTGATATTAAGCTTAAAGCATTTACACACAATATAAAAATGCTAAACTAGTGTACCAAGTTGATTAGCACATGAAGCTTGATCTTGGATCTTGACTTGACTTGTATTTGCTCCATTGACAATATAGCTATTGAATCATTCAACCTGGGTTAATCAATCAAAACCAAACACTAGAAAACACGTTATAAATTATTTGTTAAATAATCAAAATAAGATTAGAGTGTAGGCTCATGGATATGAGTAAGATGCTAGAAACTCTTATCACACGAGTGATACCCTTTGGAGCTGTGGCCGTTGCTGAAGCTAAGACTAAGTGTTGAATGTCATTTAGCTTAGAGCAACGACAACAACATTGTTTTACTAGGTATAGCCATAGTGGGAGCACTCTATTGGTAATCTTGACTGGGTTAGGATGAAATTATTGTATACTTATATGTTGAAATGATTGAAGTGAAAAATCTCATGTCCACTTTACCTGTTGACTATCAGTCAAAGTAAGGGTCTGACTTAGCGTACAAGGTCCGGGCTTACTGGGAGATCCCAATCATATTGCGGGGCAATATGGTCAGACAAGTTCATCACGAGGTGATGGAATTTGGGTCTATAGGGTATTTTTTTAATGATGTATGCTCTTAGGGAGATAAGTAATATTATAGCACGTTGCCATAAGACGTGTGCTAAGACCGGATATAAGGAGGTCGAGGGATGGATCCATGCTCCCTGGCTGTGTGAGCCTTTATAGACGACCACCACCTATGGAGGGCAGTCACCATACCTTTACAGACACTGGGCTTTCTAATAAAGCTATTATGAGCGATCTATTATGATGAAACAATACCGTACATACGAGACAGTGTCAAGAAAGTGCATGATTAGCAGGCCCAACTATTCATGGCTAGAAAATGAGCAAATGACATGTCTCCTAACTGCATCGCTTGGCCAGCTCTTATTTATGTCAGGGATAGGATCTAAACATCGAAGGTAGACTGTGGTGTTCAAGTACGCTTTTTCGAGGGATCGTAGATAGGTATGATCAGATCTGGGATACGAGATACCGTATATTTACACTACTTATTATTGAAAGTACCCTAGAGGGAGGTGAATAGGATATTTGCTAATCTAATCCGATATCAATACCAATTTAAAACTTATTAACTAATATCCTAGCAAAGTGATATACAATGAGATATGTGTAAGGATATACAATAAAACAATAGGCGATATAAACATGCAGCAATGGCGATATAGTAATATAATGAACAATAAGCACAAAAGAAATACGGCAAGGCAATTGCAAACATAAAGAAATGATCACGGAGTTTGGTCAACCCACGACCTACGTCTCTGCTCCTCACCCTCGAGGAGAATCTCCACTATCTCATATAATTACTATACAATCGGTTTTCTAAGTTCACCGAAAACTTTTATAACTATCACAATTGCAATTACACAACACACTTCTCTAAGTGTTGGCCTAGCCCGTGTCAACTTTCTCAAATGCTCGGAATTACGACCTCTCCTTAAGATTTACTACTGATGCCACTCCTCTTGGAATTGACCCCGTCTCTCACCAACCACTTCTCTAAGTGTCCTTCTGTATTACAATGTGTTTTCTTAATAATTAAGCTCAAATAAATGTTTTTTTCTCTACAATGGATTAGAACGAGTTGTAAGCTCACTCTCAAAGATACAACCCCACAACCCAAATGTATACAATATGTGAAAATACAAAAATCTCAAGGGGTGTGTGTGTAATCAATGAGTATAATGAAACCAAAGTTAAACTCAAATCAATCTAGCATAAATAAGAGAATCAAAATAATAAATGGCTAGAAGATGAGTTTAGAAACACTTCTCTAAAAACAAGTGAAGGAGATTAGAAGATTGAATGCTCAAACCGAAATTGATCTCCTCTTCTTGTGAAAACCTCTTCATATAAACAAACTTGAAAACCATACTTAAACACCCTTAAACACTTGTAAACTTGATTTAAAATTTTCTTAAATAGTTCAGAAGTTTGAAGCCAATGAGTATATATAGGATCACAAAACAAAGCCCAAAAACCAAGAAAATCCAAGCAAAAAGACAAAAAAACCCAAAAAATCAGGAAGTTGGAAAACTAGTCAATACAGTGTCATCAATCGACTGAAGAACAGTGTCAGTCGGCTGATGAGCTGACCGTTACAGACAGCTCAATCTTCATCGGTCGACTGATGAACTCATCGGTTGACTGATGAACTCATCAGTCAACTGATGACCTGCTTCGGTCGACTGATGGTTCATCAGTCGACTGAGCAAAAAATTTCCACTTTTTTAGCGTACTTTTTTGGTCGACTGATGCTTTTCATCAATCGACTGATAACATGCACATGGTCTTTTAAAAACAGTAAGTTTGAACTTTGGACCCCTTTAAAAATAGCAAATAAATTCTAAAAAATATAAATTTTAGGAAAATATTTATAAACATGAAAATGAACATGTTACAAAAGAAATCTTTTGTAATATCATTTTTCGTTTGTGAAAACTCTTCGTTTTGCAAAAAAAACTCACAAATACGTGTTCGTCTAAAACACTTTATTTTTGACATTTGACTTTTAAAACAAGTTATAAAATCTTTTTAAATTGATTTATAGACTTAATAAAAGATGTATACAAGGATTATTTTATCCATAAACCAAGAACACGATGTTTTTTTAAAAAATATCTATATTGTGATAAAATCAAAGAATGTGTGTGTATAATAATATTGAGCTTGAAGTATTAGTACACAAGATATAATTCCTAAACTAATATACTCAAGATAAAAATATTTATTAAGCTCATTTTGGTTGCAGATGAAGCGGTATTGGATCTTGACTTGAAATGCAAATCTTAATTCCAGTATTCCTTCCATCCTCTAATGGATATGATTGTGTAGGCGCAAGTCCATCCAACCTCCGATGGAGGATCTTTGTGTAGAATACCTAACAAGCAAATAAACACTCGACAAACATTGTTAGAAATTGTTTGTTAATCATCAAAAGTAGATTGGATAGTAGGCTCATAAACATGAGACCTAACAATTATGTGTTTTATTTTAGTCAGATCCTTGTGTTGATCCTAATAGATGTGACTGCAAAGCTAACCACTTAAAGGTTCTCAACGGTCCACGACGCACGATGTATATATGGAGACGAATTTGAAAGAGAAGAAGATTCTTAGGGGGACTTTGACTCGGGAAGTCAATGACTTAGGGAGTCAACTCAGGGAGCAATGGATGGCACCTACTCATTTGTGTGAGTAGGAGAATGTTGGTTATGGTTATGAGATAGACATCCAAATAAATGAGTGGATAATATTTTACCTTAGAGATAAGATATTCATAATTCTATTGAGTATAGGATTTCTATCTCTAAACTTCCTACATATAGATATAGGTTTTCATGATGATGAGAATGAGGGGGGGGGGGGGGTGGGGGCGGCCCACCAAAAAATATAGCCGTCATCTTCTTCTCCGATAGAATGCATGATTTATGCGGTAGTCCCTCCACCATTGATCAAGAAAAGGTAGAGATCCTACAGAAAAAAATCCGAATCTGTTGTCCTAAATTTATTGTTTTCATTTCTAGAAAGCATGCTAACATTTTTTTTATTTTCGTTGGGCATAATTTACATATAGATTTATCCTTCTGCATGCATATAATTATTCAGATCCTATAGATTAGATCAAACCAAGAAAACTCTTCTCACGCCCGTGAACGCAGATCCGTGCACTGACCAACCACTGCCTGCTTGTGATTTTATTACTCATTTTGAATTTTGAACAAAGTATCTATTTATTTATTTGTGTATGACAAATCCAAGCACGTGTATGCTTTTGTCTGTGCCCCTAATGGGCCCTTCATCACCACACCAGCTTAAATTCCTCAGCTTCTTATTATAATGAAGGATAAGAAAAGGAGTAAATGAGACAGCTATTGCATACGGATCAGTTTACTGATTCTGCTCTTGCCCACCGCAATAAGATTTCGTCGAATCACAATGCAAAGGAAAACAGCAATACGTACTGCTAGTAAAATGCAAAACCGCGGATCTATGAGAACTCATGCATAGTTTTTCGTTACAATTCTCATTAATCTCCATGGAGATCTTATATTTCTACAGAAGTAACTTGTTAATTTCTTGAAATCCAAGGCAAGTTCATGGTTTATCGTTAAGCTTGCATTCTTTGAACCCTACTCGGAATAATTTATGTGAATCTTTGTTCTTCACTCGCTAGTGTGATCGGCTATCTCTGCATGAGAACAACTAATTTAAATTCCCTTTCATCTAGAAAAAGACATCTCTTCCCCACTTGTTGTGCCAACTTAAATTAAAATGTCTGAAAAGAGATGGCCACATCGCTTAACATGTGACCTCTGCAATCCGCTGGATGCGACTTTTTTATTTTTATTTTTTATCCTTTTTGGATGGTTAAAAATTTTGACAATGATAAGTAGACTATAGTGCCGAAATACGTAATCCTTCCTAGTTAACTACATTAATGAGGATTTATCAGTTTTTATAGACTCCATATTTTTTTTTATTGTAGTACGATAGTAGCATCACTCTAAGAGTCTAATGTAATTATACTCTTAACTAAATTGTGTAATGACATAATAATAAGCTAATTTTAAGTAATTATTAAATGAAGGTTAATAATAGTATAACTTACTTTTTTTATAATTGTGTAATAAAATAACTGATAAAATATTTATACACATTTTATTGAATAATATAATATAAAATGAAAGAACATCCAGCACAATGGATGTGCATTATACTGGTACATTGAAAAAAGGAACAAGGCATGTTTCACTTTTATAATCACAACATATAAAAATCAATTTATTTAAACAACAAACTTCCGTACAAACAATTCAATGTCAAATCAATACAAATGATACATGAATCAGTATAATCCTTCCTTCTCTATGATTTACAAGACTTCAACACTTAAAAAAAAGGTTATTTATGGGGGAGAAAAGCAGAACATAACACTTGCTGGTTGTTGCTAAGCACAATTGAACATGCAAAAAATTAATGATCATCGAAATTCTCCTATAATAATTCACTCTCACTGTAAATGCAACCAAATACCTTCACTCGGAATCCCCTCATTCACAACAAACACCATATAATATCCGGGCGGCGCCAACACGGCCGAGTTGGGCGGCTGGCGCACTATACCGATTCAAATACAGCCGAATCCCGTGGCGCCGAGTCTTTCTCTTTTTTTGTAAACCTCCGTCGTTCTCAGAACCAACAACCTCTGATTCATCGTGAACGAATGCGTCGTAAACCCTGGCGCCAACATCGTCACCTTCAAATTACTACTTAAATTCTCCACTTTGAACTGCATCTCAAACTTATTACCGTAACTTAACTCCAATGTCAAATTCGATTGCACAATTTGTGGTCGGTAGTTGGAAACGCCCGAGTCCAAATACTCCGGCGAGAATGCCTCCAGGCTGAGGTCCGTTGGGTACCTAACCCCGACAAAACTGTAATTAGCGTGAGGATTGCTTCCTCCGACGAGGACCCTACCGTCACGAAGAACTGCAGCTGACGAATGATAAAGCCGTGGGATTTTTGACGGGGATTGGACTTTAAATCGGTCGCCAACAAGACCGTCAGCGTTGTAGATGACAGGGCTGAGCACGGGCTCGCGTGCATTTTCCCAGCCGGCAGACCCTGCGCCCGCACCGTTGACTATGATAACGTGTCCTGTGGGTAACAATAGCATGTCGCCCATAACTCTTGCCATCGGCATTGTCTCGATCGACCACGAAGGCGATTGGTCGGTGATCCTGATCCGTCCGCAGGTGCTTAAGGCGCCGAAGTATGTAGCGTTTGTCTGCGCGTAGCTGTATGATCCTTTTGGCGCTCCGCCGCAGACTAAGACCTCTGCCTCAGAGCAATTGGGCTTCAGCGCGCTAGCAAAACGACGCCAGCCGCGCAACTCGGCGATAATTACGCTGCCGCTTGCCGCTCGTCTAGCACGCCGATAATTTCTCACGACGACTTTCTTCTTGTTTTAGTCGAGAGAATTCGCGCGGTTGTTGCCAAACACAAAGAGGTTGCCGTCGCGTTGCAGATTGGACTGAAGGGCCGTACAGGTCTGTTCTCTTACAACATACGTTGCGCTTTGCCTGAGGAACGGGAGATTGAATTTGGCGCTGAAGGGTGAGTATTCTGACTTGCGGATTATGAAATTCATTATTTTTGTTTTCTTTTTTTTTTCGCTTGAACTCCGGTGCCGGCCGCCGATGATGACTGGCTCGGCCGTCGGGTAGCGATTTTGGTTCGTCTGCGCCTACCAGCGACGGATACTGCGATGCCCGGCGGTCGCTCTCGCGTCCAGCTCGCAGGCCGGTGGCGTCTCGGTGCTCGCACAGGGGCATGAATTTGCGGACGGCGCCGCTCGCCGTCATTTAGAAACCCCCCGGTTTTGGACGAGGGTGCGCTGGGGCGCGGACGACGCCCGCAGGAGCACCAGGTGTCGGTCGAGGACGGTTAGAGGGGGTGCGGAATGAGTTGTGGGGGACGCTTTGCGTACCGCAGGGAGTGGGCCGGTCGTGCAGTCGCGACGGGGAGTGGAGCCGTCGGTGGGGTCGCTGCCGGCAGGGCGATCACGCGGAGGCGAGAGCGTTGGAGGCCGAAGTCGGTGCAGATCGAGATGGAGCGACACGGTCGTTTGTGCGAGGATTGCCATGTGCATGCGGAGACGCCCGGCTGCTGCCGGGTAGAGGAGCAGACAACGGCCGGCCGGCCGGAGTGAGAGGTTCGAGGGGGAGGGGAGGAGGCAGCGAGGAGGATGGTAGGAGGAGCGAAATTTGCTTCATCGGATTATGAAATTCATTATTTTTGTTTTCTTTTTTTTTTCGCTTGAACTTCCGGTGCCGGCGCCGATGATGATGGCTCGGCCGTCGGGAGGATTTGGTTCGTCTGCGCCTACCAGCGACGGACTGCGAGCCCGGTCGGTCGTCTCGGTCCAGTCGCAGGCGGTGGTCTCGGTGTCGCAGGGGATGAATTTGCGGACGGCGCCGCTCGCCGTCATTTGAAACCCCCGGTTTTGGACGAGGGTGCGCTGGGGGCGACGAGCCCGAGGAGCACCAGGTGTCGGTGAGGACGGTAGAGGGGCGGAATGAGTTGTGGGGGACGTTTGCGTACCGCAGGGAGTGGGCGGTCGTGCAGTCGACGGGGAGTGGAGCGTCGGTGGGGTCGCTGCGGCAGTGGCGATCAGGGAGGGAGAGGTTGGAGGGGCCGAAGTCGGTGCGATCGAAGATGAGCGACACGGTCGTTGTGGAGGATTGCATGTGCATGCGGAGACGCCGGTGCTGGGGTAGAGGAGAGACCAACGGCCGGCGGCGGAGTGAGAGGGAGGGGGAGGAGGAGGAGGAGGAGGAGGAGGTAGGAGGAGCGAAATTTGCTTCATTTTTGGCAATTAGCAGATTTGTAGATGATGCATGATTGAAGGGTGCCTTCGTCGGCCTGTACGATTTATACTGATTTGAAGAGATTCGGACGCTAATATAGAGGCACGAGGACGGTAAAAGATTGTCGTCTTTGATGCAGATTGGTCTTCTCAGATACTGACAATTGTAGTGTCGTCTGCTTTGGTGATATTTAGCTCAGAAAATTTACTAAATTGAGTGTAGAGATCAATTCATTTCTCGCACTAATATCTGTACTGTTATATCAAAAATCTTACGGGGACGTCCAATTTCGGATATGTCCTTCATTCCTTCCTTAGTAATTCTTTTCTTCATAATCGCTAAAACCTACCGCCATGTCAACTCATACTTTTATTTCTTCTTTTTTCTTTCCCTCTCTTGCCCATACACAGTAAGATGCAAGTACACTCTGCAAAATTGATGTTATGAACAATCCAAATATCATACTCGGCAATGGAAACCTAACTTTCCATAATAAAAAAAATATTAAAAGGATTACTTAGTGAGCGTTTGGCAACCCTTGTGTTTCCTTCACTTCCACGTTGTTTTTCCAAAAATAAAAATACCATGCATTTTAAAATCATTGTTGTTTTTATAGAAAAATCAAAACATTTATGTACAAAAAAGAAAAAGCAAAACACTCATCTAAAAACACCTTGCAGATGTTTTGAGTTATGTGAGGTGCTTTGAGTTTAGTAATATTATGTTTAATATATCATACTACGGAATACGATATGCTATAATTATTATAGTATATTAAAATAATAATTAATATAATAAATTATTAAATATTAGAATATGTTGTTTTTGTACTATATAATATAACCTTACAAATTATATTATATATGTTATTATAATTACTATGCTATATTAAAATTATAGTCAACACACAATAGTAATTAGTATTATTTTAATATAAATTTTGAATCCTATATAAATAATTAAATATAATACAGTATAGTATAGTATTAAAATTTGATAACATAATATAATTTAATATATTATACTATTTTAATATAATATTATATATTTTAGTCACTACAATATATTAATACAATATCATAATATTAATTAATATAATATACATTTATTACATTATAATATGTTATACTTTAATATTTTATATCATTATAATATAATATCTTATATTAATATATTTATTAATTTATATTTGAATATGACATTGTACTACAATAAATATATGATAATATTCCATAATGGGTAATATAATATATTTTAACAAGATATATTATATTATTTTGTAATACATTATATTATTATTATATGTTTATTGAAATATAATATGTTATATTTAATACTAATTTATAATAAAATAGTATCTATATCTTATAGATATATATTATATAATTAATTATTATATCATAGTTAATGAAATAAATTAAAACATTTTAATTATTACTTTTTCTATTAATAAAATAACATGATTAAACCAAAATATACCTAATATAATATAATTTTTTATAATTTAATTAATATTTTACATTAAAAATGTATTTAATATATTACGTTAACACTACTTTCATATAATACAGTTCATAATAATATAAACAATACTATAATATATGTATATTTTGTTAACTAAATTAGCTTTAATGAAACAAACTCATCATGGCGTTTTGAAAACAATTTTGGAGGAAAAACATTATGGTATTGTGTTTTCTTAGAAAAACACAAACACACCTTAGATATTACTACATCAAATCTTCAATAACTGTATATTACTTCGTCAAATCTTTGAAGATTTTAAGTCCCTCAAATCGTAAGGAGTTTTGCAACTTGGTCCCTCAGTGACCAAAATAATCCTCAATTGATTTTATCTTGAAGGGTTACAATTTGACACTTTAAAGCACATTTTTAACTTTGAAACCTTAAAAGTATTTTTGACACTCTAATACCCGAAATGTTACACCTTTTTCAACTTCAGTACTCCAGATGTTTTATAACCTTTTTTTGGCACTTCATAAAAAACAATTGCTTCACTTTCTGTCTCTCATCAAGTTATTATATTGATGTATTTACTATTTTCCGATATATCCCGTTTTTAATTAGAGTTTAGATGCTCCATATTTTTTTCTAAAGAGATTTTAATTATAGCACGTGCATTGCGCGTGCTGTAATGCTTGTTTTAGTCAAAAGCAAACGGTTAAAGTAAGAGAGAGAGAGAGAGAGAGAGTGAGAGAGTCTTGGGTAAATTTTCCTTGAGTTGAATATTGAGTATACACATATTTATACAAGTAGAGGAGGGTGAAGTGTGTTCTCACAAGCAATGTGGGACTAAAAACCACTACAATAAACTATTATCAACTACCCCCTCAAAATCATGTTGGATCAAACAAAGTGAGTTTGCGTACAAGAAACTGGAACCGATGAACAGGTAAGGCTTTTGTGAAGAAATCTGCAAGCTCGTCAGCGGATGAGACATGAGGAAGTAGAATTGTCGTGTCCTTGATAACTTGTTGACGGATAAAATGAACATCGATCTCAATATGTTTGGTCCTCTCATGAAATACTAGATTATTAGTAATTTGGATGGTGCTCTTATTATCACAGTAGAGATGAGTAGGAGTCGTAACAAAAATACCAAAATCACTGAGAAGACGATGAAGATGAATAATCCCTTTAGCTATTGTGGACATTGCACGATACTCTGCCTCGGTGTTGAAAAGAGCGACAACATCTTGTTTCTTACTTTGCTAGGAAATTAGGGAATCACCAAAAAATATACAATAACATGTGGTAGACTTTTTGGTAGTGGGATCACCAACCCAATCAGCATCAGAATATACACAAATCTCTAACTTGGATATAGCAGGAAACGGAAGAGAGCAAGTGCTAGTACCCTGAAGATACCGAAGAATCCGTAATAAGGCAGCATAGTGTACAGAACGTGCAGCACTAATAAATTGACTAACAATGCCAGCAACATGAGAGATATCTGGTTGAGAGATGCACAAATAGACTAATTGTCCAACAAGATGTCGATATCGAGTAGGATCAGATAGAGGCTCACCATCAGTAGAGCGAAGTTTAACATTCTTTTGGAGTGGAGTATCGACTGTTACATCGTCAGTTAGCTCAGCTCGATCTAGAATATCCGAGAGATACTTCTGTTAAGACAGAAGTACACCTTGCAGGCCTTGAGAAATTTCTAGACTAAGAAAATACCAAAGAGATCCAAGATCCTTTATGTGGATCTGTTATTGTAACTAAGATTTTGCGTACTGTATACCAGCCACATCGTCACCTGTAATGATCATATCATCTACATAGATAAGTAATAAAACTCTATCACGCAATGTAGTTCGAACAAATAGAGAAGCATCTTGATGAATTTCCATAAAGCCCGCCCTAAGCACGACATCGCGAAAACACTCAAACCAAGCGTTGGGTGCCTGTTTGAGACCATAAACAGCACGGTGAATGAGACATACATGTCCTGTAGGAATATTAGACTCTGTAGGCGGTTACATATATACTATCTTAGATAAAGAGCCACGGAGAAAAGTATTTTTTGACATCCATCTGGTATAAGGGTCAACGATGAGCAGTAGCGACAGCAAGAAGAGTAGGAACGGTGGGCATTTGAGCAACAGGAGCAAAAGTCTCCTAATAATCAATACCTTATTGCTGAGTAAAACCTCGATCTACTAAACGAGCTTTCCAACGTTCAATGATGTTATCAGAATAATACTTGACCTTATAAAACCATTTACTGATAACTAAAGAGATGCTAGGGGGACAGGGAACAACATCCTAGGTATGTGTTTACTGAAAGGTCTAAAATTCCTCAACCATAGCTTGTCGCCACTCTAAAAATTGAACGACCTCTTGAAAGGACTTTGGCTCAATTGTAGCATGAATGGCAGGAAGAAAATTATAAAAGATAAATGAATAGGATGTAACCGAAGCATACCATGTAGGCATAACATTGTAGATGGTAAAAATTACCGCCGCAAACTTGTACATGAATCCGCCCGCGAATCGGAACCGCCCACTTGGGTGAAGGGCGAGCCGCACGGGCTCGCTAACGCGAACCCAAACCGCACAAGCCCCATATTCACCCTCATGAGCCAAAGTCACCTAGATTCGCCGGTATGGATGGCTCACCCTCATGAGCCAAAGTTATCCAGATTCGCCTGTATGATCGACTCGCCTGCATGAGTCAAGATCATCCAAATTCGCCCGCTTACTCGACTCGCCTGCACGAGTCGAGAGCCAAATTTGTACCTGTCGGCCTTTCCACTGCATACAGGGATGGGCTTTCCCCACTTCCCGTGATGTGAAGGGAGGGAACACAGTACTCCAGGCCCGTCAAGTGGCCGCTCACAGTATGAGTGATCGGACAGGCGCCAAATCAGCTTACACACTCATAAATGTAGTTCACCTCGCCCGTCCGAGTCGAGAGCTAGATCCGCCGGTATTCGGCGAGCTGTCCAAACCCACTCGAGTACTGGGCACCCATTTTCCCACTTCTTGTGATGTGACCGTCGAGTAGCCACTCACAGTACGAGTGATCGGACAGACGCCAGATCAACCTGTACCCTCATAAATGCAGTTCACCTCGCCTGTCCTAGTCAAGGTCTGGATTCGCCGGCATTCAGCAAGCTGGCCAAATGCACTCGAGTGTTGGGCAGCCGCTGTCTGACATACGAGAAGGGGCATTTTCACTCCTATGTGGCTTGATGTGAAACGCGGCCCCTCGAATGACCGCTCATAGTACAGGTGAGCAGCAAGATACCTCTCAACAGTCAAGGGGCGACCAAGCCGTCTCTCCTCTATTTAAGAGCCTCTTCCAGCCACAATGCAGAGGTTCAAAGGTGGTGGGAGCATTCAGCATAGAACGGTTCAACGTTCAGCAGTTCGCCCATAGTTAATTGATTAATCCAATCAGTTAACCGAACACTAGCTCTCGACTCCTGGTCGGATCGACGACAAGCTCTTTGCATAACCTTTGTACTGTAGCGTCCTCTTCTAGTTCCGAGCCCTGATCGCCGTCGAACTAGGAGATTCGAACTCCATCAACCCCAGCCTCTACTGTGTACTGAAGCTCGCCAGCAACCTCGGTCGAACCGTCCAAGGGAAGCAGACTCGGTGCGAGAATCGAGCGAAGCATCCTGTAGCTACCGAAAGTCCCCACATTTAAACAAGGAGGGCATTCCCTCCGCTTCTGTTGTAATTTCGATTAATTAGTTTATAATAAGCTATTCTTATTAATACAAACGAGTTCCCTATTTTCGGGAGATCAAAATTTATACCTACAAACATGTGGGCGTTTTCCTCGACAAAGAGCAAGAGGAACCTTAGGCAGGAGAGATACTAGCACAGGTGCATGGAGGTCAACGATATATTCTAGTGGATGTCGTGTCTACGACATAGGGATCAGATAGTGGAAGAGAAGACCCGGGTGAGGAAGAGTCAACAGAAGGAGATGGAGATATTTCAGGGAGATCTCGAAAGGAGAACTAAGATAAAGAAGTGGGTGATGTAACTCGCAAAGAAGAACGATCAGTAGTGTTGAGGAAATTAAAATCATCAGAAACAAAATAAAATGGAGAATCCTCTTTGAACTGAATATGTCGTGATATATGAACTCGACGAGATGCGGGATCATAACAACGATAACCTCGATGTTCCAAACTAATTCCTAAATAGACACAAAGAACAGCTCTGGGAGACAATTTATCATATTTGTAAGATGGCAGAAGAACTAAACAATGATAATAAAAAACGCGGACTAGATTATAACGGGGAGGATGAGTATAAACACGACTATAAGGAGTAGCATCGGAAAGAGAGCTAGATTAAGTGATATTAATGGCATGAGTAGCAGTGAGAATGGCCTCAGCCCAGAAACGATGAGGAACAGAGTAAGAAATGAGCATGGATCTAGCGGTATCGAGAATATGACGATGTTTGCGTTCAGCTATACCATTTTGCTCATGAGTGTAGGGACATAACTGTTGAAAGATTGTCCCATGAGAGGGCATGATAGAGCGCATAGTAGAGGATAGGTACTCTTTGGCACAGTCAGAATGAAAAACTTTAATACGAGCTTGCCATTTAGTGAAGATCATCGCAGTGAATGCTTGATAAGCAGCAAGTACGTCAGAGTGATTTTTAAGTAGCTAGACCCATGTATAACGAGAGAAATCATTAATAAAACTAACATAATATAAGTAGCCAGATAAAGAAGGCAGAGGAGCTGGCCCCCAGATATCAGAATGAACCAAATCAAATAAGGAAGTGGAAAGAGATGTACTGGTTGGAAACAATAAAGCAGTGAATTTAGCCAATTTACAACCAGAACATGACTCAATATGAGAACAAGAGGATACGAGACCAAGTACTCTGGACTGGATAAGACTTTCCAGCCTTTTATGAGACACATGACCAAGTCGTCTATGCCACAAATCTTCAAAAAGCAAGGTAGAGGTGTAGGCTGTCTAAAAATCACAATAGATACCCGATCTCCCATTAAACACCGATGATGGAAGTTACAATCTGACGACTTCCAAAAGGCTATAATTTGAATACTTTCATGTAGATCGATGAAGGTTACAATCTGATGACCTTCACAACAATATCGGGAGTTACAATCTGACGACTCTCATATTTGCAAGGAGCCAAGATGAAGATTACAAGATGATAGTCTTTGCAACGCTCTAGCAAAAGAGACCACAAATTGATGGTCTCTTCATATCAAAATGCAGAGGTCGTCCCTGTGTTATACCATCAAAACACAAAGGTCATACCCACATTCCAGAGTCAAAACGCAGAGGTCATGCCCAGCATTCTAGTTGAAAATGCAAGGGCCATCCCCAACATTCAAGTCCAGACACAGAGTTCGTGGACTCAGAAATGCAGAGTTCATGCAGAGTCCAACTCTGTGTCTCAGGTCCAAAACGCAAAGTTCATGCAGAGCCCAACTCTGCGTCTCAGGTCCAAAACGCGGAGTTCATCTTTGCGTCCCAACTCTGCGTTTCAGATTTACAACGCAACACGACCTGTGCGTTCAACCACCAAAATAAGCCCAACTCTGTGTTTTTAGTCTAAAACGCAGAGTTTAGGCCCTGAACGCTATTTTTCAGCGTTTGACTCGTTCAAAGCACGAACTGAACGGTTTCAAAACCGTTCTCCCCACGATTTGGGGAGCTATTTAAGGGGGGCGGTTACACCCCATTCAGCCCCACTTAGGAGAGAATTAAGGGGGTGGTTATACCCCTTAATCCCCTATAAATAGTGGGAAACTCAATTGAGTTCAGGCTGGATTTTTTGGGCTCTGGGATTGATCCTTTTTTTGGGCAGCAAAGAAGAGATCTTTGGCTAACTTTTTAGGGGAATTGTTGGAGCTTCCTGCAGCGACAAAGTTCTTTAGAGCCTTCGGCCTTGGCTTATCAAACTGATTTTTAGTTAAATCAACTCTTTCATAGAGTTTTAAACTCGTTCAGAGTTATCAACTCATCAAGAGTTCTAAAACTTTCTTTGCAAGTTCTCCACAACGTCAAATCGTGAGGAGGAGATACCGTTCCAGCGAATCAAGACATTTGGATCATCAACAGAGAGCAAATTCGACGCGAGCATTCGAAGGAGACACTCAATCGCTACCGTGAAGAACCCAGAATTAAACAAAAGGGAGAATTCAGATCATTCTTCTCTCTTTCGTAATCGGAATCCAATTATAATTAAGATCGAGAATATAAATAAAATTTTTCTTTCATTTCTTTTACTATGAATTTTCCACCAAACAAAAGAAGGCGACTCCGCTGGGGACTAGCTTCTCTGACGAAGAAGTGGTGGCACAATCCGACATCATGCTCACTGGAACGACCGTTGAAACTCTGATCATCGAGTTCGATCAAGCCAAGTTTGAGGAGGCCGTCTCCTATGGATCCCTTAGCCCCAAGGCTATGCGTAAGATCCACAAAGTTTCTAAGGAGACTAAAGCTCCAGTTGTGGCCGACTCATCAAAGGACTGTCTCCCTTGGGGGTTACACTGTTCATACAGTCCCCTCTCTGAAGGAGAAGACTTAGCTTCCGCACAACTCCAAAAAACCTGATCCTCCAATCAACGCGAGCTCCGTGTTTGTTTGTGAGCCTCAACACGAGCTCTACATAAGCCAAGTTAAATGCAACCCTCAGGGGTACGTTTCCCAAATAAAACGCAACCCTCAAAGACGCGTTCCAACATCAAAACGCAAACCTCAAAACTATGTTGATCTGGCAGAACGCAACTCTCATGAGTACGTCCCAGAACCAAAACGCAACTCTCAAGAGTGTGTTCCACAAATTAAACGCAACTCTCAGGCATGCGTTTCAGCAGCAAAACGCAGACTTCAGGACTGCGTTTCATCAGCAAAATGTAGATCTCAAGACTTCGTTTCATCAGCAAAACGCAGATCTCAAGACTTCGTTTCATCAGCAAAACGTAGACCTCAGGATCGCGTTTCACCAGCAACACCTGGAGCTCAGGCACGTGAGACCCTCGAATACTCTGCGTAGCACGACTAGATTAAGGGGCGAATATAAGAAGTTCATGGATTCAAGGCATCTCAACCAGATCCATGTTCACCAAGAGCCAGTCATGTCCAATCTTAGACCGGGGGTTCCAATTCAAACTTCACGAGTAGTGGGTAATTATCCTTGAATCTTCACAACAGATTTGAGAGAGTTCATATCAAGAGAAAGACCGATGCAACAAGTCATTCGTTCATTCCAATATGAACGACTGATTCCTACGGTCCTCTCAGAATGTCAATGCTGCTCATATGCGGCCAAACTGTTGGTGTTTGACCAATTTATGAACGTTGCTTTGCCCAACCAATGACGATGTTCTCACAGGAAGAAGTCTCTAGAGACCGAGTATCCTGGGGTCACTATCAATGTGATCGGCAGAGGGAAACCCTCAGGTCCTAGTTCCTATGACTCTGAGACAAGTCATTCACCGACCGTCAGAGAAATCGCTAACGAGTTTGAAGGAATCTACCAACGTACTCGGACGCGAATAGGAGCCATTCCCCCTATCAACTATTGGAGGTTAGCCAGAGGAACTAATTCCGGTGATGAACACTCAGCCATTGTAGAGTCCCAATCATCAAGCTCTTTTGTTGAACATAAGAGCTCCGTTTATATGACGGGAAACTATGAAGATCTCACGAAGAGACTTGATGAGCAGGAGGCCATGCTCAAATCTCAGCAGGAGGCCATCAATGAACTCTTGGCCCTGATGAATCAAATCGTCACAGCCAAGGCCAAATCTCAAAAGACAGATTCGCCACCCAGGCAAGAATCTTCCCGAAGAGAAAGAATGTCTTCATCCCGACTTCACACAAATAAAGGGAAGGAAAAAGTGGTTGATGGTGCTGCTTCTGATCAAGAAGCCCACAACCTGAAATCTTCCTCTGATGAAGGAAGGGAGACTGAGAACAAAATGGAAGAATTGGAAGCCCGCCTCAATGCCATGGCCAACAGAAGCGAGCTCCAAGAAGAGGGAGTTGTCAGGCCCTATCCTACCGAATGGGACGCAGCCCCTTATCCTCCAAAGTTTGAGGTCCTGACGCTACAAATTTTTGACGGCAATGGATCACCGAACCAACATATCTATCATTTCAAGTCACAGACTAGAAATGTGATATCAAACGACGCCATACTGGCTCGATTGTTCATTAGTACCCTCAAGGGAGTTGCCTTTGAATGGTTCAGGAAGCTGTCTGCCAGATGTATTCAAAAGTGGGCGGATCTAGAAAGACTCTTCCTATTAAGATTCTTTGAAGAGGATACATAAGTCTCCATCTATACCTTTCTCGCCACTAAGCAAAAAAAGAGGGAGTCCGTCAAAGCCTTCGTCAAGAGGTTCCGAAGCATGGCTCTCCGATGTTCGTCAACTATGACACAGTCTACACTGGTAGAGACCTAAAAACCAACCTCCTAGCCCGAATAGGAGTTGCAGAATGCCGTTCCTAGAGACAACTAATCTCTCAAGGCGAACAGACTCAAAATATTATTGTCAGGATCAAAGCTGAAGAACAAAGTAGGCAGAATCAACCTGAGCAATCGGATCAAGCCTAATCTCCTCAGTCAAAAGGGGAAGATACTACGGCCACTGAAATCAATCCTCTTCAGTAGGATGACGGGTCCAATAACTATCACGTTAACAGTTACCTCTGATAGTCAAACTCGTTAGATAGTGACCCACTAGGCGATGTGTCATGTCTACCCTTTTATCCCCTGTACTTGTTCAAGACTAGGGGTTGGTTTATTTATAGTTCATTGGATTATGAGTAATAAATTTTCTGAGTTGTCATGTTCAATAGAATACCTCTGTCAACATGAAATCCGCCAAAACTATCAAGTTAATAATACACCTCTGATAGTCTATTTCCCCCAAATTCTCCTGCCAATCCTTTTCAGTAGGATGGCGGGTCAGCCAAAACTATCATGTTAATGATCACATCTGATAGTCCATCAACTTGCCAATCTTCTTCAATAGGATGGCAGGTCCATAAAACTATCACGTTAACAGTTACCTCTAATAGTCCATCAACTTGCCAATCCTCTTCAATAGGATGGCAGGTCCACAAAACTATCACGTTAACGGTTACCTCTGATAGTCCATCAACTTCCTAATCATCTTCAATAGGATGGCAGGTCCACAAAACTATCACGTTAACGGTTACCTCTGATAGTCAAACTCATCAGATAATGGCCTAACAGGTGATGTGTCTCTATTCTGACTTCATGGATAGTGCCCCACTAGGCGATGTGCCTTGTCTACCTCTTTTTATTCCCTTCTAAGTCTTAATCAAGACTGGGGGTTGGTTACTTAGCATCTATTGGATTAAGAGTAACAAAACTTTCACATCGTCAAGTTAACATTACACTTCTGACGATCATCACCCCCACAGAGTATGAATGCAGCTTGCATCACTCCTAATTTGTCACGTTAACAATACACATCTGACAATCAACTTATCAATCCTTATTAATAGGATGATAGGTCCTCAAAATTACTCAAGTGTAATCTTCCCCAGCAAGACACTAAGTCTTCAAAATCTTATTCAAATCACATGTATCAAAACTCATAGCTTCTGATGATAAACTCACCTAGCAAGTTTCCCCAGCGAGACGCTAATTCCTAAAATCTTGTATAAGTCACAAGTACACATTCCCGTCATGTTAACACCACACCTCTGACAAATCAACTTATCAATCCTCTCCAATAGGATGATAAGTCCACAAAGTTACTCCGATCGTAATAAATTCCCGTCATGTTAACACCACACCTCTGACAAATCAACTTATCAATTCTCTTCAATAGGATGATAAGTCCTCAAGATTGCTCCGATTGTAACAAATTCTTATCACGTTAATCCCACACCTCTGACAAAATCCACTTATCGACTCTTCCCAATAGAGCAATATGTCTTCAAAATTGCCCTGATCGTAATATTCAATCATGTCACTTTAATATCACACCTCTGATAAAATTAACTTATCGATTCCCCTCAATAGAGCGATAGGTCCACATACCCGTCAAGTTAATATCACACCTTTGATGACCAAATCAACTTATCGACTCTCTTCAATAGAGCGATAGGCTCATAAAATACTGTTAGGTTAACATCACACCAATAGAGCGATAGGCTCATAAAATACTGTTAGGTTAACATCACACCTCTAACAGTCAAACCCTCTCCAATGAACTTGTTAATTAACATCACACCTCTAACAGTCAAACCCTCTCCAATGAACTTGTTAATCCTTTTTCAACAAGAATAGCAAAATTCCCAGTGGATTAAAGATTTTCTGGAATTATCCTAGTGATAATAAAGAAAATTTCTGAGTTTCACTCTAAGTAAAAATTCATGCTAAGTTTATACTACACCTCTGGCGCTTCCAACTTTATTTCATTGTTTCAAGTAACACAGGAAGAAACAGTGATAAAGTCTACGTATTCAATATCGTAGCCAGTGATTATCATTAAATTAATAATCACTGAATCCATAACTTACATGTATGGGGAATTTTATCCTGAATCTTAAGTAGTAATAAGTCAACGCCTAATACGCGTTGCCGGTTAGTCTTTGACCATAAGAAGGATAAAAACCCACGTATTCAACATCGTGGCAGGTCATTATTAATAACACTAAAATCCATGCCTTACACGTATGGGGGGACTTTATCTCGATCCCTAAATAAAGATAAGTCTGTATCTAACACATGCTGCCGGGTAGCGCATTCCCATGAAAATAGCAAAGCCCACATATTCAACATCGTGGCAGGTCGTTATTAATAATGCTAAAATCTATGTCTTACACGCATGGAGGACTTTATCTCGATCCCTAATTAGAGATAAGTCTACGCCTAACACGCGTTACTGGTTAGTCTTTTCCCGTGAAAATGATAAAGTCTATGTATTTAAAATTATAGCATCAAGTCTAAGAGGGTTCATTCTCTTAGCACAACGTTACGTGTGAAACGGATTCAAATAATTCACATGCTAGCCCAACTCAAATGGTAGTCAGTAAAGGCTTATCAAATCCGTTGATGGCTGAGGGTTTGTCAAAAATCCTATGCATGTTTACAGGCTCATCAGCTTAATGGATGTGAGTCGAGACTGTTAGACCCTAGAGGGGGGGGTGATTAGGGTCTTATGCTAATCTAATCCGATTTAAATACCAATTAAAATTAATTAACAAGTTATCCTAGCAAGTATGAAATGCAACAATATATATGAACTAGGATAAGCAATATACAATATGATATATCCTAGCAAAGAGGCATATAGTGAAATATATGCAAGGATATATAAACTAACACAAGGGGTAAACAATCTAAACAAGATAGTGGATGATATAGATAATGAGCTAATGACAATGGCGATATAAGATATGAACATAAATATGAATGAACGCCAAAGCACACTCAAACAAGCAATATGATCACGGAGTTCGGACCTTCCGTCCTACGTCTCCGCTCCCCACTCCCGGGGAGAAATCCACTAACATAATCCGGTTTGGAAGCCGGAACTTCTTCTACACACTCGGTTTTCTAGCTAACCGAAAACTCTACAACTCACACTCTTGCAATCACACTCTACACCAACTAAGTGTTGGACCTAGCCGTGTCTCCCACCCAACTATACTATGTATGCAAATACTATAAGCTCAATGTGGGTGTGTGTAACAATGAGTAAAATAAAATCTAACTCAATTAACAAACTAGCAATAATAAGAATATGAAAATCAATAATGAAATTGCTAGAGAAAAGAGTTAGAAAACTTCTCTAAGAACACAAGAAGAGGATGAAGGGGATTGAGAATGAATCCCTCAATCTGCAGTGAAAACTTCCTCCTTTGTAAACAGAAACCCAAACTCAAAACAAACAGTAAAACCCTAAACCCTTGCTTAAACTTTTCTTTTCTTTTAAAACATTTCTTAGTTAGCTTGAGAGTTGAAGACAATGGGGTATTTATACCCTCTCACAACTCAGCCAACAAACCAGAGCAAAAGACAAAAAAGACAAAAAACAACGGTCAAAAAACTAGCCGTTGGAAGCAGAAAAAGACCTCGTCGGTCGACCGGAAAATTCATCGGTCGACCGAAAATTTTCATCGGTCGACCGGACCGGTCGACCGACAGTCTCTCTGTCGCCCAGTGAACATTTGACCTCAGGTTTGGTCGACCGGTTCGGTCGACCGAAAGCTGATATATGAAAATCTGTATTGCTGATTTTAAAATGCTGTTTAAAAATATCAAATAAATTCTAAAAAATGTAAAACTTTGGGAAATGATTGTAGACATGATAATAAACATGCTACAGTGACTGGTTATCAGAAAGGACCTCCCAAATAAAAAATATCATCATTTTACAAAATAGTTCAAAAACATGAAAACCTGAAAATTGATATTTTGATATTTTGATAGTTTGATGTTTTGACCTAAACCAACTTTTAAAACTTTACAAAATGATTTTATAGACTTAGTAAAACATGTATAAACTGATATTGAAGTCTATAAACTAAGAATACAATATTTTCACAAATACAATAGAAAATGAAACCTATGAGTATGTATATGAAAATATATTTGTTTCATATCTAAGTAGATAAACCAAATCACAATAATAAATATGAAACATGTAATTTCATATTTATAAACATGAAAACTAAAACTTGTGTTGTATATATATGTGACTACATATATATACAAGGAAACCAATAAAATGTGTGTGTATAGATAATTGAGCTTAGAGTACTTAACACACATAATATAAATCCTAAACTACATTACCCAAGCAATCTTGATCTTCAATTAAGCTTGACTCGGTACACGTTGCGGATGAAGCTTGAACTTGATTTTTAACTTTAAATTGTACGTTGCTTCACTCCACAATTCCGCCAACCTCCTTTGGATATCATCGTTGAAGCGCAATCCATCCATCCTCGTCTACAATACATAGGAAAACACAAATACTAGACAAACAACATTAGTAATAAATTGTTTGTTAAACATCATCAAAACAAGAAGGCCAACAATCTCCCCCTTTTTGATGATGACAAACAATTTAAAAAAGGAATATATGCATGAAGGAAATGAACATATACAAGATAATACACATGCATATAAATGTATACTCACAATATTTCTCCCTTTTTGACAACATCAAAAAGGGGACAAAAGGATTAAGATAGCGAAAGCTCCCCCTATCAATAAGCATAGGTGAGTATAAAACATAAAAAGATATAGGGATTGCTCCCCCTATCAAAATGCCTCATGAATGTATGAAATGAAGATCATGGCAAACATATGTGAGCAAGCATAAAAGATATGCTAACAATCACTCACATTCAAGAGATAATGAGAACACATATAAATGTATCATTTAAAACAAATGTCTCATATCAAAGAACATAAACATTATGTATAAAATAGATTTATGAAAGAATACATGAGAATCATGTAAAAAGTTTTCAAAAGAAAACAAATCACTCAAATGAAATCATAAATCAAATTTTAAGTCCAAAAGCAATGTTTGATCAACAAAGAAAACTTTCTTTGAAAAACTTGATCAAACCATATAAAGAATACATTATAAAGCATGTTTGAAATTTGAATTATCTATTTGTGCTATATAATGAATTCAAAAGAACAAATCAAAATAAGATTTTCATAGTTCAAAAATAAGATTACAAAACGTACTAGAATCATGAACTATGGATAAAAAATCTTTAGAAGTATAAAATCATGAAAACAAAGGATTTGATCAATTAAGAATTTGTTTTCATAAACAATAGATTTTAAGACATAATTTTCAAAACCAAGAGAAGGAAAAGTAAGAACACTAAAATTCTTGGTTTAAATTTTAAATTTGTTTTGGTACCCAAGAACTCTTGGTACCAAAAGATTTAGGGACATGACCCCTACCATTAAAGCTCAAAGCCTTAGGGTTATGAACCCTCTTAGGCATATATGGTGCACTAACATGGTCAAAACAATATTCATTCAAATGACCCTTCCGATTGCAATTTGTGGCATGCTTATGATGAACAATTGGTGCATGTGTGTGTACATGTGATGAAGAAGCTACATGAGATGCACAAGAATAATTAATATTCTTATATTTTTGTACATCATAACAAAACTTAGCTGAATGACCTTGACGGCCGCAAATAGAACACTTATAAGTTTTGCTATACATGTGTGCATAATGAGTGGATGATTTTGATTTAGTCTTGGCACACATATCCATAAGCTTCTTATGATTATTAATGCATGTTTTTAAAGTTGAATCTAAAGATGAAATGCTTTTATTCATAAGATTCAAATCTTCATTTTTAGGCACATATGCATTTTTAGAAGTAGAACATAAATAATCATTTATAAAGGAAGCAGTATTATTTTGTATGTTCTTTACTTCTAAGTTGGCATTATCTTTTTCATGAGATAAGCTAGTTATAGATGTGGTTAATTTTTTATTTTCCAAAATTAACATGTCATTATTTTCTTTAAGCATGGTATTTTCTTTTGCAATGACATCCAAATTTGGACACTAGCTTCTCATGATCGGATTTTAAAACATCATGCTTGCTTTTTAAATCATTAAAATTATTTTGCAATTTGTTAAAGGCATGCAATAATTTTTCACTAGCACAAGCAAGTTCATCATTAGGTAAATCATTAATGGTTTTGAACTCGCAAACCTCACTAGGGCTATCGCCTAGTGGTCGTGTGCATGATGCTCCACATGAACTTGAAGCCGGATCCTCCAAAGCTTGTCGGATCACCTCCAAGTCCCCTTGATGTGCTTCAATAAATTTCCATAAGGTGTAAGCACTATCAAAATGAACAAACTTGTTAGACATAGATGAGTTAAAATCATTTAGCAAATATTCTAACAAAATGTTGTTCATAGTAAACATTCGATGATCATTTTTATTCCACTTGGATTTCTCCAAAATAGGCACAATATAAGCATCATCTATAATTTCCCATAAATCAAAATGTTTAGATCTAACAAATAGCTTAAATCTAACACACCATTGGGCATAGGAAAAATTATCTAATCTAGGAGCAACACTAGAGTCATAGCCTAAACAAGATGCATCATTCATATCTATAAATTGTAAAATATGCAAGCAAGATGCAAATGCAATCAAAACAAGATTAGCACAAAAAAAATAACTTGGATCTTTAACTCAAGGCAATTAGACCTTAAATCAAAGAGCACCAAGCTCTGATACCAATTGTTAGACCCTAGAGGGAGGGTGATTAGGGTCTTATGCTAATCTAATCCGATTAAATGCCAATTAAAAATTAATTAATAAGTTATCCTAGCAAGTATGAAATACAACAATGTATATGAGCTAGGATAAGCAATATGAACAACAAGATATATCCTAACAAAGAGATATAGGCAATGTATGTGCAAGGATATATAAACTCAAGGGTAAACAATCTAAACTAGATAGTGGGCAATATAATCAACAAGCAATATACAAAGGCGATATAAGATATGAACATAAAAGTAAGTGCGCCAATGCAATCACAAACAAACAATATGATTACGGAGTTCGGTCCCCACGACCTACGTCTCCGCTCCTCACCTCGAGGAGATCTCCACTATCACAACCGGGTTTTCTACGTTCACCCGAACAACGTTTACACCTCACAATACAATCACTATGCAATCACACCTCACACACTAAGTGTTGGTCCTAGCCCGTGTCCTCCTCCTCAAGTGCTCGGTTACAACCTCTCCCTAGGCACGTCAACCGACGCCACTCCTCTTGGATTCGACCCCGTCTCTCACCACACACTTCTCTCGGTGTACAAGTGTATTACAAGTGAATCCTCACAATTAGGGACAATACAAATCAATTGATTGTTCTCTAAACAATGTGAGAACTCAATTAAGCTCACTCTCAATGTCACAAACCCACAACCCTAAATTATACTATGAATGTAAATACAATAAGCTCAATAGGTTGTGTGTGAACAAAGAGTATCAATAAAACAATTAAACTAAACTCAAATATAAATCTAGCTTATGGAAATTATAATCAAAATAATAAATTGCTAGATGAGTTTAGAAACACTTCTCTAGATCAAGATGGAGAGATGGAGATTGGAGCCCAAACAAGAAGATAATCTCCTCCACTTGTGAAAACCAAAACAGCTTAAACGAAACCCTTAAACAAGCTTAAACAAGCTTAAACTCTTTTTAAAACCCTTGTTTAAAAACTTCTTTTAAAACATTCTTAGAGATATGAGAAGAGATCAGCAATAGGGTATTTATACCCTCTCACAGCTCAGCCAAAAACCCCAAGCAAAAATACAAAAAACAACGGTCAAAAAACTAGCCGTTGGAAGCAGAAAAAGACCTCGTCGGTCAACCGGAAAATTCATCGGTCGACCGAAAATTTTCATCGGTCGACCGGACCGGTCGACCGACAGTCTCTCTGTCGTCCAGTGAACATTTGACCTCAGGTTCGGGCGACCCGGTTGATATATGAAAATCTGTATTGCTGATTTTAAAATGCTGTTTAAAAATATCAAATAAATTCCAAAAAATGTAAAACTTTGGGGAATGATTGTAGACATGATAATAAACATGCTACAGTGACTGGTTATCAGAAAGGACCTCCCAAATAAAAAATATCATCATTTTACAAAATAGTTCAAAAACATGAAAACCTGAAAATTGATATTTTGATATTTTGATATTTTGACTTAAACAACATTTTAAAACTTTGTAAAATGTTTTTATAGACTTAGTAAAACATGTATAAACTGATATTGAAGTCTACAAACTAAGAATATAATATTTTCACAAATACAATAGAAAATGAAACCTATGAGTATGTATATGAAAATATATTTGTTTCATATCTAAGTAGATAAACCAAATCACAATAATAAATATGAAACATGTAATTTCATATTTATAAACATGAAAACTAAAACTTGTGTTGTATATATATGTGACTACATATATATACAAGGAAACCAATAAAATGTGTGTGTATAGATAATTGAGCTTAGAGTACTTAACACACATAATATAAATCCTAAACTACATTACCCAAGCAATCTTGATCTTCAATTAAGCTTGACTTGGTACACGTTGCGGATGAAGCTTGAACTTGATTTTTAACTTTAAATTGTATGTTGCTTCACTCCACAATTCCGCCAACCTCCTTTGGATATCATCGTTGAAGCGCAATCCATCCATCCTCCAACCACGTTGTTTGTCTACAAAACATAGGAATGCACAAACACTAGACAAACAACATTAGTAATAAATTGTATGTTAAACATCATCAAAACAAGAAGGCCAACAGAGACTTGAAACAGATGAGTTAAAGACAAGTCTCAAAGACTTAGTCAAAAAATGCATGAGAGCCACCTCCGCGTCTCAAGTCGAAATGTCGAGGTCACACCCGTGTTCCAAATTCAAAATGCAAGGGTGAGACCCGCGCCTCAAGTTCAAAACACAGGGGTCTACCCCCGCATTCCAGAAGTAGGATTATGATGCATACCTTCATACAGGTCCTACGTAGCAAATCCCTTCAACCAAGATGCCTTTGAAGCGAGTGCAGAGGATGACTCCTTTACGACAAGGAATCAACAGCTCAAAGATCAGAGTTGAGATCCAAAGTATTCTGAAAATTCGTCCCAGTCAACCGCGAACTTTTAAAAACTTTGGAGGGGGTTCTGTAGGCTATCTAAAAATCATAATAGATACCTGATCCCCCATCAAACACCAATGATGGAAGTTACAATCTGACGACTTCCAGAACGCTATAATTTGAAGACTTTCACGTAGATCGATGAAGGTTACAATCTTACAACCTTCACAATAACTGATGAAAGCTCTAATCAACAGCCTTCACAATCAACATCGAGAGTTATAATCTGACGACTCTCATATTTGCAAGGAGCCAAGATGAAGATTACAAGATGATGATCTTTGCAACGCTCTAGCAAAAGAGACCACAAATTGATGGTCTCTTCACATCAAAAAGCAGAGGTCATCCCTGTGTTATACCATCAAAACAGAGAGGTCATACCCACGTTCCAGAGTCAAAACGCAGAGGTCATGCGCAGTATTCTAGTTGAAAACACAAGGGCCATCCCCACATTCAAGTCCAGATGCAGAGTTCGTGGACTCAGAAACGCAGAGTTCATGCAGAGTCCAACTCTGCGTCTCAGGTCCAAAACGCAGAGTTTATGCAGAGCCCAACTCTGCATCTCAGGTCCAAAATGCGGAGTTTATCTCTGTGTCCCAACTCTGTATTTCATATTTACAACGTAGCGTGACATGTGCGTTCAGCCACCAAAATAGGCTCAACTCTGCGTTTTTAGTCTAAAACGCATAGTTCGGGCCCTGAACGCTATTTTTTAGTGTTTGACTCATTTAAGGCACGAACTGAACGGTTTTAAAACAGTTCTCCCCACGATTTGGGGAGCTGTTTAAGGGGGTGGTTACACCCCATTCAGCCCCACTTAGGAGCGAATTAAGAGGGCGGTTATACCCCTTAATCCCCTATAAATAGTGGAAAACTCAATTGAGTTCAGGCTGGATTTTTTGGGCTCTGGGATTGATCCTTCTTTTTGGGCAGCAAAGAAGAGATCTTAGACTAACTTTTTAGGGGAATTGCTAGAGCTTCCTGTAGCGACAAAGTTCTTTGGAGCCTTCGGCCTTGGCTTGTCAAACCGATTTTTGGTTAAATCAACTCTTTTATAGAGTTTCAAACTCGTTCAGAGTTATCAACTAATCAAGAGTTCTAAAACTTACTTTGTAAGTTCTCCACAGCGTTAAATCGTGAGGAGGAGATACCATTCTAGCGAATCAAGACGTTCAGATCGTCAACGGAGAGCAAATTCGACGTGAGCGTTCGAAGGAGGCACTCCATCACTACTGTGAAGAACCCAGAATTAAACAAAGGGGAAAATTCAGATCATTCTCCTCTCTTTCGTAATCGGAATCCAATTGTAATTGAGATCGATAGAATATAAATAAAATTTTTCTTTCATTTCTTTTACTATGAATTTCCCACCAAACAAGAGGATTTTGGACTTACAGAAGCAACAAGAGAACATGGACATATGAACTCTAGAATGTGAAGATATTTCAGAAGATATAGTTTGTGTCTCCTCCGACCGACCCAACAGTCTTGCCCGTCTGTGGATCCTGCACAATATAAGTATCAGAAGAAAACGAGACAAGTAGGCCATCCATACATAATGAGCCAGCATAAATTAAATTCAAACACAACAGAGGAGCCACATAGACAGGACCAAGAGTTAGACGACCAGATGGGTCAGTTTGTGGTGTGATAGAGCCATACTAAGTGATAGACAAAGGTTGTCCAACAGTCGTGTAGATAAGGGGAAGAGAAGAGGAAGTGAAGACAAAAGATAAGAGCGAGACATTACGAGTCATATGAAAGGAATAGCCAGAGTAAAAAATCTAGAGATCATTCATACCAGAGACCGAAGGGTTGGCTGAGGAACTAATAAGACGCATACCAGAGAGTTGTGCAGTAGATGTAGAGGCTCTATGGTGAAGAGCATTAATTTGATGGCGAATATTAGAGAGTTGTGCAGCAGATGGAAAGGTGATATGCTGAAGAGCCGCAATTTGACGGCTAATAGTTGCAATGGCTTGAAGAACCTCAATTTGACGACGAATATCAGAGAGTTTTTTGCAGCTGATAGAGAGGTGGTATGCTGAAGAGCCGCAATTTGACGGTTAATATCTGTAATAGCTTGAATGGTAGGGTCTGAAGTGGTAGATGATATAATATTGACCAGTAATCCCGGTGCACTAGAGGATCGGGACTGAGAGGATCGCTGACTACGGCCAGTACCTGAGGAACGTAACTCAGGATGAAGTTGGAAATATGTCTCAAAGCGGTGTCCCTTCTTCTTGCAATAGGTGCAAAAAAAACTTAGACCGAGCCTGAGAAGCAGGTGCCAGTGAAGATGCCATAATAGCAGCAATTCAAAGTTCAAGATAATAATCCTTGAACGAAACCCGAATGTTTAAAGGAGAACCCGAAGGTTAAAATGTAAAAACCCGAAGGTTAAATTTGAACCCGAAGGTTAAATTTGAACCCAAAGGTTATATATGACTGTCAAATCTGAGAAAAAAAGAAGCAACCGGCGACCAATGTGCCCCAAAGATCTGTCGGATGTGATGCTCATGTCGGAGACCTACAACGAATTAATGCCGATGTTGAGACGTTACGACGTCACAATGGATTGAAACGGCGATGCTGTTACTGATTATGAAACGGCAATGCCGTTTGTTTTTGGCCGAGAGACGGCTTGAAACGACGATGTCGTTAATTAAGACCGAGAAACGATCTTAAATACGAGAACACGTTAAGAGGCCGCAATGCGGCAAGACCAAAAATCTGGCAGAGGAATGCAAAAAAGCGTTAAACGACTACAAAGCAGAGCCAAGATTTGGCAAAAGAACGCAGAAGCATTAAAAATTTTTATTGGAAGTGAAATAATAATAACTCTAGCTCTCATACCATGTTAAAGTAAGAGAGAGTGTGTGTGTTTTGGGTAAATTTCTCTTGAGTTGAATATTGAGTGTACACATATATTTATACAGGTAGAGGAGAGTGCGGTGTGTTCTCACAACCAATGTGGGACTAAAAACCACTACAATACACTATTATCAACACAAACACAATTAAAAGTTACATTCTTCATGTCAAACCAACTCTTTTCATGGGGAAAAAAATGATCTTTAAGGTTCTGACGATTAACTAATCAGGATTATAAGGGATAACTTAAAGGAGAAATATCCAAAAGACCTATAGTTTGAAAAGGTTGATAAAACTGTAAACCAGTTTACTTTGTTAGCTGCAAATGTTGGTTATTGTGGTATTTGATCGAGAGAATGGAGAGAAATGATACACTAACAGTAATAATGATAATGATAATATTGTATTGAGAAACAATAGGTGCCAAATGCAGCACGCATACTTTAAATAATGAACTGAAATGGTTAGCCGAAAGAAATCCGGCGAACAAATTCCGAATGCAAGTTGGACCGAATAATGAAACTTTTAAATGAAGCAGGGACCCTCAATGCAAGCGTTACAGCTGAAAATATTAAGTTCTCTGCCACCACAGACAGTCCCACATGTAGAGGGAGGAGCAAGTGGCACTGACGCGGTGCTTTGCCTCTTTTACATAGAAGAAGTGGACGTTACTTCGGCTATTTTTATAAAAAAAAACCTATTTAGTTTTAAAAAAAATTTATTTCTAATATTTTCTTAAATATTTATATATTATCTGTAGCATATTTTCCGTAAATTTTTTCTACCCAAAGGCTCAAATAGTTGAAATGTGAGCGAACCCGAAAAAGGAGTACTCTTGCTAAGCTCTCATTTTAACATGTATTTGTTACTTATTGAGAACGTTTATAATTGTCATCCAAATGAAAAAAAAAAGCGAATCAAAAGGAAGGAGTTCCATTTTCACAACCTTTAAAAATTTGTGAAATGAAAAACATATTTACTTCTGCTACTTACTATTTCATAATTTTAAATATCATCTAGTATTTATGTGAATCGATTGTATAGTTTTCA
This sequence comes from Asparagus officinalis, assembly GCF_001876935.1. Taxonomy (NCBI): domain Eukaryota; kingdom Viridiplantae; phylum Streptophyta; class Magnoliopsida; order Asparagales; family Asparagaceae; genus Asparagus; species Asparagus officinalis. Next base: position 28,511,959 of record NC_033794.1, read on the forward strand.
AAACCGACCAAACCAAACTGTTGCAATAACCGCGTGTAACGCTAACAACGGGGGTGTTGCCCTGCAACTAATTGGTATCTTTGTCCTTGATAAAGTAAGACATCTGATCATGTAATCTGCTCTTCTAGGGCTTGCCCTTTGGTTCACATGCATTTTGACAGAATGGCAAAGTGAGGATCGGTGCTGCAGATAAAGTCAACAATATGTTCCCATTAGTATCAGCTCAAAACCTGCTGTTAGGATATTTACAGGTTGGATTTGGTGTTTGTAGGTTCTAAAGCTATATTCCTCATTTATTCCTTCCTCATGATGCGGGATGCTTTTAGTCAAATACGTGTATAATCGTCATTCTTTCTGTAACTAGTAAAAAGATTAGCGTACGCGTATTCCTTTTTGTGCTGTATAAGTACTGAAAAGATTTCCCTTTAGTTTGTTGGCTGATTAGAGAAAGCTAAAAGGAATGCTTAGAGTGGGGGAAAAGCCTCTCAGAAAAGCACAAATCATATAGACAAATCCTTCGTAGCTTATCATTCGTGGATATATTCAGTTATTAATGAGTCGTAGCTTATCATTCGTGGATTGCACCTTTTTTTTATTAGCTTTCTCTCAAAATAATTATAATTTAAAAATGAATGTCTTCCAAAAATATCAAAAGAAAACCCACAAAACCAAAAGGAACACGTTTTGGAAATCTTAAAGCTTTGTTAATTTAGCATCGAACTATTTAGAGAAATGCCATTATTAATCAAATGCCATTAACCAACTGTATCTTGGACCTGTTATATATCAAAAAAAAAAAAAAAAAAAGAGAGAAAAAAATTGCATCTTCGACCTGAGTGATTGGGCATTGAACTCTTTAGAGATTATTTCCATATGTGATTAAGGATGCCGCATCATATATAAAAATGATTTAAGGATGAAAATCTTAAGGCTGTTCAATATTTTAGTGCTGGAAGAGTACCTGACCATGACCGAAACTACAGTTATCCTGCTGCCTGAGATTGAGCAACCTCATTCAACACAAGCCACGTTTATATCCTAATAGATCCTCGTTTGTATATTGAAGCCTATACATAAACAACATTATAAGGATTGTGATATGATTCACAATATCCTGGCGATCAAGGAGATTTGGCTTTTGACAAAGACCTCTCTAGCCTAAAACGACAATGCTTAATTGTTTGGCTTGAATGGGAAAAGCTTCGTTGCAAATGCTAGGGTTCCGTAGCCACTAGATTAAACTTGTTATAGCAAGCATTATAACAAGTTTCTTATCGAATAACAGTAGATGGATAAAGTTGTAGGCTTTGAACCAGAATCGGCCAAAGTTCACACCTGAAACTGAGTTAGAAAACCTGTAAACTAAAATATAACCTGGCTGAATTTTTGAGGGAACGAACAGAAGAGGGGAGGAGCAGAGAACGTGTTCTGCAGCAGGCTTTTCAAAGCCTCTGTTTTGTTGAAGAACACACGCAGCGAAGGAGCAGAAACAAGGAGCAGGAACTTCTCTTTTTTTTATTCACGTTCTTCTTTCATGAAGAGTATTACATGTATATATAGATAAGATTACAACTCAAATTCTTATCCAATAACTAGAAAACTATCTACTAACTAGTATTCTATTCTAACTAGAATTCTATCTATTAACTAGGACTGATTAACAAACTTACATTCTCCCCCTTAATCTGGACTAGACTCTAAGTCCCTTACTCCTAGCAGCTCCCGCATCTCGATGAACTTCACCCTTGTTAGTGCCTTCGTGAGAATATCTGCTCGCTGCTCGCTCGTGCTCACGAACTCCACTTTAATCTGTCCTCGCTCAACACACTCACGAATGAAGTGAAATCGTGTGTCAATATGCTTGCTTCTTCCATGGAAAACTGGATTCTTCATCAAGGCAATCGCAAACTTGTTGTCGACGAAGAGTGTAACCGGCTTGGGCTCACTCCCAATCACCTCGCTGATTAAACTCCTCAACCACAAGCCTTGGCACGCTGCTGCAGTTGCCGCCATAAATTCTGCCTCGCAGGATGATAATGCCACCGTCTTCTGCTTCTGTGATGTCCAAGTGACCAAACTGTCACCTAGATAAAATGCCATGCCGCCTGTGCTGCGCCTGTCATCAACATCTCCCGCAAGATCACTGTCAGTGAATCCCACCAACTCTTCATTGCCTCGACCTCGTTTGTACACCAATCCGTAGGACATAGTACCCTTCACGTACCTCAAAATATGCTTGACAACCTGTCTATGCAAAACTGTAGGGTGCTCCATGTACCTACTCACAATCCCCACGGCATATGTGATATCGGGTCGGGTGTGAGTTAGATACCTCAAACATCCGATAATGCGTCTATACTCCGTCACGTCCACCGGTGTTCCTTCAGAATCCTTTCCAAGCTTTAGCTTTGCTTCCATAGGATATTGTGTCGAGTTGCAATCCATCATGCCGAACTGACCCAAAACCTTCTTCGCATAGGCCGCCTGCCTTAGTGCAATACAATCATCTCGCTGATCCACCTCGATACCAAGATAATAGGAAAGCAATCCAAGGTCACTCATCTCGAACTCCTTCATCATTTGTTGCTTGAAAAACTTTATCTCATCCGCCCTCGAGCCCGTAACGATCAAGTCGTCCACGTACACGCCAACAATGAGTGTATCCCCTCTGTTACTCCTTGTGTATACCGCCTGCTCCTGAGTGCATCTTGCAAATCCGATGCCCTTCATGCACTTGTCGAGGCGCGTGTTCCATGCCCGAGGTGCTTGGCGTAGACCGTAGAGTGCCTTTGAAAGCTTGTAGACCTTGTGCTCTTGATTCTTCACAACGAACCCTTCAGGTTGAACCACATAAACTTCTTCCTGGAGATCACCATTTAGGAACGCCGACTTCACATCCAAATGGTGCACCTCCCACCCGTTCTGTGCTGATATAGCGAGGATTATTCTGATGGTATCAAGCCTCGCCACAGGTGCAAACACCTCATCGAAGTCCACGCCTTGCTGCTGGACGTACCCTTTTGCTACAAGTCTTGCTTTGTGCTTGAGGATGTTGCCTTCATTGTCCTTCTTCAGCTTGTACACCCATTTGAGACCAATGGGTTTGGAACCCCGCGGTAACTCCGTGAGTACCCAAGTCTTGTTCTTCTCGATGGCCTCCATTTCCTTCTCCATAGCTATCCGCCATTCTTGATCTGATGCGGCCTCGAGATAGTTCGCAGGTTCTTCAGAAATCAGGAACAATTCCTCTGCAGGAAGATCGATCACCTCCGTCTCCGCATAGATGTCCGCAAGAGATCGATAGCGTACAGGAGTCATAACTGCAGCTTCAGGGGGTCCGAACGCGTCCAAAACAGTGGGGTTCGCTGCCTC
>NC_033794.1:28515681-28532736 GCF_001876935.1 Asparagus officinalis
GAAGGACCTGCAATCTTCACATGCGCCATACATCCAAAAACTCTCAAGTGTTCTAGGTGGGGTTTCTTACCAAACCAAGCTTCGTAGGGTGTGTGGTCGTGCAATGCCTTGGTTGGTAGTCGGTTGAGTATGTACACCGCGTGTCTAACCGCTTCACCCCACATTGTTCCAGGCATATGCATGCTTTTAAGTAAGCTTCTCGCCATGGCCATCACCGTGCGGTTTCGCCTCTCCACTACACCGTTTTGCTGCCGGGTGTACGGTGCAGTGAGATGACGCTTGATGCCGTAGTCTTCACAAAACTTGGTGAACTCCTTTGACAAGAACTCGCCACCACGATCCGTCCTCAATGTCTTCACCTTGTGGTCACATGCGTTCTCAACCTCTGTTTTGAACTTCTTGAAGGTTTCACAAGCTTGACTCTTGGCCTTCAACATGTATACCCACATCCATCGGCTGAAATCATCAACGATAAGAAGAAAGTAGTTGTTCCCAGCAAGTGTAGATGGGGTGATAGGACCACATAGATCAGCATGTAGTAACTCCAGCGGCTTCTGAGCTCTGAAATTTGCTTGCGAAGGGAACGGTAGTCTTGCTTGCTTGGCGACGAGGCATCCTTCGCATAGTTGATTCGGGTGCAAGATCTTCGGCAACCCGGAAGCCATCCTCTTATCAGTCATCATCTTGAGGGCGAAGAAATTTACATGCCCAAGGCGAGCATGCCATAGCCAAGCTGGATCGTTAATATTCGCCATCAAACACGCCGGCTTGCAAGTTTTTAACTCTATCCTGTACAATCGGTTAGTTGAACGTGTCACCCTCATCAAGAGAGCATCGTTCCTATCAAACACCCTCAGGAACTCGTCAGCAATAACAACCTTACTCCCATCTTCAGTCATCTGACCAAGGCTGATAATGTTAGATTTCAAACTTGGAATGTAATATACCTCAGGTAGTAGCCTTTGATCGCCGTTGTTGCACTGAAAGAGGATAGAGCCTTTCCCCTTGATCTCTACCGCGGATCCATCACCAAACTTGACGGTTCCCTTGATGTTCTCGTCGAGCTCCTTGAACTTGCCTCGGTGGCCGGTCATGTGATTGCTAGCTCCGTTGTCAAGGTACCAAACGTCGTTGGCAACTTGTGCCTCCCCCGCTGTGAGTAAGTTTGGCACCACCTTCTCTTCATTGAGTAGAATGACAGTTGATGATTCCTCTAAAATTGCCATCATCAAGGTTGGCTCCTCGTCATATGCACGGGTGAGATGAGCCTCCTGTTCATGATTGCGGCGTTGCTTGTGACACTCCGACTGAAAGTGCTCGTATACTCCGCAATTGAAGCATTTGATGTTGGATTTGTCTCGACCACCGCTTGTGCTACTCTCCCCCTCCTGGCGAGCTGCACCTCCATGGCCGAAACCACCTCCTGGACGTCCTCCTCTGCCGCCGAAGCCGCCTCGGCCTGCCTGGCCGCCGTGCTCCCCTCCGCGGCCTGCCTGGGTAGCGTGGTGCTGCTGCCCGCTGCCGTGGTGCTGCTGGCCGCCTCGGCCTCTTTGGCCGCGACCACGCCCGCGACCGGCCCCGCGACCGCGTCCTCGTCCGCTGCCATCATTGGTTGTATATGTTGAGAGGAAGCCTCCGCCGTTCTTCTTGCCCCTTGATTGCCACTCCGCATGCGTCAACAATAGGTGGTCGTCGACGTTGTCTTGAAAAACACGTGCCCGCTCCTCGTGGGCTTTGAGACGCCCGATTGCCTCCTCGAGTGCCATGTTGTCGATGTCCCCGAACTGTTCAATCGTGGAGACGATAGTAAGGAATCTCTCCGGTACCGCCCGAAGTAGCTTTCTAACGACATAGTTCTCCTCCATCTCGCCGCCTAAACCCCGGATCTTGTTGACGACTCCTGTTAACTTCGTCGAAAAATCGTCGACGTTATCATTCTCCTTCATCCGGAGAAGTTCGAACTCGGACTTCAAGGTCTGCACCTTCGCGTTCCTCACACGGTCCGCTCCTAGATGCATTGTTCTCAAGGTCTCCCATGCCACTTTTGCCGTTTGCTTCTCTGCGATCACCATCAAAGTCTCTTCAGGAATCCCCTGGTAGATGGCCGTCAATGCCATCTGATCCTTCCTGTGTTCCACGGACGCGCCTGCCGCGGGCTCAATGGCGTCCCACACGTCTTGAGCCTTCATGTAGACTTTCATCTTGATTGCCCACGAAGCATAGTTTTTCCTCGATAGCGTCGGGTATTGAAGAGTAAGAGAACCCACATTGGTCGTCATCTTCTCCGAACTCGTCATCTCTTCAGATCTTGGTTGAATCTTAGGCAAACCTAGCTCTGATACCACTTGTAGGCTTTGAACCAGAATCGGCCAAAGTTCACACCTGAAACTGAGTTAGAAAACCTGTAAACTAAAATATAACCTGGCTGAATTTTTGAGGGAACGAACAGAAGAGGGGAGGAGCAGAGAACGTGTTCTGCAGCAGGCTTTTCAAAGCCTCTGTTTTGTTGAAGAACACACGCAGCGAAGAAGCAGAAACAAGGAGCAAGAACTTCTCTTTTTTTTTATTCACGTTCTTCTTTCATGAAGAGTATTACATGTATATATAGATAAGATTACAACTCCAATTCTTATCCAATAACTAGAAAACTATCTACTAACTAGTAATCTATTCTAACTAGAAATCTATCTATTAACTAGGACTGATTAACAAACTTACAAAAGTTCAAAATGCATTAAGCTTACAAATGGAGAAGAAAACCCAACAACCATTTGTTTTTATTCTCAGCATTCCCGAACTTTCACTCTTGGTGAACAATGCAGTAAAAGAAAAGGAAGACTAGAAGGATTTTTTGTTTCACTCAAAAGTACAATTCGCATAAAGGGGGATCTACCCACAATCATTTTGCAGTTCTCAAGAAGCTCGGCGTCGGTTCCAGAATATATTAACTATTGCATGCAATTTACGTTCTGGCAGACTCAATCTGCACAAGATATCTTGATATTTGCATGATCGCTTGTGTTATCTATAAATCAATTTCTTGAACTACTGCATCTTAACTTCCCGTATAGCGCCTCACTGCAAAGAGATAGAAACCCAACTTAAAACTCTTGCAGTACAGTTCCATGTTTGGTGGCAAGGAAATAAAGTCCTTTTGTTCAAGTCGAAGGAATCATATTGCTTCAATAGGTTCAAATAATTGGGATACGGAGCAATATGAGTCTCATTAGTGATGACCCAAAGAAAAAGGTGAGATCCTCACTGAGATTACACTAAAACTTCACACATAAATGACTGAGAGCAACACGTATGCAAACTGCTCTACAAGTCGTATTATTTTACCTCCTCAAATTTCCTAAATTTGAAATATAAAATATCACAAAATACCGGGAATCTTTATATTATGGTTGCCCAAACAGAACATAAATGCTGTACAGTTTCCTAATATTTACCAACCACAGTTTTCCAGAGACCAATCAACACTACACAAAGACGAGTTCCCAAGAAAACTCCTACGATTATTTCAGTTCCGGCAAATCAAGTGTTGGTAAACCGAGAACCTCAGATGTTATCTCATAGGCTAGCAGTTACCCCAAAACATAGCTAAAATCAAGTTTCAGCACCATTTTATTGACTTTACGGACACAAGCATAATAGACGTTACCTAAATCATGTGATACCCTTTCAAGCTATTTCCCAAAACTTTTAAATGTATGACACTCTAGCATATAATAACCACCAAATATCAGCTTGCCAATAAGCCGAACCAGAAAGGTAATAAGAGTAAACATTAGCTAAATAAAGTTGTATCAGTGTATCAAATATCAACAATTCAATGAATCAAGCAATGACATATTCGTGGAGTAAATAGTCCTGGTCATCGATTTAACTGAAGGCAATGGCTCAACGTCTTCTGGTATATCCCACTACTAACCATGAAATCTAACTTACCCATTTTGCTATTAGCCCATACACATAAGGATACGTTCTGAAAATATGATTTAATGCTCTAATATGATCTGGTGCATGGTTTTCCAATCAACTGTATCTAAGATTGATGCACTATAGACCAGAATAGAAAATATGGTATATCGAGCTGATTAATGGACCCATCAAGTCCCTAAATTTGTGTATGACTAATGAAAAATTGACCAGTGGTCCACATCTACAAAGTTGTTGGTGCTCCAAGAGATGCATATAAGGATTTGGGAATTAGTGTACTAATGCAAGAGTTCTTCATTTGATGCGCTAACCATCCAGTATCTAGTGAACTCCACAGGATAGTTCTCCAAGACTTAAATCTTGCATATTCTTTCATCTCCATTCTTCAGTAGTAGCACCTTAATCCTACTTACTCGCATAGGTACTGCTGAGTGTTTGAGGATGCTATCATGCACTTACTCCTGTAGGTATTGATGACTGATGAGTGTTTGAGGACGCTATCATGCACTTACTCCCGTATGTATTGATGAGTGTTTGAGGACGCTGTCATGCACTATCGTAAAAGTTGCCATCACTTGTAGACCTCCAGGCTTCCGTTACAGGAGCTAAAGGGCTGGGATTGGGTCTCAATAAAAATAAATTGTCTTTGAAGTTGTTAGAATATAAAAATATAACCCTCAACCCTCATCACAACGTTAGAATTTTGATGTAGTGACACGGACTTTAAGATGGTATCAGGGCAATCTTGGTTCGAATCCTATTGGCCACAAATTTCTAAAGTGCATTAAAAAAAATACTGCTCTACAAGTCCATCTTTTGGCCTATAAAAAAAGCCCCTCAACCTGCGGCGACATGTTAGAATATAAAAACATAATACTCAACCATCACCACAACTTTGGAGTTTTGTTGCAGTGGCTAGGACTTTAAGAGAAATAATATACATATCTTCATATGAATGGGTATAAGGATCTTGGGGACGCTAGGGATCCGGAAGGTACAAAATCTCATTGGATTCTGCTACTCTCCAAATTATTTCACTTTTTTATTTTTTTGGAAGCATGCTGAGTAGATTATAAAAATGAGGGATGGAGTGGGAAATATCCCACCTCTAAGAGGACTAATGTTATCAACCTAGAGTACAATCTCGTCCTCCATATTGAGTTCTAGACCTCTATATGGTCCAATCTAACATAAAGGGGAACAAACGGATTGGATATGACACTTACCATATACATATCCACTGACACTGATATGGAGATGAATGCATAAACCTATAGGGTATCTAATACATGAGCTCTTTAAATAAACTAAAACTTCTCAAATCAGAGTCATTGTTTTTAACACATATAGAAAACTAAGATTAGATTTCTGAATCATTAACAATTGGTGTCCAAGGTTGTTGATAGCGGATTGCGTCGCGTCGCGGCGAGGTACCGCTTAGGCTATTGCGGGCTATTGCGGCAAAATAGCGGCAAATAGCGCACAGTCAAATAGCGGTCAAATATAAATATATTTAAATATTCTAAATAATAAGAAAAATCATATAAAAATCTAAATCTCTGTTGCAGACAACAAGTCTCCAGTTCCAGTAAGCCATTTATCACCTACAGAAATTAACCTTATCCCCTGCTACAGTGTTTTTGTTGTGGAAAAAACCGCCATCTCCAGTAAGTGAAGGGAAAACCTGCTACAGTAATTTCCAAAAAGCCCAACAGTCACTTCCAGCCATGTAATATTCAGCACACTATTCATGTAAGACGAAGAGAGGAAGCCGATTTGTCAAAAAAAAAAAAGAGAGGAAGCCGAAAGCCATTTGCCGCTTCTTGGGGAAGGAAAAAAAAACCACGGCCAGCAGTACATGCTCCAGCACAGAGAAACCCAAAATCATGCCAAAGAGAAAACGAAGAGAACAAAGAATCCATATGCCATAAAAAACCAGCTATACATACCCGATTGCATTGGGCTATCAGATTGAGCACTGCAACAGGCATGAGATGAGACCTTTGTTCCTCTATAAACCAGCTATACAACCTGGAAATCGTCGGTCATCGGGAGTGGGAGCTTGGACGGCGTCGCTGGAAGTTGGCGTGGCGTCACTCGTCGTTGGAGCTGGAGCTGGGAGAGGTAGGGAGTGGGGGAGACTGGGAGAGGCAGTCGGGATTGGGGAAGACTGGGAGAGGCGGCTAGGGCACAAAATGAGGGGAGAGGTTTAATATTAGTGGGTACGGGTCGGGTTCGGGTCGGGTTCGGGGGTGATTCTCGTTAAAATCTGATGCGGGTAATAGCGCTTTTAGCCGCTAACACGCGCTTTTCGAACACAAAGCGGTTTTTACCGCTTAACCATGCCGCAAAAGCCTAAAGCGTAGCGCTAATGGCCCGCTTCCGCTATAAGCGCCGCGATTGCCCCGCTTTTTGCCGCTTTTTACAACACTGTTAGTGTCAGATCCACTAAATTCAATATCAAACATTTCAAATCGTATGAACAATATATTATAATACTTGGATAAGGATATGAATGTTTTACTTATATCTATATTATTGATGTTAATAATCCAACAGCTAATTAGGTGGGGGGTTAGGTTGTCGGGAGTCCTCTAACTCCTCGGAATGTCCAGTTCCGGAGCGAACTGATTTTCCCTGCACATGTAAGAACTCGTAAGAGGGTGGAGCTGATTTTCCCTGCACCTGTTTTTCTCTTCCATAAAAAATATAGAACTTTCTTATTACGATATTCCAATTCTACCGTACTGAATAGTACTTTTAGTGTTGTCGGGGACTGAAAACCAGCATGGTGACTAAATAGAACGAAGTAAAAACCTTAGGGATTTAACAAATTGAAATGAAAATTTAAGGGCTTCTTAGAAAAGTAGGGAAAAGTTTAGGAGCTTAATAGACTGAAATAAGAGTTCAAGGGCTTCATAGAAATGCAGGGAAAAGTTTAGGAGCTTAATAGTTCGAGCTCCTAATTGGTGACACCATGAGCCAATCACTAATTGCTCAAACTACAATAGTGTAATATTGCAAAACAATATGCAACAAAACTGCACTTCTTAGTTGCATTAAAACAAAAGCTATAACTGGCCCANTACACTTTTGCATCCCTATTTCAGAGTCTTTTAGTCCCCACCCACACACACACACCCACACCCACCCCCACACACACACACACACGCACACACACTCTCACACACTCACACTCACACTCACACACACACACACATACACTATCAGATACGAAGGAAGATATATCAGTGGATATCCATACACTTTTGCATCCCTGTTTCAGAGTGGTGTAGTCTCTTCTAAGCTCTTTCTCATATTTGTTAGTCTAATTGAAATCATGTTCATCAGATAAAAAAGAAAATTTTCTTAGACGTAACTATTATATCTCTCTTCATAAAGTTCATTAGTGACTAATTGGTGGAGCTCAAAGTCTAATAAGCCCCTAAACTTTACCCTACTTTCTATAAAGCCCTTAAACTCTTAACTCAATCTATTAAGCCCCTAAAGCTTATAGTTTCATTCTATTTAGCCCCCATGGAGGTTTCACATAACTATAGAAGGGTATAAATATAATGATCTTATTAAATTTTATTTGGAGAGAACAGGATCACTACTTTTAGAAAGATAAAACATCATACAACTAAACAAAATTTTAAATCAGTTAAAAGAAAAAAATTCACTAATTCCTCCTCAAGGTTTGACTAAAGAAAAAATCTCATTAAATTTCTATCAAATTCTTCGATCAAAAATATAGAATTTTCATTTTACAATATTCCAATTCTACCTTGCTAAAGAGTTAGTGCTGTTTGAAGTTGAAAACCACCACGGAGACTAAATAGAACGAAGTAAAAAACTTATATTGAAATGAAAATTTAAGGGCTACTTAGAAAAGTAGGGCAAAGTTTAGGAGCTTAGTAGATTGAAGTAAGAGTTTAAGGGCTTCATATAAATGCAAGGAAAAGTTTAGGAGCTTAATAGTTTGAGCCCCTAATTGGCGACACCATGAGTCAATCACTAAGGTACCATTTGGCAAAGGGTTAAGTGAGGGGTTAAAAGACTTAACCTCTTCTTAACCCGCCAAACACAAAAAATCTATGCAAGGCTTAAGTAAGTTAACCCTCTATAATTTGTCAAACATAAAAAATATAGAAGGGTTAATCTAACCCCTCTAGAGTGATTAAAATGAGTTAACCCCTCAAAATGAGGGTGTACTAATACTCCTATTTAAAAGGATTAAAAGCAAGGTTTTAAATATCGGTTATCGGGAATTTATCGGACGACCAAAATTCTTATCGGATAGCGGAAATCGGGGATATATCGGGGATAAGTAGTATTTATCGGAGTGATATACTAGATGGTGTATATATATAATATAATAACTAAAAAATATAATCTAACCATGCTTAATGAAATATAAACATACCAAAATATAAATCATCATGTTTAGAATCACTAACTAATTGTAGAAAGCAAAACTTGCATCTTGACCGCACGATGAAACCATTCGATTGCATAGCCTTACTTATCGGCCGATAATCCCGATAAAAAAACCTTACTTATCGGCCGATAAGTACCGATAACGCCGATAACTCCCCGATAACTTGCCAAAAACGATGACCGATTAAAAATCCAAGTTATCCTATCGGAGAGCTCCCAAATCCGATAACTCGGCCGATAATATCGGTTATCGGCCGATATTTAAAACAGTGATTAAAAGCTAACCTTTCTAATTATAAAAAAATAGTCAAAATCATTGTTATTCCTAAACACTAAAACTAATCACAAAGGCTAAAATAAAACTTATTTAACGGGTTAATAATTTAGTCCTTTAGATTATCGAATGGGCTATGTATATTAATCCTTCTATTTACCCCCTCTTCCTTAACCCTTTGCTAAACTGGACCGAATTGCCCAAACTAAAAGAGTGTAATATTACAAAATAATATGCAACAAAACTGCAGTTATTAGTTGCACTAAAACAAAAGCTATAACTGGCCCAAAATGTCTCAGTTGCATGCCGCTGCAGTAACAATTCCTATGGTTGTAATGAGCCAAGCAGCTCTAAATCATATCAAAAATCCATGTATCACCCATAACTTCTTTATTACTCAAAACCCTCATCCTACCCAGTTTATTTCATAAACCACATTTCATCAAATCACTTCATAATGTAATAATCAAGGATAAAATGTTCAGATTAAAAAACCTCAAAGGCTCGCTGGAGCCAGCTTGGGAACCACATAATCAACGACGATCACATCCTCCACCAGCGGTCGCACCTTCACCTTCTGCTCCTCCACCATCTCCTTATCCTCCTCCATCATCGCATCCATCTGCTCCACGCTCTCAAACACCGAAATAAAGCCCACCGTATACCCTTTTGCCCTGGCCAGCGAGAAGTTCTCCCCAAAACTCATCTGCTTCGTTCTGGCCGGCTCTCTCATTCTGCCGCCTGAATCGCCGCAGAACCTCCGCGTCTCCACCCCCTCTTCGGATTTCGCACGGGTTAACCTCAATCACGATCCAGGCGCACATGCTCGTGTGCCCAAGGCGAGGTCGCCTCCGCCTGCGCGATCCAATCGTACGGCCATGATGTCGTCGCAGATGGGGAGGACGTAGGATTGACGGCGGAGAGGTGATCGGGGTGGGCGGAGTAGAGGCGAGGTCGGGCTGTGGAGGGGTAGCGCTGTGGAGGAGGTGGGTGAAGCCGGAGGAGGAGGCGCGAGCGGAGCGGAGGCGGAGGATGGGAGCCGCGGTGAGGTAGGTGCGAGGTTTAGGGAGGTTAGGGCCTCGGAGGGAGGAGACCATGGCGTCGATCTGCGTTGGGGCTCGGTGAGTCGCGACGACTTGAAGAGGACACGTGCTCGACGGTGGTGCTGGCGGTGGCGGTGGAGGTGGCGGCGGTGGGTCCATCGAGGAGGAGAAAGAGAGGAAGGGAAGGATTTTTAAAGGCTTGGGAGCGGAAGGAGAGGGAAGGAGAGGGAGCGGAGAAGAGGGATTTGAGAGGTGAGAGGGCGCGATGAAGATGAGGGGAGGTTTTCAGACTCAGCATTTTCGGAAGGGGATTTTTTTTTTCCTCTGTTGATTTGTCGTTGACGGGCTGGCCACTGGATCTGGCGCTTCTTCTCGCTGGCGATGGGCCGATTAGGTTAATGGTGTTTGAGGGGTTCCGGAGGAGCAAGAAATACCGAGAAGGGAATTCGCACAAACGCCGCCTGTACTAAATTGTTTTGCATATACACATAATAAAACCGCGTCTTAATGTTAATTGCAGCAAAAAATTTCAACTTGGCAGTTAACGAAACAGATAATTTGTAAAAACAGTCAATCCGATATTTTACTTGCACCAGGATTTATGCACGTGATTAAATATTATGATTAAGTATTTTTGACTTATTTTTTTACTAAAATATGTTTCTCAGTTCCATTTTGATTGTTTTTCTCACTTATGTTTTCAAACTTAACTATTGTGATTATTTTTTTTATTTGTTTGAATGGGCTGCGCCAAATTTAAAATTTTCATGTAATAATTAAATTAACAATAAATAACTATAATATAAAGCTAATTTGAATTTTCGCGTTATTTAGATCGGCATGAAACCAAGCTTGACTTAAGAAGGTATAATGTTGTAAAACTGAAAAACACTTGAAAATATAATGTTATAAAAGAATGATGAATAATTAAAGCCAATAAGACAAGATGATTAATTAAAAGTGGGCTACAATGAAACTAAAGAGAGTATAAATTTTGTTGCTAATCACTAATAGACTTTAGAAAAAAAATCAGAAAATAAAGATTAATGCTAACTCTATTACACTTTCATATAATAAAAGCATCCACATAACCATATAAAAAATTAAAATAGTTCATGAAAATCACTTCTAAAGATTCTTGATTTTACTCAAAAGTTTAAGCTATTTTTAAAAATATTAATAATTTAAATTTGTGTTGTATTTATAAAGAGCCTTGATGGAGATGCTTTTGTTTTAGCAGTTTGTTCTAAATGAGTCTTGCATATTAGCTTTAAAGTGTAATATTTTTTTTATCGTGCTATATGGATGCTTGTTTGGTTTTCTTATCTATCTCTTATTTCTTCAATAAGTTAATATATTATTAACACAATTTACGATGACATGCATATCTTTCATACAAATTTGAGACAGGTATAAGATGAATTTAATATTTAGTGGCCTTTAATAAGAATTTTAGTTGTAAAATATGCTACATTTATATTTAAAGATATTGAAATCTGGCAGTACTATTACATGCTTATCTTTGATCGTGTTCTTAAAAATTGAACTTTCGTTGGTAGTCATATCCCCAAATAAGGATACTTGCAGAGTCATGCCACTATATAGAGAAAAGAAAATTATCAATTTTAATTTTTTTACTTACACTATGGTAACGAAGTATCATGTGAATATTTTTTTGTCTATTATAGTGATTTTTCTCATCTTATCTAGTTTATTATATCTCGTGTAGTTGATCAATGGTTTTACTTTAGTTTCTATTGCAAGATTATTTATATGAAATTTTATATTAAGTTTATGATTCCTTCAGTATTTTTAGAATAAAGTATGAAAATTTATAAGTACTTACTAATTTTTCTTGTACTTTTCATGAATAATGTTTTTTTAATTAGGACATAATTGTTCAATAAGTTCTTCAAGGAGAACTCGGTTAGTGCTTCTTTGCTCGATATGCTTTTTATTAATGTCAATTCAGGTGATTCATGAATGTTTCTGAATTTTGAGTTTATTTCCTTCATTTCTCCATTTGAAATAAAAACAACTTAGTTCTTTTAAAAGATATCTCTGAACTTTCTGATAGTTTCTCCACACATAACTCCTTGTATTTTTTTTACTTTATAAATAAATATTATCAACATTAGAGATAAATGTTTATACATTATAATTAATTAATGCTAACCTATTATATATTAATGTAATAATATCAAACATTTCTTCTTTTCTTTGCCAAATTTCAGCCTTTTTGTGATTTAAACTTTTGAGGGTGTGTTTTGTAATTTTTAAACTTTGATAGTATTTTATAAAAAATTTAAATTTTAAGTTGGCCGCTTATAATTTTCATGTTTCATGTATTGGTGATAAGTTTTTAAATGTTAGAATATTTCTCGTAACTCTTTCATGTTTCATGTATTGGTGATAAGTTTTTAAATGTTAGAATATTTCTCGTAACTCTAAAAATTTGAAGATATTTTTATAATTACTGGTGATAAGTTTTTAAATGTTAGAATATTTCTCGTAACTCTAAAAATTTGAAGATATTTTTATAATTACTAAAATTTTGGGTTGTTTTTTAAAAATTTTACTTTTTTAGCAATCTGCTAATAATTTCTAAATTTGATGTGCACCAGTTATAAGTTTTAAAAATTTAGAATATTTTAATAATTTCTACTTTTGAGAGTTTTTATAATTTTTGTACCTTTGAGGTTATTTTTTTTTACTAATTTTAAATTTCTATGTGCCTAATGGTAATTCCTGGAATCCATTTATGTTGTTTCTAAGTTTTAAAATCACTGAATTTTAGAATGTTTTTTTGTACTTTAAACTTGGTTAAATGGCACTTATATAACCTATTGTTTTGCTCTTGTAGTAGTTATATACCCTAAGTTACAAAACATAGCAAAATAATATCATGAGTTGGTAATTGTATAAATTTAGCTAACGTTGTTAAAAAATACATGAAAGGACAATAATACCCCTCCTTAAGAATTAACCCCCATAGTGAAAGCTCTTATTTTCTACTGTTACCCATATTAAAGAGGAAGAAGAAGTTGGAGGCCACGAAAAGAAGATGATGATGATGAAAATAATCTAAATTGTGAGGGGTGAGGAGCCGGGGGGTGGGGGTGGGGGATAAGTAATACAATAAATAATACAATAAATGAGGGTAAGAAGTATTCAAGTTGGTCATATGTCCAGCACGTGGGAATATTCCAGAGAATATTCTCAAAGCTGGTTAACAGAAGGTACCAATTGCAAAATTTTGCCAATTAGGGTATTTTTTGTTATATTTTGTAACTTAAGGTATATAACTGCTTCAAGAGCGAAACACATAGGGTATATAAATATAATTTAGCCTTTAAACTTTTGAGGTTGTTTCTACAATTTTTAAAATGTCAAGGGTGTTAATTACAAGTTTTAAATTTTTAGATATCATGTTTGTTTTTAAGTTTAAAAAAGTCAATGTGTTTTGTGTAATTTTAAACTTTTAAGGCTATTATATATAATTTTTGAAACTTTTGGGTTTTTTTATAATACTTCATGTATTATAATATGTTATCTACGTATAATTTCTTAATCTTATTTTTTTTTTATATTTTTGAGTTATAGGTAGTTCATATGTAGTTAATATAGGATATAATTAGTATTTGGATAGATTAAGATTTAAGTGAAATATTCAAAATAACTTTTTTTAAATTGTTGACCTATAAATAGTTTAGGTGGAATTAGATAAGATATGATTAAAATTAGAATAGATTAGGATAACAATGTAATATTAAAAAAACTAAGGATAATACTGATCATAGAAAGTTTTTCTCTGCTTTTAAAGAGAGTATGATATGATATGATTTGTATCCTATCTCACTTTTAAAAATTAATAAAGATATCCATATATCTATGCATAGTCAGTGAGAAAGTTTTAAGTGAAGTTTAAGTGACCGCCCAATCTCACTAGAGATGTTATTGGTCTAGGTGTCCCAACTCTTACGAATGAAATGGGTATCTGTTTAGAGTGGTACTAGGGGCACACCCCAAACCACACCTCCAACCACACCCCCTCTCTTATTCGCTACAGTACTCCGGGCCCCACATGAGTTTTTAAATTTTAAAAACTCATGTGGGGCCCGGAGTACTGTAGCGAATGAGAGAGGGGGTGTGGTTGGAGATGTGGTTTGGAGTGTGCCTCTAGCATTATTTATCTGTTTATCATAGGTAAATATATGTAGTTTTGCATTTTCTCTGTAGTGAAATTTGTCATTGGGTGAAGTTTACTTAACCGTCAGAACTTTGGGGGTTTTGCACATCCCTATAAACTTTATTTATTCCACTTAACACCCCTGAACTTTGGGTTTGTCTCACTTAATCCCATATGCCTTTAAGTTTTTACTATGTACGCCCTGATGATCTGACCCCTTGATGATAAAATGACTAAAGTTTCTTTTTTTTAAATATCATATTCCCTTTAAAATCACGAGTTTGAAAAAATCTTTCTAGGGTCAATATTACCCTTCACTATTTTGAATATTTCATTTATATCTTAATCTATTTTAATCATAATTATATCCTATCCTAATCCTATGTGCTTAACAAATTATAAAAATAATATTAATAAAATATTTAAAATATTTTTATGGTATTAGTTTGTTAAGATAAAGAAACTATATGTAGCTAACATACTATAATACATGCAGTATTACAAAAAACCTAAAAAGTTTTAAAATTGCATAAAATATCCTGAAAAGTTCAAAATTGTAAAAACCATCCCGACGTCTTAAAACTTAAAACATCAAATATGAAATCAAGAAATTAACAGCAGTTTTCGCAGAATTTAAAATTTACAGTCAACACCTCAATGTCTCAAAAAGTATAGAACACCATCAAAATTTTAAATTACAAACAAGCACCCTGATATTCTAAAATTTTAAAACTTGCAAATAACATAGATGAATTCAAGGGATTACCATGATTCACCTGAAAATTTCTCATATTTCAAAACTTAAAACAACAAACATGAAATCAATTCGGGAAAATCTTTCTATGATCAATAATATCATTCACTATTTTGAATATTTTATTTATATCTTAATCTATCTTAATCATAATTATATCCTATCCTAATCCTACGTGAACTATCTATAGCTTAATAATTAAAAAAATAATATATAATTATTTTCCAATTTTAAGATATCATTATTTTCTTTAAGATCTATATTTTCCAATTTTAACATATCATTATTTTCTTTAAGATCTACATTTTCTTGAGAAATTATATCAAAATTGGAAGCTAGCTTCTCATGATTGGATTTCAAAATGATATGCTTGCTTTGTAGATCAATAAAATTTTTATGCAATATGTTATAGGCATGCAATAGTTTTTCACTAGCACACGCAAGTTCATCACTAGATAAATCATTAAAGGATTCGAACTCGCAAACCTCACTAGGGCTATCGCCTAGTGCCCGTGTGCCTGAAAATGAAGCTCCACATGAACTAGAAGCGAAATCCTCTAAAGCTTGTCGGATCGCCTCCAAATTTCCTTAATGTGCTTCTATAAGTTTCTCTAATGTGTAAGCACTATCAAAAGAATCAAGTTTGTTAGAAAGAGATGAATTGAACGCATTATGTAAAAATTCTAACAAAATCTTGTTCATTATAAACATACGATGATCATTTTTATTCCATTTGGATTTCTCCAAAGTGGACACAATATAAGCATCATCTATAATTTCCCATAAATCGAAGTGTCTAAATTGAACAAAAAGTTTAAATCTAACACACCATTGGGTTTATGGAAAATTATCTAATCTAGGAGCAATATTAATGGCATAACCTAAACTAGATGCATCGTTCATATCCATAATGTATATATGCAAGCAAGATACAAAAATAAAAAATTGGATTAGCACAAAAAGATAACTTGGATCTTTAACTCAAGACGATTAGACCTTAAATCAACCGCATTCCGCATGGAGCATCTATTGATCCCTTTGGTCAGGAATGATCATTGGCATCTTGTTGAAGTTAATTTTAAAGATAAGGTCGTCAAGCATTACAGTTCTGCTGGGCACGAAGCATGGATAGAGCCTGTTAATAAAATCATAAACTACTTTGATGCCCATCATGTTAATTTTATTGAGCAAAATGTGCACGGAGTATTTAGATATCAAGCCATCAAATGCGAGCAACAAAGAGGGCGGTTAGTTCCGATGTCTATATTGTGTTAATTTGTGTTAATATTAGATATTATGAAAATGTCTAATTTAGTCTTCTATGTTACAGCTTTGACTGTGGTTTGTTCGTCTACCTCTATATAAAAGTAATAATTGAAGGCTGCTCAACATCGTGGATTAATCCTCCAAACGATATCCCTGAAGCTATGCGAGCAAGATTTGTCGCATAATTATTACTTGCTGGTTATGAACAAAGACATAAAGAAGAAAAGAGCACCAAGCTCTGATACCAATTGTTAGACCCTAGAGGGGGGTGATTAGGGTCTTATGCTAATCTAATCTGATTTTATGCCAATTAAAACTAATTAACAAGTTATTCTTGTAAGATGGATATACAATATGTTATAAGCAAGAATGAGCAATATAACCAAAGAGCAATATCCTAGCAATGAGATATATGGTGAATTATATGCAAGAATATATAAACTAATACAAGGGGAAATAAACAATCTACAAATATGATAGGTTAATATGAAGAGCAATATGTAGGCATCGAAAATTGCCTATAGGTCTCCACGAACAGCTCAGTGTTAAGGAACGACAATGAACGTCACTATCTGGTTCACAGGAGTTCGACTGGCGTCGGTGAACGATTGAAGTGAACCGACGAACTACATGAGCTGACGGAATTTCGGGATAACGAAGGCACGGGCTAATCGAGAGCCCCGCGATGTTACAAAAAGAACAACGCCCTTCGTGTCTCGTTCATTCTACAGATAATCCAACCATTGGAGCTGATAGAACTCTTCGTCAGACTTCCAACGCACTTCGAATCACTAAAATCCGAGTTCGGACGAAGAATTTACAGCGGAAGCGGACAAATGCACCTCAACGGAATGTCTCGGCCAATGTGAGACACCCCAGGGGTGTCTCGGATTTTCCAGGACACCCTAGGGGTGTCTCGGATTTTCAAGGACACCCCAGTGGTGTCTCGGATTTTCCGAGACACCCCAGGGGTGTCTCGAGTTTGGTGAGACGCCCTCCAGCGCGGATTCTGGCCTTTAAGCCGTTTTAACCGCTCCGCAACCCCTCATGCCTATAAATACAAGCCTTAGGCCTCATTTTTTGGGATCTGGAATTCTCGTGCCTCGGCGAAGCCCTGCCGGAGTGAAGAGTGATCGAGCACTTCAAC
>NC_033794.1:28533498-28571308 GCF_001876935.1 Asparagus officinalis
ACAGAAACGAACGAATGGGTTCGTGTCAAAAGAACCCGTTCTACTCTCGAGGAGCGAATCCAGAAGCGCCGCACCTTGCTTGCGCATGCCCGGACCCTTGTGCGAAAAGCACAAGAAATGCAAGAGGAAGAGGCAGTTAAGAGATCGTCGAGATCTAAGCAAGTCTGGATGCCAAAGGCCAAATCAGCGCCTAAGGCAAAAGCAGACAACGATGCTCTCCGACCTTCGTCAACTCCAGACCCTGCTCCCGCACTTCCGGTGAAGCTCTATGACAACATGGGTCTCCCCAAAGCTAAAGTCCCATTGAAGAATCGCATCGGTTCTCTGCCTGAGGATCGAGGAAAAACGCCTTTTAAGGAAAGCTTGAGACCGTTGAAGGAGCTTCGAACCAACATCCGGACTGGGGGTCGTACGCGACCTCCTAACAAATTGATTTCTGCAACGGCCCGCTTGGCGGTGCGTGCAGAAAATCAGGAGCCCGTTAAGGTTTCACCCTCACAAAGGTGTGATTCCAAACGTGTGACTCCCGTAGACGCCAACAAGGCAATGTTTACTCAGAAGAAAACACGTCAGACAGACGAACGCGTTATACCTGAGAATCCATGTGAGTAGCCGATAGGTTACTCCGACCGCAACGTCGATGAGTTGTACTATCAGGCTGGGGGTATGAATAAATCTCGAAAGAGAAGTACCTGGGAAGCGGACTCTTACTGTCCGTGTATCAAAATTATCAGGGCAGTATTATCAACGTGTAGCTGCCCAAGACCGCTCCGCAGAGGGCCTCGATATTCGAGAGAATCTCCGATGGAATGACGAAGCCCAAATCGAGGCGTTTCCACCAAAGAGGATCGGTTGTTTGAGATGATGAATTCCCAGAGGTTACCGTCAATATGGTTGATAAGGAAAAATCTCCGATTGTTTCAAGTGGTTCCAACCCTGATTTCTCTCCAGGAAGAAGAATCAATTCGGGAATAGCTCAGCTTCAGCTAGAAGCCGTCGGATATAACGATTACCAGGGGATCCATAAAGGAGTCCATTCCGATGACGAACTCTCAGATTCTTATTCCGCACTCGCCTCCGACGATACAACGTCTAGCATAGGACAAGTTCGAGAAGTGTTCATGATCAACACCGAGCAAATAGCCAAAATCATTGAGGATGCTCTAGCCAAGCAGAAAGAAGCATTCAAAATCGAAATGGAAATGGCTATGCAGGAGATGAGACAAATGCACGACCAACAAATCCGAGCTTTGTCAAATCAGCTAGTTGAATCCAGCCGTCGCACCCAGAACGCTGCAGTTGACAGCGATCCGGAAGTGGACGAAATCATCATGGCTGACGCACCGCCCAAAAATACTGGGGGTGGCCCTACTAAAAATAACGACGCTGGGGGTGGACCCACCAATGATGATAACACTGGGGGTGGCTGTATTATTCCTCTCGAAAATTATCCAAAACAGGATATAGATAAGGCCAAAAAGATGAAGGATCTCGAAAGAAAAATTGACGCCCTGATGTCTGCTCGAGAGGTGAAGAAGACCGGCATTCCGTGTCCTTACCCGAAAGAGTGGGATTCGATCCCGTATCCGACGAAATTCAACCTGATCAACTTCACGCCGTTTGACGGGAAAGGTTCCCCCACTCAGCACCTGATCTATTTCAAGTCCCATTTGGGAGTGATCTCTGGCAACGAGCCTCTGACGGTCCGGTCATTTGTTGGCACCCTTCGCGGGCCTGCCTTCGATTGGTATCGCCGTCTCAAGCCCGGAAGCATCAACAGCTGGGAGGACCTGGAGAGCATGTTCCTCGCTCATTTCTTCGATGATGACGCCGAAGTGTCGATCAGGACACTCTTCGATGAGAAACAAAAAGACGGAGAGTCGGTGGATACCTTCATCAAACGCTTCCGCAATCAGGCAATGAACTGCAAGGATCCCGTCACGGAGGAATTTGTCTTGCAAACCTGTCATAATAATTTGTCCATTAACATCTTGGATGTTATGGGAGTAGAGCCGCTCAATACCTGAAAAGAGTTGAAGGTGCGCGGAGAATAGGCCGAACGCTTCCTCAGAAGGAGGAAGGTCGAAAGAAACCAACCGATGGTCAACCCTCTGAATTCGAGTCTCATGTCCCATGATGAAGGGAAGGCACCTACAACAGTTGTTGACGTTAATCAAACGTCACAACACCAGCTCCGAAGACAATAGAAGAATTCGGATCCAAGGCTCCAAAAAGAGTACTCATTCAAAGACGAAGACGTTCCAGCGATCTTCGAGACCCTTCTTGAAAACAACAAGATCAAGTTGCCGCCCATCACAAATCAGGAGGAAGCTGACAATACTGCAGATCCGAAGTACTGCGCGTACCACAGGAGGATCCTTCATCCCACCAAGGCTTGCTTTACTTTAAAGAATAGCAAATGCAATGATAAACCCAGTTTCGCGAAGAAACTGGGGGTGGATGATTCATGTAACGGGAAGTTCCCGGAAAAATACTATATGTAATTCTCTTAGGGATAACCCGATCATTATAAACAAAGTGATAAACACTAAACCCCACTGTGAGTTGTATGAGTCAACACTCTCGATGTGATTTGTACTCCTACTCTCACTGTCTACCTGGTCAAACCTTCCTATAGTTAGGGCCACAACTAAAGTCCCCTCTCGATTCCTTCCATGAACGAGATGTCCACTTTTAAATTGAGCGATCAAGCCTATAAAAGGTAAGATCGTCTCAGACCCCCCACTTCCACTGCCTCCTTGGTCAAACCTATAAAAGTTAAGGCCAAAGCCAGAATCCCCTCTCGATTCCTTCCATGAACGAGAGGTCCACTTTCAATTCGAGTGATCAAACCTTCCTACAGTTAGGGTCATCTCAAACCCCCGTTTGGTCAAACATTCCTACAGTTGGGACCAAAACCACAATTCACTCTCGATAAACGAGAAATTTATCTTTAGTTCAGTAATCAAACCTTCCGACAGTTAGGGTTATCCGAATCTTGTCGATTCTCGGAGTGGAGATCCCACTCTTAGTTTTATCTTTTTGGATTCTAGGAGTGGAGATCCCACCTCGAGTCTCCTTTCCAGCTGAAGAAGAATATAAAATTCTTCTTCCTCAGTGTCGGGAGATAGAATATAAATTTCTTCCTCTCCCATTTCGGGTTCGTCTTTGCCCCAAGAGAAGACACCATCTTTTTCAACTCCCAAAATCCATGCCTTTTATGCATGGGGAATTTTATCTCGAAGCCTAAGCAGGGATAAGCCAACGCCTAACACGTGTTGCCGGTTTAGTCTTTCACCAATTGAAAAAGACACCAGAATCCAGTCTGGGGTATTTTATCCCGAAGCCTAAGTAGGGATAAGTCAGCGTTTAACCTGCGTTACTGGGTGGTTCGTTCCCGTAAAAACGACCGAGTCTATGTATTCAGCATCGTAGCAACAAAAATCCATGCCTTTTATGCATAGGGAATTTTATCCCGAAGCCTAAGCAGGGATAAGCCAACGCCTAACGCGCGCTGTCGGTTTAGTCTTTCACCGATTGAAAAAGACACCAGAGTATAATTTTTGGGACTTTCATCCCGAATCCTAAGTAGGGATGAGTCAACGCCTAATACGCGTTGCCGGATGCCATATTCCCGTAAGAAATGGCGAAGTCTATGTATTCAAAATCATAGCATTAAGTCTAAGAGAAACAATTCTCTTAGCACAACATTACATGTGAAACGGGTTTTAATAATTCACATGCTAGCCCGATTCAAACGGTAATCGGTAAAGGCACGTCAAACCCGTTGATGGATGGGGGTTTGCCAAAAATCCCAAAGTCTATGTCTAGCACGCATTGCCGGTTAGTCTTCGACCGTAAAAAGGACAAAAGATCACATATTCAACATTGTGGCAGGTTGTTATTAATAACACCATAATCCGTGCCTTACACGCATGGGGAATTTTATTCCGAAGCCTAAGCAGGGATAAGTCAACGCCTAACATGCGTTGCCGGTTTAGTCTTTTACCGATTGAAGAAGACACCAGAATCCGAGTCTGGGGATTTTTATCCTGAATCCTAAGTAAGGATAAGTCAGCGCCTAACACGCGTTGCCGGGTAGTCTATTCCCGTGAGAAAGACGAAGTCTACGTATTCAATGTCGTAGCATTAAAAGAGTTAACTCTTTTAGCACAACGTTATGTGCAGAACGGATCTAAACAATCTGCATGCTAGCCCGACTCAAACGGTAGTCGGTAAAGGCTCATCAAACCCGTTGATGGCTGAGAATTTGCCAAAAATTCTATAAGTGCGAGTCATTGATGCATCAGCTCTGTTAGTTGGTCTCGTGACTCGATTATCCAACAACATTAAAATAAGATCCACAAATGCAGATGAATCAGCTTTAACAGTTGGTCCTGCAACCCCGAAACTTGGGACCGCCGTGCTCCAATACCTTAAGAGCTTAAACTGTGTATACTCCAGTAAACGTACGAGTATAAACTGTGTCAACGTTCGATGTTCGAAACCTTAGGGTCAACGCCGGTCAACGTGTAACCCTAGGTCAACACCAGTCAACGCGTTGCGATCAAAAAGTCAATATTCGACGTTCGAAACCCTAGGGTCAATGCCGGTAACCGCGTAACCCTAGGTCAACGCCAGTCAACGCGTTGCGACAAAAAGTCAAAGTTCGACGCTCAAAACCCTAACAGGTCAACGCGGTCAACGCGTAACCCTAGAGTCACGCCAGTCAACGCGTGTGGACAAAAAGTCAACTTCAACGTTCAAAAACCCTAGCGTCAAACCGTCACACGCGTAGCCCTAGGTCAACGCCAGTCAACGCATTGCCCCGACAAAAAAGTCACATACCGGTGATCTAAACCCTTAACTCAACGCGCAACTGGACGGAGGTATCTTCAAATCAAACTCAATGACACGAGCCCAAACTCAATTCATCAGCTGTAGACTCGAGGACCCGACGACGCCAGGTGACTAAACGCCAGCGCCAGAAAGACTTCGGCAATTTCGTCAAAGCATTGAAATAGACCGAAATCGAAGGAGCAAGATGTTTAAAACTAATACAGTCCTTACGCCGACTGAAGGCAGGCCAATCACACTCCAAAGTATTCCAGCCTCGTCTAATAAAAGAAACGAGCTGAATGCTTTGGAGCGGGGTATCTGTAGCATCGAAAATTGCCTATAGTCTCCACGAACAGCGCTCAGTGTTAAGAACGACAATGAACGTCACATATCTGGTTCACAGAGTCGACTGACGTCCTCAGTGAACGCATTTAAGTGAACCGACGAACTACTGAGCTGACGGATTTCGGGATACGAAGCACGGGCTAATCGAGAGCCCCCGATGCTTACAAAAAGAACAACGCATTTCGTGTCTCGTTCATATCTACAATAACTCCAACCATGGAGCTGATAGAACTCTTCTTAGACTTCCACCACTTCGAATCACTAAATCCGAGTTCGACGAAGAATTACAGCGCGAAGCGGACGAATGCACCTCAACGATGTCTCGCCAATGTCGAGACACCTCAAGGGTGGGTCTCGGATTTCCAGGACACCCCAGGGGTGTCTCGGATTTTCCAGGACACCCCAGGGGTGTCGTCGCGTTTTCCGAGACACCCCAGGGGTGTCTTCGGATTTTTGGAGACACCCCAGGGGTGTCTCGAGTTTGGTGAGACGCCCTCCAGCGCGGATTCGGGCCTTTATGCCATTTTAACCGCTCCGCAACCCCTCATGCCTATAAATACAAGCCTTAGGCCTCATTTTTTGGGATCTGGAATTGGTGTGCCTCGACGAAGCCCTGCCGGATTGAAGACTTAAAAGTACACAGATTTCAGAGAGGAGGAGGAGAGATCGGATCCAGTTCTTCAACGCAAGAGAGAGTTCTTCGTCAGATCTACATCACCCGTACCCGATCCTTAGTATTATCACGTTGTGTTAATACTAAGAAGAGCAAATATCTCGCTTTATCCGAGATAGGCGCTTCAAGTTTCTAGATCTCCTCGCGGATCGACGAAGCTCTGCCTAATTTTTCAATAATCAGATCTGATCGACGGTGGTCCACGGATAAACCCCGGCACAGGCAAAGATCCCACGCAAGCAGAAGACCGATGAACGATCTCTGCGTTTGTTTGATAAAGTTGTAAACTTTTTTTTTTATTTTCATTGTGTAAGGAGATCTTATAAAAAGATCAACTTTTTTTATTTCATTCGAGTTTATTGTAACGACTAAAGTTGTAATAAATTCGATAACAATGGAAATAGTAACTTTCTCCGCAAACACAATACACAAAGGCGATATAAGATATGAATACAAGAATAGGTACGCCAATGCAATCATAAACAAAACGATATATATGCAAGGATATATAAACTAATACAAGGGGAAATAAACAATCTACAAATATGATAGGTTAATATGAAGAGCAATACACAAAGGCGATATAAGATATGAATACAAGAATAGGTACGCCAATGCAATCACAAACAAAATGATATGATCACAGAGTTCGGTCTAACCACTTGACCTACGTCTCCGCTCCTCACCTCGAGGAGATCTCCACTATCACAACCGGGTTTTCTACGCTTACCCGAATAACGTTTACACATCACACTCGGTTTTCTAGCTAACCGAAAACTTTACAACTACACACTTGCAATCACACTCTACACCCTCTAAGTATTGGCCTAGTCCGTATCCTCCTCCTCAAGTGCTCGGATGCAACCTCTCCCTAGGTTCGTCAACCGACGCCACTCCTATTGGATTCAACCCCGTTTCTCACCACACACTACTCTCGGTGTACAAGTGTATTACAAGTGATACTCACAATATAAGTTCAAATATAATGTGTTGTTCTCTATAATGAATGAGAACACAATGTAGCTCACTCTCAATGATACACTCCCCATAACCCAATATACAATATGTGTTAAATACTAAAGCTCAATGGTTGTGTGTGCAAACAATGAGAAACAACAAAATCAAATGTAAAACTCAATATAAATCTAGCTTAATGAAGATAATAATCAATGACATATATAAATGCAAAGCTAGAATTGAGTTTAGAAAAACTTCTCTAGAACAAGAGAGATGGAGATGTGAAATTGAAAGCTCAAACCCAAGTTGATCTCCTCTTCTTGTGAAACAATCTTCACAAGCCTAATTTTATAAACAAACACTTAAACAAACTTAAACCCTTGTAAAAACTTGTTTAAAACATCTCTTAGTTTGGTTGTAGAAAATAGTTATGGCAAAGGGGTATATATAGGGAAGAAGAAAACAACCCCAAAAACCCACTAAAAAACAAAAATCAGCAAAACTACAGCTCAGAACAACAGACGGTCGACCGTGGCGATCAACCGCGAAATTCTCTGGACTGCATATGGTCGACCGCCACGGTCGACCGTGAGCCAAAAAAGATCTTACTGAGTCTTTGGACTCAAGGCGGTCGACCGTGGCAGTCGACCGCAAATTGACACATGACATTTACAGGTTTTGAAAACAGTTTTTGTGACTTTAAAACCCTGTTTAAAAATATCAAATAAATTCCAAAAATTATGAAACTTTGGTAAATGATTGTAGACATGATAATAAACATGCTACAAAAACTAGTTTTCAAAAAGGACCTCCCAAATAAAAAATATCATTATTTTACAAAATAGTCCAAAACATGAAAATGTAAACACATGAGTTTTGACATTTTAGCTTAACCATGTTTTGAAACATTACAAAATGATTTTATAGATTTTAAGAAAGATGTAAACTATTGTTATGAAGTCTATAAATAATGAATATAGTATTTTATCAAAATACACATATAATACTATATATATACAAAGAAACCAATAAAATGTGTGTGCATATTATATTGAGCTTAAAGTACCAACACACATAATATAAAACCTAAAACTAAATATACCCAAGCTTGTGATCTTCAATGAAGCTCTATCTTGGTACACTTGCGAATGAAGCTTGAACTTGAATCTTTAACTTTGAATTGCGTAAGCTTCACTCCACAATTCTGCCAACCTCCATTGGATATGATCGTGAATGCGTAATTCCATCCATCCTCCAACATGTTGTTTGCCTAGAATAAATACGAAAACACAAACACTAGGCAAACAATATTAGAAGTAAATTGTTTGTTAAACATCATCAAAACAAGAAGGCCAACATATATGTATATATATACATGTGTGTGTGTGTCTCTCTCAAATTTCCTACGCTGTCGCCATGTGTCATATTCTCATTCGCTAATAGAGAAACGTTTTCGAATGGATAAATTAATAGTAAGTGAAGGACCTACATGTAAAAGTTCAAATCAACCACAAATCTCAACTCACCTTTCCTAATTGACTCCACAAAATCAAAACTCCGCTACCCCCATCCCAATCCTCACCGCCTCTTCCATCTTTGTCATCCCAATCCTCACCGCCGCTTCCCCCTTCCATCTTCGTCGTCCCAAACCGCACCGTCGGCTTAGCCATCCCAATCCTCACCACCGCTGCCCCCTTCAATCTTCGTCGTCCCAAACCGCGTTGTCGGCGATGAACTCAAGCGAACCCAAAGCGAACCTCATGTACTTTATTATTTGAAGAACGGACGCCTTTGCCGATCCTCAGGTACTTTGAGAACTCGGGTACTTTATCAATCGAAGAACGGACGCCTTCGCCGATCCTCGGGTACTTCATCGATCTTTTAGTTTTGTTAATTACTTTCATAAACTCATAATTGGACAACTTCTTAATTTAATCTAGTTAATGAAAGTTTTTTATTTTTATTTTTTTTAAAGGAATCAACTTAATTTTTCCCACTGTCAGTAAACTTAAAATGATGAAATAATAAAAGGTATCGATTTTTTCCTACTGTCAGTGAACTACTATGTTGATGAGCATGCCGAGTCTTTCTACAAAAGTGTATTAAGCTTGTGCAGGGTGCAAAACTTACAGACTTGGCTTGGAGTTTTGACTGTGAGATAGTTGATAATGAACTGCTTGGAAATTTGACATTGAGGTGAATTGATCATGAAATGCTTGCAACTGTTGGTACTTGATGATGCTTTGTAGGCTAATCATCCAAAGGCTGTTGTTTGGGTTCACTGAGCTCAATTTCTGTGCAAGCCTCATGTCTCTGTTTGGTCCATGTAAATGTACATCCCAGTTTTTGTAACAAGTATCAAAATTGAAGAATAAGCCCCTTATCAAGTTGAGACTGTAAAAGAATGAAGTTTTGTGATGCTAAAATTTTTCCTATTGAAGAATCATCTCCCTTTTATTTTATTTTATTTTCCAGTTTTGGGTTAATATTCTATATTCTACATAAAAAATTTGGGTTTTGTTCAAGCTTCGATTGCTGTATGGATAGATTTGGGCTATACTGATAATGGAAAAGAATGAAATGCATTTCTTCCCACGATTAGGAGAAAACAAGATACAATAGTTTCCATCTCAATTCATCTACAACAAAATGACACATGCCCAAAAAGGCATGTTGGATGGAAAAAGCCGTCTAGGATACCTAGAAATCTATTTGATGGAGGAGTTGAGCGTGAGGAGATTTGGCGAGTCAGAGAGAGAGAGAGAGAGAGAGAGAGAGAGAGAGAGAGAGAGAGAATCCATTTTCAGAGAGGAGGATTTGAGAGAAATGAGAACGATTTGTTTTGAGAGAAGAATTTGAGCGTCGAACAGAAATATGTAATTTGAGAACGCTGGTTTAAGTTTCCATTTACTAATGAGTGTTATGTACAAAATCAACGCCAGACATATATACAAATAAAACTCAGTTAGCTTATAGCTGCTATGAAAAGTACGACTGCGCCTTCACATCAAATACATCAAAGAATAGAAATGAATATTAACAAGAAATCCCTTTTTACATCTTTGATTATCCTAGTAGCCACAAATTATTTATTAGAAAAAGCTCGCCGACTCCTCCCCTTCGAAGTATATACAATAAACACAGGTCTCATATTTCCATTTACACTTATCAACCCCCATACTATAATATATAACCATGAGACTGGAAACAAGCTGATACCAATCCAAGCCATTATCTCCTCCCACACACTTAGAAATTGGGCAATCAAACATTAGGTGATCCAAATTCCCATCCACTTGCTTACACAAATAGCACTTGTTCTCATTAAGGATCGATAGCCTAATCAATCTCTCTTGGATGAGTAATCTCAGCCTCATAGTAAGCCACTCAATGAAAGAATACTTGTGATCAACATGATATAAAACATTATAGACCTTAGAAAATTTAAATTTATCTCCATGACAACATGCAACAAGCTTAGAGACGCAGCAACCATTGTTGCCCCCATTGCACAATCATCTGATTCTTCACTTTAACCAACATTTTTCACTACCCAAAATCGATGGTTTGGCTTGAACCACCCATATATGCATTGCTTCAAGTAGGATTCATGTAACTATTTTATCTAGAGGGGTATCTTTCTTAGAGTGGATATCCTACCTATATTAGTTTAGCAATAGATGCCAAATTCCACCACTCAGCACTATACAGATCCCAAACCTCCGTACTTCTTAGACCTACATACATCTTTTCAACTTACCAAAGCTATCTTCCGCTTCTCTTGTTTACCACACCAAAAAAGAATCCTGCAAATTGCATCAACAAAGTGAAGAAGACACTTTGGAAGCAAAAAACCACTAGTCCCAAACACTTGCAAATTGAAAAAAAAAAAAAAAAAAAAAAAAAATCTGATTCCATTAAGGCAAGTCTACCAACATAGGATAAATGCTTATTATTCTAGCCAAGACTTTTGACTTAATTCTATCTAGAAGAGGCTGAAATAACCCAACCCCCAACCTACTATACTAGATAGAGGTAAGCCATGATACATATCAGGCAATGAGCTTCAACAAACCCTACATTGGCTCATCCCTGATGGCAGAGCTTCAACAAACCATTGTTCATCCCAAACAAATTTAAAATATAGTATACTTCAAAGGAAAAGTTACACTTTTATTTATTTTTAGTTCAAAAGTAGTATGTGCTCATATCAATGAATAAATGAAGTGACCTGTAAACTGAAACAAGTTGTATCAATTAAGTAAATATGCTATTAACTTTATAAGAAATTAAACAAGACAAGAAGAACGATGTGGAAATGTGCAGTACTTGCATCCTTGAGCTATTCGACATGGCAAACCAACGCAATCAACTAGACCTTGCATATCAAATCAAACAAAATTAGTATGCTTTTGATTCTGATGTAAGCAAAGCGCAAACAATTAGTATGCTTTGATTCTGAAAGAATGTCTTTAATTTGTTGCAGGAAAATATATGTATATGGAACCTACTGATCTGATATAAAAAGTTCTTTAGCAATCGATTTTCTGGTTGACATTTACCTGGACGATATTACATTTATTGTTGTTGTGTATATTCTCAATTTATACTAGTTGATTCATGTGTACAACATTCGAACTGCACAATACTTGCATTCATTTTTTTAGTTGCCGTCAATTTTCCAAAATTACCTTCACAACATTTGAATTTATTCTTTTATTTGTCTGTACTTTATGTATATATTTTTCCTTTTTTTCTTGTTGGAGAAATCCCTACGTATAGCTGTTAAGTCCAGAGTACAAGCATGTTCCAAGCTTCAACATGCTAGTACAGGAGCTTGAAATCTTAAGAAGTCATTCCATTTCACAAAATTTGCTAAATAATCTCATACTACAGAGATAGACCACACTATAGAGATACGACAAACATGGACATAAAAAACACAGGGACGCCGACGAAAAAACTAAACCACAACTCAGGCCACATGAAGTGACTTGAAAACTAAAACCATTATTTGGAACCATCCACTTAGGTATATTGATAATTCTTCAATATTTAGCTCTTTAACGCATATATATGTAGGAATAATATATTAGAGATAAAATCATAGTAATTTCATCAACTATATGCCTGTGAATTACGGAGAACAATCGCGCAGGAATTAAAGTTGATTACTTTAAAAAAAATAAGTTTGAATAATTCACATAATTGTAAACTATATCAAACTTTTAGCAAATAAAAATTAAATTGATTCCTTAAAAAAAACTTCAAAGATTGATGCAAATACCCGAGGAAGATCGGTGAAGGGCAACGTTGGGTTTCCTGAGGATCAGCGATGGGGATGTGTGAGATGGAGGATTGGGTTCGGTTAAAAAATAAAAATAAAAAAACTTCAAAGATTGATGCACATACCTAAGGAAGATCGGTAAAGGGTGGGGATGCGTGGGATGAAGGATTGGGTTCGGATGAATTTCATGCTGATTGAGAATTGGGTTCGGTTGAATTTCCTTTTCAAAGCTCGGTGAAGGATGGAGGAGGAAACAAACACAACGTCTTTTTGGGGAAGGAAGCGTGGGGTGCGAGATTTTTGGGATACAGGATTTTTGGGATTTGCTTTTTTGCATTTAAGTCCTTGTTTTATTTAACTTTGGCATTGGTCTGAATGTTAACTGTTTATTGCTAATTTATAACCAGCGAATTATAAATTGACACATGGCGACAGAGCATGAAATTTCCTACGATGCCAGCTCACCTCTATATATATATATATATATAATGAGTATGCTTGGTAGTGAGGTGGCATAATCCATTCCACTCATTCAAATGGTTGTATATCCTCATGAACTTCTCAATTCATGTGAATGTGGTCCCCCATTTGAATGAGTGGAGGGGATTGTGTCACCGCACTATCAAGCACAAAATTTGGGCTTGGTACCAAGCATACTCATATTTCTCATATATATATATATGAGAAACTATCATGTATCGCTTGTAGCCAAGCCCAAATTTGGTACAAGCCAAATTTGGCCTTGGTACGCAGCATAACTCATATGCCTTGTTTACATATGGAGAAACTATCAGAATGTTTAGAGATATCCTTCAAAAGAATCAAGGTATTTCCATTACAAATGAGAAAGTGACGGAAATAAATGTAAAATTCAGAAAACGTCTATGAATCACTTGAATTGGCATTAATATAAGGCATATCTATTAAAGAAGCATCGACTGAGTTACATTAAAGAATAATTTAATAATTTATCCCAATCAAAGAAGAATTCTTCATGGAAGATATAAGAAAATTTAGTATGTATTCATAAATTCCATACTTTGTTCTTTAAATACTAAAGAAATTAAACATTAATATTATAATCTAAGGCAAATTGACAATAAAAATATAAGTATTTAGTTTAGATCTTTATGAAAAATGATAGGGACAGAGCAAAGATAATACTATTGACATAATAGAAACTATTATTGGATGCACATTAGAAGAATTCATTATAGAGAAAAAAGAGAGGTAGCTCCAAAACTTATTTAAGTAATAATTTAGGAATATAAAGAATTTGATATATATGAAATTAATATTTATTCTCAATGAAATAGAAAAAAATCAAAGTCTGTATTTTAAGAAGTTTGTGTTGAATATTAGAAATACATTTAACTTCTTTGTGAAGTTAAACAAGAAGATAAAAGATTAACGAGCACAGGAAAGATAACAACACAAAAAATATAACTCTAGCCTAATGACACAATCAATGTAGATGATGATGACATTACTCTAGAATTGCCCCCAAAAAAAGATAAAGGTAAAGAAGGATTGATCTTAGTTCAATAAAAAATAAAACAGAAGGAATAAAAGATAATATTTTCTGAATATTTTATAGAATAGTTTAATTAATTTGAGTGTAATTAGGAATCTTTAGAATTGAATTTCATAAACTTTTTTTAGTACTTTTATATGCTTATGTGGATGCTTGTATTATATAAAAGTATACTAGAGTTAGCATTAATCTTTAGTTTATAATTTTTTATGAAGTCTATGATTAGGAACAAACTTTATATTCTCTTTTGTATCATTTTAAAATACCTTTAATCAATTATTTTGCCTTATTAGTTTTAAATATTCACCATCCTTATATAACGCTATTTCAATATTTTTCACATTTGCAACACTTTACTTTCTCAAGTAAAGCTTGGTTTCATGTCAGTCAAAATAATATGAAAGTTTAAATTAGCTTCAAAATATATTTGTTCTCTATCAATTCAAATATCAACATGATATTTGAAATTGAGTATAGCCCATTTAAACAAACATCAACGAAAATAAATAATCGTAATATTAAACTTTAGAGATAAAAGTGAACATAAACTATTATAGTGGAACTGATGAACAAATTTTAGTTAGAAAATAAGCAAAAATACTTAATCATGGCATTTAACCATGTGCATTGCACGTGTATAAAATCTAGTAACACTAAAAAGATGAGAAAAAAGATAAAGGATAATGTTAACATAATTTAGGGGTCTTTTCCTCACTTGGTGTCACATACTTTGCACGTGACCTTGTTTGTCAGAAAATTTGAAAGAAAATTGAGAATTAAAATTGTATTAATCTCCTTAACTGACTTAGGAAAAGAATAATTACAATATCTCAAAGTAATTCCTCTCTAACTGACTTAAAAAAAAGAAATTTTAACTTTTCTTTTATCGGTTTCCCGGTTTACAAAAGAGTGAAAAATCGATGAAGATCTTCCTCTTTGTTTAAAGCTAGGTTCTTCTTGGTGTCGATGGGAGTTTGATTCTTGTATCACATTGACGATTCGAGCACTTCGCTTCAAGGAACGTTGTATCCTCTTCTTGACTTGACGTCTTTGAAGAACTTGCAAGGCAAGTTTGGAACTCTAAATGAGTTTAAGAACTCTGTAAAAGAGTTAATTTTAGAACTGATATCAAAGAATAATCGATCTCTAAGTTCTGTAACCAAAGATGGTTCGAAAAGCCAAGGCACCAAGCTTCAAAACTCCAAGAAAAGCTCTTAATAATGCTCTCAAAGGCAAAATGATCCTCTCCAAAAAGCGAAGTTAAGCTCTAAGGGTTCCGACCCAAGTTTAGCTATAAACGTAGCTATATAGGGTTTAAGGGGTGTAACTGACCCCTTAAATCACTCCATAATGGGGGTTTAATGCCCTCATTACATGCAAAACGGTTTTGGAACCATTTAAAACATGTTTTAATCAGTCAAACGTGAGGTTCGTGTTCTGGAGTGACCCTCACGTTTAACTTATGAAGCGCGAAGGTGAGCCTCATGTTCTGGCTCTGGATACGCGAAGGTGAGACTCGTGTCTGCTCTTGATACACGAGGATGAGACTAGCGTTTGCACTTGACATGCGGGGGTGAACCTCGTGTTTGCTCTTGATATGCGAGGATGAGACTAGCGTTTGCTTTTGAAGAGATTATCAATTGTAATCTTTTTCTTCAAGTGTTGTAAAGATCGTCATCTTGTAATCCTTGCATTTGTCTCTTTGAAATATGAGAGTCATCAATTTGTAACTCTCATCTGCTATTGCAAAAGTCATCAGGTTGTAACTTTCATCTGTTGTTGTGAAAGTTGTCATATTGTAACTTTTATCGGTTGATGTAAAAGTCGTCAGATTGTAACTTCCATCATCAGTGCTTTGTGGGGACTAACTATCTGTAGTAATTTTTAGACAGCCTACAAAACTATTAAAGTTTGTAACGTTATTTAGGGAGTTAAGTGAGACAAGTTCCAGAGGTAAGGAGAATAATTAAAATTTAGGATGTAATGTGCAAAATCTCCCAAACTTAGAGGGTTATGCGAATGTTATAGGGTGCAAGTTAACCAAGTATTAATCTCTGCTGGGAAGTCAATATGTGTCCACCCCATGCTTAATTCGATCATTCCAGAACCCGGCAACTCGAGTTATACCTACAGCCGATTCCGTAAGCTGACAACTTGCGTAGCTGACTAAAAAGATGGTACTTGTCAGCCTACCCACCAGATCGATCCTACCGATGAAAGATGGTATTATTTCAGTCACAACTTGCATAGCCGACTAGAGAGGCGGTGTTTGTTAGCCTTTAGCTGGACGGCTAGAGGGGCAGTGTGTCCTTGAACCCCCCGCCGACAACCAACTACCCTTGCATTAACTGCCCTGATAAAGTCATCATTGCTCTAGTCCCTATAATCTTTATAACTCATCAGACCCACTCAGCTCCAAGCACATGCTATCTACCCAATATAAACAACTGGATGACTCATCTTCACCAGCAGCTCCTACCTATCAGCTGTCTGCAGAGTCAGCTGTCTGCCTGGACTCAGCTCAAGTTACCTATCTTCCCTTCTGGTCCACTATAAAAGGAAGCCATGCAGATCAAGATCACTCCCTGGCTTTTCATGCAACTTTGAAATCTTCTTCATAATCTCATATTTTCCACTCAAGTTCATATACTGACTTGATCGTCGGAAGAACAACCGGAGAACCCAACTCCAGCCTCTTACGAGTTCTTCGTGTGCAGAAAAGTATAGCAGGTTCCTAGACTAGCCACCTAAAAAAGCTTGAGGACCCCAACCCAACACTAACGCTTAAATAAACCCCCTGCTCGATAACTCTGTACGACGTAAAATTGATCTCAAAAGAAGATTTTTATTAATTGAAAGGCAATTACAAATCAAGAATTAAAATTATAACAGAAGCAAAGAGAATGCTCTTCTTGTTTAACGTGGGTTCTTTGGTAGCGATAGGATGCATCCCTTGAATGCTTGCGTCGAGTTTGCTTCCTTTGGACGATCCGATCGAAATTGTGATTGAGCTTTAGCGTATGGTAGAAGCTCGTGTGATTGGGTTTGAATACCCGAGCTTGATGAGTATGAAGGTCGGATGCAGAAAGAAGGCTAAAATGCAAGAGTTTGCAAAAATCCAAGAGTTAGAGTCAAGAAAATCTCCTGGTCCTTGAGTCTCTCTCTCCCCCCCCCCCCCTTTGGGGATCTCCTGCTCCTACGGAAGCGTCGGCTGGGGGTCATTCATCGGCGCGAGAGTCTCCGCTTCAACGAGAGGCCTCCATTCTGCAGGTGACCATTTCTCCGTCGACGGCGGCCGTTGACGTTGTGACCACTGCACCGAGGGTGTCCCCCCCCCCCCCTTTTTCTTATAGCCAAATGTGGCTTATAAATAGGTGAGGAGAAGCATGGCCACTCCCAATTGTGGGAAGTGACTATTCCCATGATTATGGTTAAGGAGGACCATAACTCCTCCCTTAAATTGTGGGATATGACCACACATAGGTAAGGAGAACCATACCCCCCCCTAAATTGTGGGAAGTGGGCATGCCCACTCCACAAGCGAGTAGCTACTGGACTACTCAAGTGAGCTTGGTGACCTTGCAGGCGAGCTTGGCATACAGGCGAGCTCGACTCGAGCGAGCGAGTCAGACAATCAGGCGAGCTTGACTCGTGCGGGCGAGTCAAGTCTGCAGGCGAGCTTGACTCGTGCGGGCGAGTCAAGCAATCAGGTGAGCTTGATTTGTGCGGGTGAGTCAAGTCTGCAAGCAATCTTGACTCATGCGAGCGAGTCAAGTCTGCAGGCAAGCTTGACTCGTGCGGGCGAGTCAAGTCGAGCGAGTCAAGCAATCAGTCGAGCTCTGCTAAGCCTTTTTAATGCAGGTGAACAAGCAGAACAAGCTTGTTCTTGCAAATTGAGCACGCAGGCGAGGTCCTGCGGGCGAGCTTTTGATTTTAGGATAAAGGTAATTTTTATTGCCTACAAAACCCCCTTCAAAGTTTTCAGACCTGAATCAAGTTGCATGTGGTCTGGAATACTTTGAATAAAAAGGCTCACTATTCATTGGTTCAGGTGAACTTGACCACTTCGGTTGAGTGGAGCTTTTCAGGCGAGCTCCATGAAGTCTGGCGAGCCAAGTATTCAGGCGAGTTTGACTCATGCAAGCAAGCTCAAGTCTGCAAGCGAGATGAACTATGCAGATGGGCTCTAGATGTCGACAGATGAGCTTCGTGCTTGTAGGCGAGCCAAGTAATTGCAGGCGAGGTCCTGTGGTTGCCAGCTAAGGCAGCGATGACATGTCAAATCGCATTAAATGCGATCTGACGGGGTGGCCTCGTTTTCACGTGCTCGATTTGAGCCATTTGATTTAATGGTATCTTCGATCTCAGTCGTCGTTTCAATGAGAAATCCAGGCCGTTCAGCTGAACTGCTTGAATCTTAGCTGTTCGCTTGAATTCCAAGCGTTCTGCCATTTGGAAATTGAATCTAAGCCATTCGCTTGAATTCCAAGTGTTCTTCCATTTGGAAATCGAATCTAAGCCATTTGATTCGAAAATCAATCATGGCTATTTGATTCGAAGCCATCGAATTTGAACCATTTCGATGAATCTGGGCCGTTCACTTTGGTTGAGATAACAAATCTTAACCGTTGAAGCTTTGCTTATATAAAGTCTTCATCTCCTTCATTGGGAGATTACTGCTTATTTGAAAAATAAAATTCCACTCCAGTTTTCAAAGGAAACCAGAGCTTTCTTCTTCTCATTCTTGACTTCGAATGGCCCTGAAAACCAAGTCGCTTACCTCAAAGGGAAGAGGAAAGCTTCCTCTTTCATCGCCTCTGGTGCCGCCGCTGCTACTACCATCACGTCTGGCATGTTCCCAACATATTTAGGTAGGTTTAAGAACTGTTGGACTAAACTAAGAAGATGAACATGAGTTGTTCACCTTCTGGCGAGCTTCGTCTACTTAGGCGAAGTTTTGCTGTTCGGACGAGCTTGCTTGTTAGGCGAGCTCTGCTCTCGTCAAGCAAGCTCTACTTGTTAGGCGAGCTCTGCTTGATGAGGCTCTCCTGCACATTGCAGTTTGCCTGTTTCAAAGACTTAGTGAAATTTTTAATGTTTGAGTCAACATTTCTAACTCTGTTTTGTTTTGGTTTGCAGCTGCATTTTCTGACGAGGCTCTTTCGGGGGCCAGTGCTATTGGCCTTGCTGGTGGTACGGGCTTCTCAGCTCCTCCTAGATTTCCATTCCTTGACCTCGTTCTAGTATTTTTTAGCTGACTACTTGGCAGAGTTAACACGAAAAGTGTTAGAGGGACACTATCTAACATTGCGTGAACTCAGAGAAGGGAAATGAAGAAGCCTTCTTTTCTCTTTGGTGATGCCATGGCTGACCTAACAGTTCTGCTCCTCAGAGAGAGCTGATGGCTCCGTGTTGTTGATGGAGTCTGGTATTTCCTCCCTAGCATGACGAGGGGATTCTCCATCATGGAGCTGCGCTCACTCTCAGTTCCGAGAGTGATGAACTGAGACCTGACCCCTACTCAGGATGGAGCGACTTATGGGATCTTCATAGGTTCCAAAGCTGGATATGGAATTGATAGTCCTTGCAAGTACATCACTGCTCTGCACCCTGGCCTGCTACAGAGTGAGTTACCAATGGCGGAGATGGTGGCGGTGGCGGAGACCTTCCGACATTTCTTCTTTAGGGCTGGGGGTCAATTTCCTCCCAAAGACTTCAGGGATCCGGGGTGGATCCACTCTGCATCTGGCAATAGCCCTTGGTAGTCTAGAATTACGGAGTTCATCTTGGATGAGAACTCTGATCTACAGGGATCAGGGTTGTACACAGCTATCAGGGCCACCCAGTATGGCCTAAAGATTAACACTCCTCGGTTCCAAAGTATATTGGAGCTGTATTGTCTAGATAGCGGTACCTTTTTCACCCCCAATAGAGAGTTAGGCATGGCACTTCATGAAATGTATGAAGTGTTAGGATTGCTGATGGGGGAGTTCCATTATAAGGAATATGTTCCAGGTCAACAAGAAATTGAGTACCTTTTGGACAAGTTCCCTCAGATGGTGAAGACTCTATGGGAGTTGCTCTGACACTACCACATTTACCTAAACACCGTCAAGGTGATGGACCATAAAGGCAAGAAGAAGAGGACCCCAGGGATCAGTCATAAGAATTGGGTGGACCATATGTTTCCAAACAATGACGACAAGAAGAGTCCCATCTTGCCATTGAACGAGTGTGATCAAGGGATAGTGGAGAAGAGAATATCTTAGGGTAGGGGCTCAGCAACCCTCGAACATGATGAGGGAGGATTCAAGGTAGGGAAAACCTTTGAGTCTTTCCACCACCAGGCCAGGTCCCCTATATCAGCTAAGGCCCTACTTGTCAGGTACCTTATGCTGTGGTTGAAAAGATGTGTGGTCCCTACCCACTCTTTTGAGATGATCTCGGTGGAGGTCGTCTATCCAACGGTCTGTTTGGCCTACGGACGAGCTTATGCACTGGTGCCAGCGATGGTGGCATGCATACAGAATGGGCTCCGCAAGCAAACGACGCAGTTCTACCGAGTGTCGTTCGTAGAGGAGGAGGGAGAAGAAGAAGTTGCAAAAACTCCTAACCCCCACATCAGCCTACCATACACATATTTGATGGCATGGTTTGTACAACACTGCGAGTGCTTGATGAGCGCGCTAGCGGCGCGTCAGGAGGGGAAGATAATCCTATTTTTCCAACGCTTGGAGATGTGCTCGTGGAAATATAAGGATATTGCTGAGATGAGAAGGACCTTGTCCTTTTCTAGCAATTATAAATTCTACCGGTGCTTTCCATACTTCTCCGGTGGAGGATACAGTGAGTCTCTTTAGGACACGTCAACAGAGGACGAACACACCACCTTATCTTTGGGTGGTTTCAGATGACTGGTCAACATCCGACTAGGCTATCACATCCTCCGGATAGGTTCATCATGCTACATAGAGCCTTACATTCCTTGCAGATTTGCCCGTCAATTCGGGTACGATTAGCTGTATGTAGGGAACATCAACCCTTAGTTGCATCATGAAGGAGGATTAGTCGATGGAGCATGAGGGTGGTTTTGGACTCACGTAGGCTGCACCAGCATGCGATTCAAGTTACCGCTAGTGAGCAACAAGTATCAGCTCAACACGCTCAATCGATTGTTTTCGAAGGTAGCCATTCTCTTACTCTTCCTTTAGTCATTAAGATCCGCCTCACATTTGTTTCTATTTAACACAGGAGCAACAAATGCCGTCGTCAGAGTCTCCTCTGGAGAGGAGGAGGAGAGAGAAGAGGAGGTTGATTACTCTGGTGAGGATGACGTCGATTTTTGTTAATCTCCTGATGTCAAATCTCCCGTTAAGGACTTGATTGTCTCAAGTCCTCTTCCCACTCAAGCTTCAAAGTCTACAATCGCCTCTCCAGGTATGTTGAACTATTAACTCTTCATTTCGTGAAGGCTGTTTTAGTAAATAAGCTAACACATATTTTGTTATTTCTTATTGTAGTTCATATGACTCCCGAGGCCATCGATGAATGGACCAGCCTGATGGCCTCCATAACTACGAGAGCTTCAATCTTGCCTTGTTCACACGCTTTTCAGCAAGTGGGCTTAACAGTTCCAGAAGAGGAGGCACTGGTTCAAGAGGAGGAGGCACCGATTCAAGAGGAAGCGCCCACTCAGGAAGAGGAGGCATCGATTCTAGAAGAGATGTCAATTCTGAAAGAGAAGGCACCGATTCAAGGAGAGGTGCTAAGTCAGGGGGAGAAGGCCCTGACTCAAGAGGAGGCGCTGGCTCAGATGGTCATCAAAACTTCATCCCCCTTTTCAATAACTGTCGAACCAGTTGTCAGAACTATGATCTCCTCTTCTGCTGAGGCTCCGATGATAATAGAGGGGCCCTCTATCTCGACGGTGTCTAGCAACACTCCTGCTATCATGGCCACCAGCTCTCTGGTTCAAGTTGCAACAGCAATGTGGGCCGCCAATGAAACTCTCCTCTCTCCTACTGCCCTCATGCAAAAAAAAAACTATGGATAGGACCATCACTAACTTCCAATCCACTCTCTATGATAGCATTAAGTTAGCGTTGAATGTAGGTTGCCTCTTTGATAAAATCAAGCCAATCCTACAAATCCACATGGAGAGCTTGATTAAGATAATTGATGCTTTTGTAGCTGCCCCGTACCACTCACGCTTGTGGGAGGTAGGGAGGAACATCCAAGAGCTGTTGGCCCTCCGATCCGAGAGTTCCGATCTTGTCAACTTAGCTTATGTAGAGGCTCAATCAGCTTTGAAGGAGTGAGAGCATCATCTAGAAGCGGTTACGAATGAGGAGACTCGGTTGAAGGCAGAGTTAGAGCAGGCCACTACGGAGGGGCGAGAGGCTTGATGAGGAGTGTCAGAAGGCTAACTTTGTCTTATTGGACTTAGCTCAGACCATATCCAAGACAAAGAAGTTCATAGCAGAGGCTCAGGTGCTTCTAACTGAGAAAGAGCAATCTCGCCAAGAAGTATTGGGAGAGTTGGAGGACCTCGAGAATCAACACCAGTTGATTATTGGTGATCTCGAGGAAAAAGAGTGACCTTTAAAGGCGGTGAGGACTAAGCTTGATCACCTGGTTTCGATTTCTGAGGAAGACATCCACTAAGAAGCTCTGAGCAGGGTCGAGAGAAAACATGCCCAAGCGATTCAAGATATCAAATCGCGATTGAGAAGTTTTTAATTCTCTTTTGAGCGCATCTTGTATCAAAAACTTCTCGTTATGAATAAAATTATCTTTTTATCCAATATGTCACTTTCAATATCTTGTGTATTTATTTATTTATTTTACTTTTGTTTTCTCTGTTGACTAACACTT
The DNA here is from genome assembly GCF_001876935.1 of Asparagus officinalis. Lineage (NCBI taxonomy): Eukaryota > Viridiplantae > Streptophyta > Magnoliopsida > Asparagales > Asparagaceae > Asparagus > Asparagus officinalis. Next base: position 28,556,008 of record NC_033794.1, read on the forward strand.
AGGATTTTTAGCAAACCTTCAACTATCAACGGATTTGATTTATCTTTATCAATTACCGTTTGAATTGAGTTAGCCATACTATTACCCTCAGTATGATGAGTTGTTGAGAAGTTTCTTTTAGATTTAACGCTAAAATTTCTTCCCTACCCTTAGCCATTTAAGGCGTTGGGTTAAGTTAACTACAACAGTTAAGTCGTAATTAAGTTAGGCTGTACCGTTTGGTGTAACGACTTAGCCTAAGAATTTGAGAGCGAGACTCATCGTATGGTAAGTTCACCACTCGAGAGGTTCGAACATTAACTCATTGCTTGGTAGGTCGTTATTCGAGACTAGGGGGTTAATAAGGTACATCGCTTGGTAGGCTATTATCAATGAACAACATCATTTGCAGGAATGACGGTATTAGAATAATCAAACCGTTTAGGGACGTAGGAGTATGATGAATGATTAGAATAGTAGCACATCACTTGGTAGGCTACTTTCATCGATCGTTCTAAGAATATTAGGATGCTCGGAATGGATCAGGCCATTTAGGGACGTAAGAGTATGATGACTGATTAGAATAGTAGCACATCACATGGTAGGCTACTATCTTTGATCGTTCTATGGAGGTTAGAACGTTCAGAAAGGATCACGCCGTTCAGGGATGTAGGAGTATGACAACTGATCGGAATAGTGGCACATCGCATGGTAGGCTACTATCATCGGGCAACGTCATTTATGGAAATGACGGGGTTGACTATCAGAGGTAATCATTAACATGATAAAAATTTGTAGACCCGCCATCCCGTTGAAGAGGATTGGTGGGCATAATCTGAAGGAGATTAGTTATCAGAGGTGAGTGTTAACATGATAACTTTATAGGAGTTGAAGGAAGACTATGGATAGTACTTCTTTAGGAATTTACTGTTAATAGGTATCATGATCTTATCACCATTTGGTTTGACGAGGCGATAAGCTCCATTCAAATAGACCGTCTCTACTATGAATGGTCCTTCCTATTTTGGTTAGAATTTACCTTTCTTTTTGGAGTTGAGTATCATTGGTCGTCGAATAGCGAGGACCAACTCTCCTTCCTTGAAAGATTGGTGTTTGAATTTCTTATCGAAAGCTCTGGATATTCGGGCTTGATAAAACTAAATATGCTGTTGAGCTTTAAGCCATTTTTCATCTAACACCTCTAATTCTGCGAGTCGTCTTTGATGACTTTCTTCAGTGGTCATCCATGTAGCAAGTGCGATGCGTAGGGATGAAATCTAAATTTTCAGAGGTAGTACGGCCTCACAACCGTATACCAATAAATAAGGCATGGTGCCTGTTAGGGTGCGAATCGTAATGCGGTATACCCATAAGCTTTCACCGAGCTTCTCATCCCAATCGTGTTTGCTAGTGGACGTTAGCTTCATTAAGATCTTAACGATCATCTTGTTGAAAGCTTTGGCAAATCTATTTGCTGAAAGATTGTAAGTAGTGGATGCCAGGTTCTGTATTCTGAACTTGTCACAGAACCGAGTGAATGCATGACTAACGAATTGTGACCCATTATCATGAATAATACGCTTAGAAATTTCGTATCTGTAGATGATGTGATGTCTAATGAATTTGATCACATCGCTAGTTTTGACTTCTCTTAATGGAACAACTTTGGCCCATTTAGAGAAATAATCAGTTATCACTAGGATAAAGCGACGACCTTTTGCTGATGGCGGAGATATCGGTCCGACGATATCCATCCCCCATGTTTTAAACGGCCACAAAGTCGTTATCAGGTGCAGGTCTTCGAGCGGTCGGTGTAAGTAATTGGTATGAATCTGACACGCATGGTAGCGCTTAGCATAAGCTACTACATCATTGACCATTCTGGGCTAATTATAGCCTATTCTTCGTAAGCGATCCTAAAGCTTGGGTCCGAGTTGATGAGCTCCGTAGGTACCATCTTGGGCTTCCCATAAGGCTTCTTATGCTTTTGTCGTTGAGAGAAACCAAAGCAACATGCCATCATATGACCTACGATACAATGCCTTTGTTGTTGAATTGTAGTAGAATTTTGGCGCGCACCTACGAACAAACTCTCGTTCTTTGACGTCTTCAGGGAGTATGCCATATAAGACATAGTCAATGATTGGGAAACACCGATCTTTCAGTTCGAGTTGACCCTTAGTCTAGTGAGTTATGTTCACTTCTAGGACATACTTCAGTTGAAAGAGTGGGTAACTTGCAACATTGATATGTTGACTTGTACCCGATGGTTGAGTCAGATTGGTCGCTAGCGACGCTAATGCATCCACATGCGTATTCTTGGAATGCAGTACGTGCTCAATGTGAAAGTTTTCAAATGACTCGGCTAATTTGATGGCCGCTTTGTGACACGGGATCAAGTCGTCATTCATGACCTCGTATTCCCCTGTCATCTATTTTGACGATGAGTTAAGAGTCACCATATGCTTCGAGATGTCTTATCCCTAATTCTTTAGCAAGGTCGAGTCCAATGAGTAATGCATTATACTCAGCCACGTTATTGGAACATAGCTTTGTTAAAGAGAAGGCTCGAGGTAATACGTGGTTTTGCGGAGAGACTAAGACTACCCTCACTTCAGTGATGATATACCCTTTTGAGCCTACACGGGACGCACCGTCAAAGAATAATTGCCAAACTCCTTCCCGTGAGGTCGTATTGACCTCATGGGTTTCGTCTGACATATCTTCAAACAAATCAGTCTTTGATTCTAGTGGATGTCTAGCCATGAGATCGCAGATCGCCTGCACTTTAACAGATTTTTGCAGCACGAAGTGTATATCATATTGGGACAACAAAAGTGCCCATCTCGCTAGGCGCTAATTTAGGGACCCAGTTTGTGTCATGAAGCTTCAAATGGGATTCATCCGGGAGATGACATGTATGGTTTGACCGACCGACCAAGTAATGTCGCATTTTCTGATTTGCGAATACCAAGGTCAAACATTCCTTTTTGACCATAGGGTATCGATGTTTAGCTCCCTGTAAGGTTCTACTCAGGTAATAGCTGCCTTGCTCATGGCCGTCATCATTATCTTGTGCTAAAAGAACATCAAGAGAGTGCTCCATTGCCTGCACATAGATTAGGAAGGGTTTCCTTGAGATCGGGGCCGCTAAAATAGGTGGGTTCAAGAAATAAGCTTTGATCTCATTGAATAATTTCTGACAAGCTTCATCCCATACAAAAGATACACCCTTCTTCATCAGTTTTGAGAAGGGATGGCATTTACCCGAAAGATTTGTAATGAATCTATGGATATAAGCTAGACATCCCTGTAGGTCCCTCAGTTCTTTGAGATTCCTGAGCAGTTGGAGCTCTTGGATAGCTCACATTTTGTCTGGGTCTATGTGGATTCCCTTAGTCGTGACGACAAACCCAAGGAATTTGCCGCTCGACATTCCCAAAAATGACTTTGTAGGATTCATCTCCAATTGATGAGATCTCATAAGTTCGAACATCACTTTCAGGTCTTAAAGATGATCGACTTTGCTGCGACTCTTCATGTGACGCCCCTAAGTTCACACAATGCTACAGTCTAAAATGAATCCAAGAATGTCAAACATGCCATGCACCAACACCGTGCAACAACACGTTTCACCATCACAGTTACTATCTCTCTAGTGGAAACAAACAACAGGTGTAGGTACAAAATAGGAAAAAGAATAATAAAGTAGTACAATGAGCAAGATAGGTACAGAAGAGATGTACAAATAATCATCATCAGGGCCCAACTAAAATAGAATAAAATATTTATGAAGCTGGAACAAATGTAATATGTCACAATACAAAGAGTCAAGTGAAATCCTACTAAGGCAACCAACCTTTACAAAATAAGAACATAATCTCTAACGTCTGAGAATAAACATATACTATGGAGCTCTGAAATATCTACTAATATAATGTAAAAGATGGAAGCTAATATGCATCTCCATCAACTATCGACTCTCCGTGCGCCTGACTCACTTCTTGAAAAGAGGGGAAATCACGAGCGTTAATGCGCTAGCGAGATCATATCCACCACCCCCATGGGGAAGGGGTAGGAGGGTATAAGAAAATACAAGTTAGTATATATAGATATAAAATCATCTATACTACACTATGTGGAAATTGGTATTTAGAAACCCACAACACGAGAATTAGCACGTCGAGCGAAATAATCCAAACAAGGAAATCCTCATGTATATACCATGTCTCAAGTTGTGAATCGCTAAATACCAATTCCAAACCTATGAATGAAAAACACTACATACCAGAAGTACTACAACTCCTAACCTCAACCATGATGAGCCAATGTCAAAATCTCGGACTACCCTCGAGTAGTTGGCGCAGTCATAAGGAAAATATCATCCAATATAATCATCTCCATAGAACATGCCATGTATGCCAAATATCCAAAATATACCATACTCTTAGGTAATCTAGCATAGGAGCAATAAAGCAAACTGTGTATATACCTCTACATGAAATAACGATGCTATTGTAAGGCCATCACAATATCCTGTGTCTACCACCTTACTCAATCGTTCTGCGAAGATAGGTAAATCACCCTATTTCGTATGATGCATAACAGATGATTGCCATGCAGAGCATAGACATATCAGTCCAATCTGAAAATACCACAACCATCCTAGAGTATGGTCCATCCGCAGTCTCATTTTCGATAAACTAACCAACTCTAAGTGTAGTCCATCCGCAGTCTCATTGCGGTATACCGACTAACCCACTAAGCATCCACAACTAATATAATATTTAATATTTGTGTTAACTAAAACAAAACATGTATTCAAATGTTTGCGCACGTGTCTTAATGTGCAAATCCAAATCTTATGTTCACAAACGCCTCATGTGTCAAATAAATAACAAACAACATATAACAATGTCAGTCGATCGAGAAAATCCTTCGGGTAAACAACTAATTGTGCAAAACATGCACATACACATACAGGCTGGTCGGTCGACCAGCGCCTATGCGGCGATCGACCGGCCAGAGACAATTTTCCTGCTCCTGCAGGATTTGTTCGGGTGTCGGGTATTTGCTTCTATCTCATCTAATTCAATGTAAAGCATATAAACTATGTTATAAAAACTCGTTTAGCATTATTAAAGTACATCTAACCACATGAAACAAAAATTATCATATTAGATGTCATTCACAAACCCTGAGCATGTTCAAATACATCGAAACGTCATGAAAACCATCAAATCTCAGTTAAAACTCATGTTTAAATACTTTTAGATCTTAATCTACCTTAGAGAATTCGTTTGTAATCTTTTAGAAACAAAAGATCAGATCTTTCTATCAAATATTATAAAGGAACTGTTTTAATATGCAAATAGTGTTTTAGGCTCAATAAATCCACATCGAAACTCATAAAAACCAATTAAAAAGGGGGTGTAGGGTTAGCAGAGATGAAACTCGCCTAAAATCTCTATTGAAAAACCTGAAGGTGCAAACCCAAACTGGAGCCCTTAGCCACACGCCAACGGTCTCGCTCTCACGTCAAAATTTTGCTTCACAAAGCTCTCAAAACTTGTAAAAAAAAGATCTAGGGTTTTTGAGGGGAGAGAGTGGCTGCTAGGGTTCAGAATAATGATAGAAAAACTAAATTTTCATAAAAAACATGAGTTTATATGGAGGCAAACCCTAAAAGTAGCAAACCGACCCGAATCTGGATTCCCAGTAAGTCTGGGAATCCCCCGTCAGTCAACCGGTCATAAAGCATCGGTCGATCGGACACCTCTATTCGGTGGACTGACAGCATGTGTTTGGTTGACCGGCCAGAGCCAGGTCCTGCTGTGCATGATTTTGTGTTCGTGCATGTTTCTAACTCATTTTTTCTCACATATACGAACTTGTTTGATCTCAAATCACTTGCTATCATACTCATTTACCATTTAATGATATTTATCACAATAAAATTCACTTATCACAATTAATCACATATAAATCTCAATTTTTGTGGGGTTTTATACTTCACGGCTAAGTCATCTATGTAACATTCGACTGTCTTTCGTAAATGATTTCGGAAGATTATACTCATGGCGCGTTGATAAGTCGCACATGCATTCTTGAGTCTGAAGGACATCACTGTGTAGTAATATGTCCCTACTGGAGTCCTGAATGAAGTATGTTTTCATCTTCATGGTGCATTTTGATTTGATTATACCCCGAAAACTCATCCATGAAGAACATCCTTTCAAACTCGCATGTATTGTCTATAACAACATCCGTGATGGGTAAAGGAAATTCTTCTTTTGGTCATATTGTGTTGAGATCTCTGAAGTCAATGTAGATACTGATCTTTCCGTTCTTCTTCAGGATCGGGACGATGTTTGCCACCCAGTCTGGGTGTTGCTCTTCTCAGATGAAGCCTGAATCGATCAGCTTCTTCACTTTGGCTTCGATCGCCTCCATGATTTATGGACAAAATCATCTTTGTTGTTGCTTTATCGGTTTTGCGTCCAACTTGATGTTGAGACGATGCATGGCTACTTATGAGTCCAAGCCAGGCATGTCCTCATAGTTCCAGGCGAAGACGTCAATATATTCCTGGATGAGGGATATAAGGTCTTCTTTCTCTGATGGAGGTAAGATATCACTTATAAATATGGGCTTGGGGTTTGCCTCATCCATCATATTCACTTGGAGAACTTTGTCCTCAGTGGGTGGTTTGCGTTGTTCAAACCGGCCACTCCATTGAGAACTGACATGACGATCCCATGCTTCGTCGTAAAGTGGGATCTGGTCATCCTCTTTAAGTTTAGTGGGATGAGTCGTAGCCATGTTGACTGTAAGATTCTTGAATACAGCTCTGATGCTAACATCTAAATCCCACATCGAGGATGTTGACGATGAGTCCTCAGAATGAGTTTCGTCAGCTCCTTCACCGAAATCGCAATACAACTCTGATGAAGAGGAGGCATAACCTAACCCTCTTCGAGTTTTGTTGAAGTAATTGTCAGGCTTTCCTTTAGGCACATAGGTAGGTCGGACAATCGTCCTTCGCTCTTTGCCATAGTTTAAGCCTTCTTTGTAGGTGAGGTCGTAACCCATGTTCTCTATCATACATATTGCTATCTGGTCATAGTGAGAGAATTGAGGGGCGGGCTCATCATCTTCCAATTTGTCCCATAGCATACACAGAGGTTGGTATATCCATCCAAAAATAATATCTTTGTAGTAGTTATCTTGGGCCGGTATGATAAGACAGCTTGCGATGACTCGATCATTTGTTTATCTATGACAAACGACGAGTGCACAAGCAAGTGTAAAGAAGAGTTATTATGCAACCCTACAATTAGATTTTTAGACTCATCACTACTAGACTCTAAACTAAACAACAAGTAAGCAAAGTTGAAATCTTCATTGGTAGAAAATTCATCCGCTTCATTAGTGTCGACTACATCGAGGCCTTCATAGCCAATTACAATGGGTTCAATATCACTCAAGACAAGATCCTCGTTGTATTCTGACTCACTATTAACCTCATTGTCGCTACCAGGTTCCTCGACTGGTGGCTCGTCCTCCGATTCATAGTCCTGGTAAAGTAAAGAGTTGGTGAAGTAATTTTCGACTCCCTTGAAGGGTTTCTTATCAGCAAACACCATCATTACTTGGTCATAGTCGTCCACATACTTCAAGCATTGGTGCAATATAGATGAGACTATCTGGTTGCTATGGATCCATGACCGACACAATAACATGTTGTAGGAAGGCTCTGTATTGATAACATAGCAGGTCACTTCTGTCTTCATGTCACCCAGCCGGCATTTGAGGTGAATCTTCCCTAGTGGCCAGGTTTCGGTGGCGTTAAAGCCAAATATGGTGGTAGTCACTGCAGACAACCATTTTTGAGGTACCCCCAAGTGCTTGACGAGTTTTAGGAGGATAATGCTCAGTATAGACCCTGGATCCACTTGGATCTTGTCTACCTTAGAGGAACCGACATACCCCATGAAGTACAAGGGTCGGTCATGAGATGTACTCTTGATGAGCATATCATCAGGAGTGAAGGTAATGCATGGAATCCACTATTTGGATATCTAGTAGCATTATGGACATCCCTTTTTTGCGTCCTCTTCTGGAGTAGGCGAGAATTGTGTGGTAAAAGCCTCTGAGTCAGCTAGTGCCTCTTATAGAGCTTCCCGGGTAGACTTGGATGACCGTAAGAGTTCATACAAGGTAATTCTGATTGGAATGTTCTTCAGCTGTGCGAGTACATCGAACTGAAAGGGTTGACTACTTGAACTCAGCTTGTCGGGATTCGGTCAGACTGCTGGTGATGGTCCTACTAATGGCCTTGATGGACTTTTTGCCGTTGAAGGGTAGTTCTTTGCAAAGTCCGTCCTTGCTCGGGTCACCAATGCGTCCACCTCATCGTCTGCGTCGGTAGGGGTCGCCATTCCTATCTTGTCTTCATCAGGAATTGCAGAAACAACATTGCAAAGTTTAGCCTTACCCTGGTACCTCCTTGAAGACTTCGAAGTCCATTGCTCATCGTCGAGGAGATCAGGGTGAACCTACATTACTTGCCCTGATGGCAATGTTTACGGTACTAGACCCTTCTCTCACTGATTGTGGGGATTGGCACTGATGATCTTCAGCTTCGCCTTAAGGATGGGCACTACCCTTGCCGGTGTATGGACTACGGGAAGGTCTCTCCCAAATTTCAATGTGACCATATTTGTAGTCACTTTCTTCTGCACCTTCTCCTTCTTTAAGACTCCCGCGTCATAGAGAGCTTGAAGCTTGTCTTTAAGGATATAGCACTTAAAGGTAGGATGACCAAGCATTCTGTGGTAGGCATAGTAGTTTGGATCGTCCGTTTTGTGTAGGTCCTCGGGATTCTTCACTTCCGACAGCTTTATCCTATTGCTCTTGAGGAGAGTATTGAATATAGTAGCGACTTGATCTTCTTTGAAGTCGTATTGCCTCTGAGGGCACAGTTCAAAAGACTTAGGCTTTTTTCTTGGAGCTGACTTGGGGGCTGGAGTAGACTCAACAACCATGATCTCTTGAGAAGGGTTTCTGAATGCACTTTGTTCGGATGCCCCTCTTTTAGATTGAGGCTCTTTAGCCTCCAACCATTTGATCATGTTCTCGACTTGATCACCCTGGCGAACAAGCTCCTTCTAGGTCCGAGTTTCCACCGCGCCAACCTTGGACAGAATGTTGATCGAGAGATTGTTGCGACACATCTCGATCAAGGTGTTCTCGGAGACTTGGTCCCAGCAATAAAGTGATTGATTCCTGAATCTCTTTATGAAGTCATTGACCGACTCCATTTTCTTTTGCTTCTCAGCTAGTAAAGTCCATTTTCTTTTGCTTCTCAGCTAGTAAAGTGGCCATCGACACTTCCGTGTCGCCGTCAAAGAATTAGGCCAAGAAAAGCATTTCCATATTAGCCCATGATTTGATAGTGCCCGGTTCTAGCTTGCGAAACCATTCAAAGGCCACCCCTTCAGGGTCCCAATGAATAGTCAAGTGAGGATAGGATCATTCCCCTTGAGAAAATCTATTTGAGACATGAAGTAGTAGATATGTTGTGAGGGAGATCCCTTGCCATCGAACTGGACTAAGCTCACATGCTTAAACTTTGTCGAGTAGGGGATTGTGTCCCATTCAACTGGGTATGGTCTGGCCACTCCCAGCTCGTTCATGTTCTTTTGAAGTTTTAGGGTGTTGATTTGACTCTGGAATTCATCGATCCTCTTATCTCGGGGAGTGCTGCCAGCACGTGACGCTCCTCCCGAAGACTTGGATGAAAAGTCCGAAGACAATTCGAGGTTATCTTCTCCTTCCATTGAGTGAGGAGGAGTAGGCTCCCGCTCTTTGTTCTTTGAGGATTTTCGTGAATTCTGCAAAGTCCTCCCCTTCTTCTTTTTCTTGCTCAGAAGCTGCTCCAACATATCCTTCATGGAGTTGATGGTCGCTTGCTGCATGGCTATTGCAGCATGTTGATCTTCAAATCTTCTAGCCACCTCATTTGGGACTTCCACCATGTGCACCTTTGCGTGTTTGCTCTAAACTGAACTTGAGGTTCGAGATGTTGCCATTGCTGAGCAAACTTCATCATCGTCATCATAGACGGGCGCCAAGCATGTGTAATCAAATGGGATGGCAACCCCCGTTTGAGTATGTATGTATTGGTAGACACCCTCACATTCAATGAGGAGGTATTTCAACCTGGGGAACATTTTTGATCTAACAAATCTAAATACTTGGCTTTACCTTTCCATGTCATGTTAACTGTGGCTGCTAGGAGCTCTAAATCATCAGTCGCCCATCTCCTCTGCCAATTGCGTCTCCGGTGAGGGGGTCTTGACTACTGAGAAAGCCTCTTGAACACCGATGGTTTCGGTGTTTCAGTACACTGGCAATCAGCGAGTACTGCCTTAATGAGCCTCTCACAGTGACACTGAGGATTAGCCTCATGAATCATGCACTTGTGAGTCATACGCTCCCTAAGATCCCCCATAGGTTGATGGTGACAACCCCCGGTGTTAGAAGGACCAAATGCACAATCATGTGAAGAAGGTTCAAAAGAAGACATGAGAGAACGCTTGGAAAATTCACCAAGTGTTGAATTCAGGCGAGCTCTTCTCGACAGGCGAGGTTGTCTGGTTGGGCGGGCTTTAGCCTGCTAGCGAGCTTCAGCTATTTGTTCATACAGGTGAGGATCACCTGTTTGGCAAACCATTGCTTTGCCTTTCTGGCGAGGGTCCACTTGCGGGCGAGGTTTGGCTGTCAGGCGAGCCTGATGGGGTTCACCTGCTATTTTTTAGCTTTCCTGATTTAGGTAGCCTGTCTGAGTTAGAGGACCTGCCTGATCGATGCAGTTCATCAAAATTAGGAACATTGCCTAAAAATAGAGGCCCGCCTGATTTGCTCAGTTCGCTAGAATGGGGAACTTTGCTCATAGAGCGAGGCTTGCCTGAACTGCTAAGCTCGCCTGAAACGCCAAGTTCGTCAGTTTTAGAAACTTTGCTAATGGAACGAAGCCCGTCTGAGCAGGTGGGCTCGCCTGATCGGTTCAGTTCGCCAGAACTGAGAACTTTACGATCTCATTTGGCTCTTTTCAGGCCTAAATAGTAATTCATGCCGTCACAGGAGATGAGAGCTTGTGCCTCTTGGCGAGAGATAGCTTGTCGTCGCTGTTGTTTGGCTCTCTTAGAGAGGGGAAGATTCACGTTGACAGTGAAGGCGTGGTTGCCAACCCAAACCGTGGTCTCCTCTTGTACAGGGGTCTGTGTGGATTGCTTATGTGACGCCTCAGGATTCACACATGGCTGCAATCCAAGGTGAAACCCGGATTGTTAAACCTGCCAAGCACCAACACCATGCTACGACATGTTTTACCATAACAGTTAATATCTCTCTAGTAGAATCAACAAGTAGGTGAAGGGACAAAACATGCAAATAATGGAAAAAGTACACGAACAGAATATGCATAGAAGAAGTATATGAAAAACAATCAACAAATGGGCCTAACTAAAATAGAATGAGAATATCTCTGAACTGTAACAAATATATCATGTCTCAAAATAAAGAGTCAAAGAAATCTCTCTAAGGTACTCATCATCTATAAAATAAAATACAAGTCTAGAGTCTGAAAATAAATAACTATATGTGGAGCTTTGAAATAGCTACAAATATAAATATCTAGATTAAATCTAAGATACAATCCCATCAACATGTGACTCTCCGTACGCCGGACTCACTGCCTGAAAAGGGAGAAAACAACGAGCATCAAAGCGCTAGCGAAATTATCTCCACCGCTCCCAGGGGGATGGGGTAGGAGTATATATGAAAATAGAGTCAGTACATATAAGTATAAAATCATTCATATAACACTAAATGGAGATTGGTATTTAGAAATCCACAACACGAGAATTAGTACGTCGAGAAAAATAATCCAAACAAGGAAACCCTCATGTATATATCATGTCTCAAATTATAAACCTCTAAATGCCAATTTCAATCCTATGACTAAAATACAGTACATAAAAGGAAAAAATACTCCAAAGCCTCAACCATAATGAACCAATGTTACATCTCGAATTACCCTCGGGTAGTTGACGTAAACATAAGGAAATATCACCCAACTCAAAACCACTATAGGCCATATCATGTACGCCGCATATCAAAGGTATACCCTACTCTTGGGTAATCTATCAAGGGAGCTAACTACAACTGTATATATATGTATGCATCTCTTTTTGCAATAACGATACTCTTGTAAGGTTCTTACTCAATCGATCTACGGCAATAGGTTTTATCTCCCTATTCCGGCTATATGAAATAACGATACTCTTGTAAGGTCCGCACAATAACATGTGGGTTCAACTTTCTTACTCAATCGTTTTACGACAATAGGTTTTATCTCCCTATCCCGGATATGCTTCCAGATGATCGTACAATAGTGAATAGGCACATCAGCCCAACCCGGAAAAATACACCGATCACCTTCAAGTATTTGGTACCACCGAGGTCTTATTATGGGAAAACAACCAAATACTCCTAGTATGGTACAACTGAGGTCTCATTAGGGGATAAACAACCACACTGAGCATCCATAATTGGTGAGCAATACTTTATCATATGTTAATTCACTTTCTTCAACTCAACGTATGTCAAGTATCTCGACAATGCATGTCAATACATTATCAACTAAGTGTACGTGCACATATCTTGGTGTGCGTGTTAAAATCTAGTGTTCACTAATACCTCAAGTGTTAAGCAGCTCATAAGTATCATAGTATAACTTGAAAAGATCGAGAAAATCTCTCAAAAACGGAAACAGGAGTCAAAAACATGCACAGGCCGTTTGCTTGACTGGCGGTCGACCGCGATAAAGCGATGGTCGACCGTACTGCGATTCAAAAGCTGCCGAGGCCTCGGCCTAGCACGCGGTCGACTTCACATATGCGGCGGTCGACCGGACCGCAAACAACAGTCTGCTCTGGAGGTTTTGTGATTTCTGTGTTCGTGCGTGTTTTTCGTGATCTAACTTGTTTAATTCATCATAAATCTTGTGTAGAACATTGTAAACATTAGATTAACATCTCAGGAGATTATCAAACATGTGAAACATGATTAATCACATAATAAATCATATTTAAACCCTTAAACATGTATGAAACATCGATACGAAGAATAAATCATCAAAACTCAGTTAAACAACGTGGTTAAACACTTTCAGATCTTAAAACATCTCTGTAAATTCGTTCTTTATCTTTTAAACACAGAAAGATCTGATCTTTATTTAATATAAAAGGATTGCTTTTATACTCAAATTGGTCGATTAGGCTTAATGAAATCACATTAAAACTCTTTAAAAACATTTAAAAACTTAGGAGTATGGGTTAGCAGAGATAAAACTCGCCTGAGATTTATTGAAAAACGTACAAGATGCAATGCCAAGGTAGATCTCCAAGCCAAAATTCAAAACAAACCGAAATCCTGCTCCAGAAGCCCTTAAACTCTTCCAAAAATTAACTTAGGGTTTGTAGACTTTTTTGGTGGCTGTAGTGTTTCAAAAGTATAAAATAATATTGAAAACCTCATGAATATATGATATATATATCAGAGTAATGAACACGGGCCTTAAAATAACCAAAGCCAAGTTGAAAAAGGAAAACAGAATATAGGTTCCACGGTCGACTACGGAGGTCGACCATGACGGTTGACCGGACTGGAAATTTCTAGTTCCATAAGATTTGGTCTTTGTGCATGTTTTCGACTCGATCTATTCTCATGTATGAACTTGTTTATACTCGAAATACTTGGTATCACTCTCATATAGTATTCAATGATATTTATCACGATAAATATACACTTATCATAATTAATCATATATTAATTCAATTTATCACTTATTTTCTCAAAATTTTATGTGGTTTTACATTCACCCCCCTAAAAGAATTTCATCCTCAAAATTTCGTGATCGTATCTTAAAGATTAATAATATGAGAAAAACACTAAGGGGGGATAATCCAGACAAGGAAACCCTCCCGTACACATCTTGTACTTGAAGTGGGGGGGGGGGGTGAATAGGGTTTATGGACAAATAACATGCAATTAAAAGATATTCCAACAAACCACACACAAATATGAAATGCAATGACAATAAAAGAGATTAGGGATAGAGATAGTTAGCCAATTGATGACACACAGTATGTATATAGGTAAGTGTAATTGTTTCATATTTAAACTTGAAAGCTATAAAACCAAAACGTGTATGTGTGTATATAATTGAGCTTAAAGTATCAACACACATAATATAAAACCTAAAATAATTTACCCAAGCTTGATTGATCTTCATTGTAGCTTATCTTGGTAAACATGGAAGAAGCTTGAACTTGGATCTTGACTAGTATGCATAGGGTTCATTCCACTATTCCACCAATCCTCCATTTGATGTGATCGTGTAGGCTCAATCCATCTAACCTCCAACTGGATATTTGTGTAGATTACCTAACAAAATAAATACAAACACTCTACACACGTTGTTAGGAATAGTTTGTGATCATCAAAACAAGATTAGTGAGTAAGCTCATAAACATGAGACCTAACAAGGCTAGGAGTAGGCTCATAAACATGAGACCTAACAAGGCTAACAATCTCCCCCTTTTTGATGATGACAAACAATCTACGCAAAGAGATATAAAATATACATGATACATAAAAGAATATGCAAATTATAAACATCATGCATAAAACCAAAGCTATACTCATAATGTTTCTCCCCCTTTGTCAACATCAAAAATGGGGGGAAACAATAAGAATGAAGAGAACAAAAGCTCCCCCTATCATAAAGCATAGGGGAGTATACGAATAAATAAAATAGGGAAAAGCTCATCCTATAAAAAAGGCATAAAGAAAATATTCAATATGAGTATGGAAAAATATGTGAGCAAGCATAGATGGAAGAATATGCTAAATACCACTCACATGAAAGAAGACTACGTGAACACACATATTTGTATCATGAATACAAAGTGTCACAACGGTCTAAAAAACAAAAAAGTTCATATCAATAGGATATATATCAAAACAAAAGATTTAAAAATAAGATTTGAAAATCAAAAATCAAGAATCAAATGATTTATCAATTAATCCAAAAACCCACAAATGAGACAAAAGGAAGTATGCTTAGGATCAAAACAATTTTTTTTTCATATGTGACAAGAAAGCAAGAGAGGTAACAATATCAAGCTTTTGAGTTTGTTTCAACCCATATAAAAACTTTTAGCACCCGATAACCATAATTTGAAAGTAAAAA
>NC_033794.1:28571320-28576250 GCF_001876935.1 Asparagus officinalis
CCTCTAAAAAAATCAAAGTCAATAATATGAAATACAAAAGTCTTGACTTTAAAATTTTTTTTTATTTTCAAAATTTTCAAAACACATTTTTCAAAACCAAGAAAAGAAAAATAAAAATGCTACAAAATCGTGGTTTAAAAATCAAAAAGGTCTTGGCACCCAAACAATATTGGTGCCGGAAAATTTAGGGACATGACCCCTATCATTTAAGCTTAAAGCCATTGATGTTTGAGTTAACATATTTGTGGCTTATGTGAAGGCCTTAATTATGGTTTCCAAATATCTTTCCAAAATATTAAGACGTTCGTCTTGATCTGTATCCAGAGGAGTGTGATTTATAGCTTGATGATGAAGAGATTGATATGGCAGATTTGGTTGTTGAAAATTAGGTTGAGAACTAAAAGGAACTGTGTTTCCCCTAGGAAAATGTTGGATTGAAAAGGGAGTGTAGTTTTGAATTCTAGAGTGGTTTCCCTAATTCCATACAAAGTTTGGGTAATTTGTCCAACCTGAGTTGTAGGTTGGAAAAAATGGATCATTCACAGAATACTGAAATGTAACGTTAACCCTATCATCGCAGTGCTCCCATTGCATGGTTCTCTCAGATAGGCTCTCTACAAACTCCCAAGCTTCACTGGGGATTTTAATCCTATTGGAATAACATAAATCTTAGAGAACATGTGGATTAGACATTTCTTTAATTTGTTTAAAATGAATTTGTCTATGTGTATTGTCCCTAATCCACATTTGCATGCACCAAAAATAATTTTTATACCCTTTTTTTAAGTAGAAAAAAGAAAGTTAGTTTTTTTTTATGAGAAGAAAAAGGAAGAAGGAAAAACCTAACTAAAACAAATAAAAAACAATCACTTTTCAATCATTCTAACTCTAGGATTAAGTCTAACTCAGCTAGACTAGCTCCTAACCAAAAACTCCTTAAGTGAAAAGATAAAAGTTTTACTCAGTTAGTTAGCCAGGTAAGGATAGGAATAGAGGTTGATCAGAGATTGATTAAGTACCTCATTCCTTGCGGAGCGCTTACGCAACCCCTAAACATTGCCTTAAACACCAACTAATCCAAGAAACTTTAAACCGGTTCACTTAAGGATTCTTTGTTCCTTATTGAGCTCGAATGACACCAACTAATCCAAGAAACTTTAAACCGGTTCACTTAAGGATTCTTTGTTCCTTATTGAGCTCGAATCCTTAGGGCCAACGTCTAATGAGGATTCTTTGTTCCTTATTGAGCTCGAATCCTTAGGGCCAACGTCTAATGAGTTTTATTAGGCTTAGGTTGTGAAGTGAGGAATTAGTGATTTATGGGCTAAGGAAAGGGTGATGAAATCCCTTACCTTGTCTTGATTAGGGGGTTTTGCCCTTAAGAATAATTTTAAGTGTGTGTCAAATCAAGTGCTCAAATCACTTTGGTGAATTCCTATACCCTAGGAATTAAAAGCGACTAAAAAGGATGATAAAAAAGAAAATCTTTTTTTCTATAAGGGTTAACAATCAAACAAATGAGAAGAGGGAAAATTGTTTGAATTTATTATCTTGTTAGTAAATGTCAAAGTGGAGGGTAAATTTTATTATGGTCAGCGAAAATAAAATCTTTTTTTAGATCCTAATTGTAACTAATTGTAAGAAACTAGCTAAAGGTGTGGAATTGAAAATATTAGGAAGAAGACTTACCACAAGCGAATCTCCAAATCCTTAATCTCCAATCATTGATCTTTAATCTCCAAGTAGTTCTTTCACAAGAAACACACAAGTTAAAGAACCAAAATAATTAAAATCCTACTTAAGCACCTTCCCCGGCAACGGCGCTAAAAACTTAATGCGGCACAAACATATACCAAAAATTACAAGTGTACAACCAATCAAGTTATAGTATAAAAAGTTATCGATCCCACGAGGAAGGTGTTTTGTAGGAGAAAATATAAATCAGTTCTTATATTGTGTGCATGACAATTAGGAGTGATGAGTGAATGTGATTATGGAGATATGAAGAGAATGAAAATGGTGTGTAAATAGGTGCAAAATGTAAGTGAGAGTGAGTGTGATAATGAATGAATGATTTTCACAAGGAGAGATGAATAAAATCAAGAATCAAAAAAGAAAATCAAGAATGAAAATAAAATTCAAGAAAGTAAAGATGACAGATTTAATTAAAGATATGGGTAATCTAGAATTGAATCCACTTCTTAGAAAATGGTGATTCCCTAGAGGGTTCTAGCCTAAAGGCGAATCAAAGAAAATAAAAATGAACAAAAAGAAAAACTAAACCCAAGAGGGTTCTAGCCTCAAGGTGAATAGTACAAGAAATTAAAATTTAACTACAAAATAAATTTTAAAATCTAAACTACAAAATAAATTACAAGAGTTAAATGTAAGAAAATAAATCTACTCTATAAGCATGAAATAAATCTAATCTATAAGCATGAAATAAATCTAAGGTAAGAGGGTTCTAGCCTCTTGGTTATTTAAACAAGAAAATAAAATCTAACGACAAGCATGTAAATAAATCTAAACTACTAAGCAATAAGAAAAGAAATAAAAAAGAAAATAAGAAAAATAAACCTCCAAATTAATCTTCATCTCCATCTTCATCATCCAACAAAGAGAAAAAATTTAAAGTGGTAAAAAAATGCTTTTATTAATTGTAACAAAAAGTTATAAATTTATAAGGTCTTCTCAATTAAGAGTAACACTCCTCTCCAAAAGGAGATACAAAATTTTTTACACCTTTAACCCCTCACTCTCTACCCCTATTTATAGTAAACAACAATAAATAAGAACCCTTAGATGAAGACTTAAGCCCTAAGGAATCATTTTTAGCCTTTAAGCTTTTGGGCTTGGATTCTTGGGCCTTTTGCTTCATAGGCTTCTGGCTTGGTTTTTGGATTGTTCACAATGCGTACAAGAGGTGAGGCTTTGCTTCATGGGCTTTGGTGTTTTAGGCTTCGGCGTTTTAGGCTTCATTAATTCATGAAATATTTAAAGAGTTTATTTTTCACTTTGGCTTCATGGGCTTCATAGCTTCATGGGCTTCTCTCAATTCTAAAATAAAATAGAGAAGAGAGAATTTAAGGGTTTTTATATTTAATAATATTTATTTATATTTTTATTTATTTATGTGCAAACTAAGCTAAAAATAATTATTAGTGGTATATTTATTCATATAAAATAGATAACGAGGCAAACTAAGCTAAAAATAATTATTAGTGGTATATTTATTCATATAAAATAGATAACGAGGGTATAAAATTGTAATAAAAATATGATTTAGTGGTATATTTATTCATATAAAATAGATAACGAGGGTATAAAATTGTAATAAAAATATGATTATCAATTCCTCAGGACCGCCTCTTGTAATTTTTCTAAGAGGGTAAGAATCATAGAAATAATTAGCGGAGACACAAGTTCCGAATCGTTCAGTTCCCACTAAATAAAAGACATATCACCTATGTTAGATGTACCTGGATCTACAACTATTTCACCTGTATCAGGTCCGGCATCGGATTCCACAACAACTTCAACATTTGTACCTGCTTTAGCACCTACAGGTTCCGCGGCCATAACCTCATCCATTGGTCAGGAAATGTCATATCTTTCAAAGTCATCGAATATGGGAGAAAGAGGATCATATTCCTCTTCACCTTCTTCACGACCTCCTGAGATACAGTAATAACTAAGTCTAGGAATTAATAAATGGAACAGTCAAAGGATCACAAAGAGTTAGAATATTACCCTCTCTACATATGGAAATGTCAGTGCTAAGCCTCGTTCCTGAAGCCGGGAGTCCACCACGTCGTTTGGAAGCTAACTTCTTATGCTTAGCAGGGGGAGTCTCCTCCGGATCAGTGACTCGCTCATGAGTAAATTTAGAACGTGACTCTAGCCCTGAAATGACTTGAGTTGTAGGATGAGATCTTGTCCAGTGTATAAGTTGGGGCTCTTCTTCTTCCTCCTCCTTGGAAGCCGCACCTGGGAGTTCAACTGACATCTTGTTAGGATAAGTGAATAAAACTTGCATCTTCGGCTTCTTCGGAGCCGGCGAAGGTTTAGATAATTTCGACCGGCGAGCTCGATCAGCTATTACTAACTCAATTAATTCTAAGGAGAGAGGATCCAACAGACCTTTTCTCAGCTCCTCTTCATCATCGCTGACTCTGGCTTCTTGGTCACTCGCAATATCAGTTTTCGGGATCTCATCATTGGGAGGAAAGATGGCTTCCTTTTGCCTCTCCTGGCCAGAAGAACCCGCACGTTCTTTTCCTCTTCTTTTTTTAAACTCAGCCTTATACACCATCCGATTGGAAATTTGAGTAGCTTCTTCGTCCGCCAACTCTGTGATCGGTCGTATGGGCAAGGACTCATTGGCTACTAAAAGCCACCAGCACTGTACAAAAGTCATCTCCAATTTACGCTCAATACTGGGGAGTTTGAACTTAGCACCAGTGCAGCCGGTTATACTCCACAGCGATGCCCTAGCCCTATCTATCAATCCACCATGAAACCAGAGCTGTCGATCCGGGTTCCCGATATAAATTTGATCGTATCCGAATTGGTGTGTGAACCGATACGGCAAGTGTGGTTCTATATAGCAGCGGTTCTGTACTCGGAAGATCAAGTAGCCAGGCCTAATATTGATCAACCAATCAAAGCAACCGGAATCAAGAGAAGTCTGACCCATACCTGGCACCTCCGTATCGACCAGTGAATCACCATATTGACCCGAAAATCACGGGAAGCAAGTAAGGAAGACCCAACACTTCTGGTTTTGAAGTTGCCTCTTAATCTCCGCAAACCCTCGTCCTTTCCATTTACAGCTTCCTATTAATTGGAGAAAAGGAACGGATGAGTCAGTAGAAGTTGGGGCCGACATCATATCGGAATGATGGAGGACGAACCAAACCATCAAGTAGGT
>NC_033794.1:28576260-28586551 GCF_001876935.1 Asparagus officinalis
CCTCCTCTTGAGTGAACACCTTCACAATGTGACGAAGCCTCTATGAATATCCATAGTCATTGCCGGAAGAAGAGATAGATTTTTCGATGAGCAAGAAGAACTACAAGGTAAAGAACTTCTAGAGGCAACGCATCAGTAGATTAGTATGGCACCACACACTTCTGTAACCGGATGGCGAGGTAGCTGGCAAGCAACGTGATGGGTCGGATCGGTTTCACCGCTTGCCACAAAAATGTTTGGAACTTGGTTCCAGCGAAAAAATCATCTTCAATGCTAGCTGTAGTGTAAGACTGGGTGTTGGACTTTCTGATTAGCTCGTTAACTTCGGAGGGGGTCAGTGGCGTCAACTCATGTATCGCTTCACCCGAGCTGCCATCGATGTTCTTGAACAGATAATCCGCAAATTTTTTTAAACTGATCTGCGACCGTGGCTTCTTTGATAATGGGTCAGTATCCACCAAATCTATGTGATAGTGGCAAGTGAGATCCTACAGAGTATTGTAACGGTTAGGCGTCCGCGACCTCAACTGTTGCAGCTCCCGATTAGAAGGGAAGTATTATTGATAGATCATATTGCCCATCAAAAGACCGGAGACCTTGTGCATCTCATGCAGCGCCAACCCCAACTCATCATACTTAGTCAAAAATGTGTTGGTGTCGGGGTTGTAAAGCTCCAACATTACTATTTCAACAGCGCTAGAAAGTGAGGAACACTGATTGGTAGCCCATAAGTGATGGTGCGGATAGCTGTGTACAAACCACTAGCCCTCAACTCCTCATTGAACCGATTTAAGATATAGTTGCTCAAACGAGCCCACCAAAGCTTATCCGATGAATGCACCCAAGCAAAACATCGGTGACCAGTTGCTGGTATCTCTCGACCCAAACTCGCGAGTCGATTCCTTACAGTGTTGAAAATGGTAAAGACCTCACCTCTAGGGGATCATTCAATCCCAGGACCCTCGGATGTAGCCATGTTATCCGATTATGATCACTTGATCCAGGAATCACCCCATGGGTAATGTAGCCGTAATAAACATGGTCGTGCTCCTCTGTTAACCCCCACAATATTTCCTGTAGGACGGCCTGGCATCGGAGCTCGGTAAGCGAACAATGATGAGGAATTAGAGGGAGGTATAAGTGACCGCCGTCATCATGATACAGCCATTGTTCGGCTCTGAGAGACGCAGTAGTTGGATCTTCTACAAAGTTACAGAACAAATAGTCGGGTTTCCTCAATCGATGTGTAGAGCTTGGGTCTTTTACTAGAGGTGCGTTCGTAATAAGATGCCTTAAAGTGCAGTGCTCTCCCTTCCATATTAGCGACAGGAGCTCTTCCGGTGCACCCGGAGCAAATTGGGTAGCCACCGGTATAGGAATTGGCTCATCGGTACAGGAATAAGCCTCACTACAACGACCTTCCACCGCATGAGCATTAAATGCCTTCAAGGGAAATTCAACTAAGGTAAACAATATGTGATTATTAGATACAATCATAAATACCTATGTTAAGGCAGTATAAGCGTTGAACTCATCTCACGAGCTGTGAAATAGAGTCACAATCTTATTAACTAGGCGAGACGATTAAGAACTACACTATACACATGAAGTACGGGATATATCGTCACGCGGACAACACGATAATATACCCGCTCTCCGGAATAAACGCAGTAGGAAATCACCCCAAGTTAATTCAGACATGCCTTGACCAAGCAAAACATGTCTTGTGAAGCGTCCACTCACACGAAGGAGAGTGACGGCTCTTCCCAATTGGTTCACCAAGGAGAACAAAGCGGGGATGCAATATGCAACATGATATATTAATATTGAGTTCATGAATAAAAAGAAACGATGAAGTTATGCCTGTGCAACTAAACGGCGTCGGCTCGTGCAATTGAGTCGCCGAGCGACCTCGAGTGACACGGGACCTCTTGGGCGACATATCTGTTAAAAGAGTTAATAATTCGATTACGTTAGAGGTTGAGAAGTAGCAAACTAGTACAAAGGGAAAACTACGCTATTCTACGAAATAGGATTTATCGGTTAAAAATCTGATTAAACCTACATAGTGGGCCTGATGCAGATTCAGTTTCAATCGATGAAAGCTCAAATCAAGCCAAATATCTTGGGGTTTTGGTTCAAGACATGAATGTGGCCAAACAAGAAAACAACAACGTGCCTACAAATAAGAATATCATGTGCACTAAAAGCCCGATAGGGAAGTTATCATGGAGGGTTCCAAATTCAAATTACGTAACGGTTCGTGACAAAAACTAAAGGTTCAGTTTATATAAGATCAGTTCTCATGCGCTACTACACATGCAAAATGAGAGGGTAACAGGCAAGCCAGATCATTTCTCAGGCTCAAGAACAAGGCTTTTGTATAGAGGTAAGGCAAATACCTCATGTACACCTAACCAAGTCAAACATGGGAATTTAGGTGGATTACAAACCTAAGTTTGGCTAAATTCGCGTATGTAAGGGGATAGGCTCTGATATCCAAGCAAAGGTCTCAAAATTCCCCTCGAAGCCGAAAATCAGAATGCAAGAAAATGGATCAAAGGTAAGCAATCGTGTACCTAAGTCCAAGAGTTTCACATCTCAATATTAATTCAACTGATTTGGTTAGCACCCAAACCAAAGTCAAATCTTCGACAATCACCCAAAGTTCAACTAAAGGAGTGAAATAAAGAGTTCGATCGTCATTCAAATCCTCTCACACAATCAAGAACAGGTCATGGTTCAAGATTTCCCCAAAAAAGAAAACAGTCTAGGGTTTCATTCCTTCATCAAAATCGAAACATGAACGAAGCTAACCCTAAATGAAGTTAATGTTAGGGAGAGCGATGAAATTACCTGAAAGTCTGAAGGGGAGAATATTGCAAGCCGAACCCACAGCAAGCCTTGAGCTAGAGACTTAAACCAAAACCCTAGCCCTCAAAATTGAATCCGCTGGGATCAAAGGGCTTCGAAGACAAGATTCAAAGAGACAAAGGGTAAGGAGGATTTGGAAACAGTTTGAAATGAGTTCTTGAGGAAATGGCTCGGAAGAAATTTGAAACGACAAAGGAGAGAAAGAAGAAGAGATCGGGCTTTTTAAAGAGCCCTGAACCGAACCAAACCCAGTTCGAACCGCCCGAACCGAGCCAAGCCAGACCGAACCAAATCAAGAAGTCAATCAAAAAATTCCTGTGCTGACTCGCACCCATGCGAGTCACTAAGTGGTGACTCGCACGTGTAACAAGCTGTTTGGCTAATTTACAAGTGTTTTGACC
Organism: Asparagus officinalis; assembly: GCF_001876935.1. NCBI lineage: Eukaryota > Viridiplantae > Streptophyta > Magnoliopsida > Asparagales > Asparagaceae > Asparagus > Asparagus officinalis. Next base: position 28,579,536 of record NC_033794.1, read on the forward strand.
CATTTTCGGCTATTTTCGACATATACGGGACCCGTATTCATACTCTGATGTGTATAGGAGTCTAAACTATTGCCTATCTTTGTCGGGAAATTTCTGGAGAATATTATTCATAGTATTCTTAAGGATAACCCGACAAAACTCCCATGAGTATACGAGTATAAACTGGTCCTCCTAACTCCAATGCCTTAAGAGTTTAAACTGTGTAGACTCCAGTTAACGTACGAGTATAAACTGTGTTAACACCGGTTAACACACCGATAACTTCACCAAAACAAAGCTAAAAGAGATTATAGAGTTCAACTACATTCAGATATGAATTCCTGACAAAGATGATCAGTTCAAAGTAAACTCGATGGCACGAGCTGAGTTCAGAAAATTACACACCAGTCTCAGTTCAAGACTTCAACAGCGGTCAGACGATAAACGCAGCACCGAAAGAACTTCATTTATTCGACAAAATACTGAATAGATTGAAGACCAAAGAAGCTGAGAGCTAAAACTAATTACAGGTCCTGTCAAACTGACTGAAGGTTAGGCCTATCATATCCAAAGTATTCCAGACTCTTCTATAAAAGGAACGAGACCGAAACACTTTGGAGGAGGTATCTGTAGGCGTCAAAAATTACCTATGTGTTCTGATGCGGCATAATTATGTACTAAAATTACAAGTGCACAATTGATCAAGTTATAGTATAAAAATATCGATCCCACGAGGAAGGTGATTTTAAGAGATTATTAGAATTGGTTCTTATGTTTTGTGCGTGATAAAAATAGGATTAAAGAATAAATGTGATTGTGATGAGTGATTGTTGGTTTTGTGCGTGATAAAAATAGGATTAAAGAATAAATGTGATTGTGATGAGTGATTGTTGTGAATATATGTAAGAGACAATAAATTGAATTTTAGAGGAGAGGAGAAAGAATCAAAGAATAAATGAAATCACAAGGCAAGAAAGAAGAATGAATAAAATCAAGAAATAAAATCAAGAATGAAAGAAAATTCAAGAAAGTCAAGATGGAGGATTCAATTAGGATATGAGAAATCTAGAATTTAATCCACTAGCTAATCTCAATTACAAAATACAAACTATTCTCTTTTTATCATATTTCAGCTTAGATTTATTAAGCATAGACTATCAAACCATTTAAGAAAAGTATAACCTATCAAATTATCATCTAAGCAACAACAAGATAGTAATCCTAGAATTCATAAGCATAACCTATCAAACCATTTAAGATAAGCATAGATTATCAAATTCTTCTTCTACCAATTAGTTTTCTAGTTGATTATCCTAAACATGAATATTTTAAGTGAAAGAGAATAATTCATACAAAATAAAGGAAATTAGACTAGTTTCATACAATTCTAAGATTCCTACAAGAATTCATTTCACATCTTAAGAAATAAAAGCAAGAAGAAAAATAACTAATTACAAAAAGAAAAAGAAAAAAAAACTAAACTATGAACAAGAAATAAATCTAACTATAAAGAATTAAAATCTAAACTACAAAATAAATTGAAAAAATTAAATGCAAAAAAATAAATCTACTCTATAAATTAAAGTGCAAAAAGAAATAAAAAGACAAGAAAATAAATCTACACTACAAGCATGAATGTAAATCTAACTAATAAGCAATAATAAGGAAATTACTAAAAAGAAATAAAAGAGAAAAATAAAAGAAAAGCAAACCTTCAAACTTTTCTTCATCTCCATCATCATCATCCAACAAAGAGAAGAAGATTTGAAGTGGAGAATTTTTTTTATTAATTGTAACAAAAGTTACAAATTTGGATGGCCTTCTCAATTAAGAGTTACCTTCCTCTCCAAGTAGAGTTACAAAATTTTTCACACCTCTAACCCCTCACTCTTTACCCCTATTTATAGTAAACATCAGTGAATGATTCCCATTGGATTGAAATCTTATCTAAAAATAACAAATTTTAGCCTTTGGATTGTAACCGCCTGTACGTCCGTATCTATACCAGCATCGATAGGGGTATCGATGCTGGCATCGATACAGGCATCGATGTGACATCGATGTCCCCATCGATGCTGGCATCGAGGCGAAGCTTCTTCTGGTTGTTGTCCGAAGATAGCTCTTTCTTTGGGCTTGGACTTTTTGATTTGGTTGTTCACTTTGGCTTCTTGAATTCCCATTGGGCTTTTTGATTTCCATTTGAGCTTTTCTTCATTTATTCAAGGGGCTTTTGTTGAGAGATAAGAGTTTTGAGATTTATTCTTCATTACCTGCAATTAAAGATAAAAATAATTATTAGTGATATATTTATTCATTAAAATAGATAATGAGTGTATAAAATTGTAATAAAATATGATTATCAGGTTCCCACACGCAGCTCAAGACAAAAAGAACATGATGAACGTCATCACCTAAGTCAAAGAAGATTATCTGACGTCGATAAAACGCATGAAGCGAACCGGTAAAGCGCATAAGTCAACAAAGTGACGAAACACCCGTAAAAGGTTAAAACAAGCAAACCGAAGGAGATACAAATAGCAAAAAGGGTCAAAAAGACACAAGAACAGGCCAAGAGGCTCGCACACATGCAAGTCACCAAATGGTGACCGCACCCATGCGAGTCACCAAACGATGGCTCGCACAGCTCCGAGCCACCACGACTATTTGGGCCTCCCAAACTCCCAAAACGCGGATTTCCATGTTTTATTAGAATTCTTTTGTCCCAGGACCTCCCCAACTATTCTGAAGCTATCCTTAAGTGCGCCTGGGCGGTTATCAACTGCAGATAACGTCAAAACACTTGATCTTATCAGAAAATGCGGTGACAAAAGCTTATAAATAGAAGCCCAGGGTCTTCAGTTGAAAAAATCTAAAATCTGAGGGCGAGGTGCTGTCTAATTAAACAGTAGACCACGAATTTCAGAGGAGAATTAGCAGATCTTGGTGAACTTTTTCATAAAGAAAAAGCCTTCGAAAGATTTGAGATTCTCTCCCCCTCTTTCCTCCGGATCAAACCTGGTTTTGATCTCGAGAAGAGCCACAATCTCGCTTGGTCGTGATTGTCGCTGCTGTGATTGTTTCCTTCATGAAGCAACAACATAATTACACTTGTCAATCGGATCTGATCCGCGATGGTCTACGGACTAACGCGTCCCCGGTACAGGCAAAGATCCCACGCAAAGGAACAGGAGATAAACTACTGCTGTGTTTTGTTGGATAAAGTTGTAATTTTTACTTTTTTATTGTAAGAAGATCTTATAAAAAGATCGACTTTTCTTTCAGTTTGAACTTGTAATCGATAAATGGTGTAACAGGTTCCAAAGCAATGGAAACGACAATTTTTGATGAAAACAATAATCGACCCTAAGCCCATACGAACTTAAAACCTCCTTTTGTACATCAACAGGTGGTATATCCGGTTGGACCTTTAACATGGGTTGTAATTGGGTCGTAATGAATTGTTGAGAGGCCCTAGATTGACCTGCATTATTGCCATGCTGCCTACAAGTATGATTGTCCACGAACCCTTTGATTTCAAGTCTATTTTCATTTTTAGTTGGAGAGGCAAATAACATTCACGAGCAACTTTTGGCTTCCTTAAACCGACAAAAGACTCGAATACGCTTCAGTTCATTCTTTCCAAACTCGTACTCGAATTTTTTTTGCCATAGAGTAGTATAGCAAGGTCAATCTTAATTCCTTCGCACTTTCAAATCGTTGTCCCTCACCTGTTAAAGCAGTGTGTCACCAAGCAAGAATCCTCTCAAATATGTTAATCATGTCATCAAACATCAAAATATTATCTCTGTAAGGATTATCATTGGGAATCCTATCTGAAACACATGTGGACGTCGACAACGGTAGGCCATAGTCTATACTTTTTGAGTTCAAACTACTGGAAGCGCTGCAAATATTAAGAACATAAACAAATAATCATAAACTACACAAATAGTAGTAACATCAACAAATAATACCAATCAGAAAAAAGTAAAAACAACAACTGTTTGCAGTTAGAACTAGCATGAAATTCATTGGAAATAACAAGAAAACCATTAGAACTAACAAGACATCAATTAGAACTAAGATATTTGAACACACATGGAACTGAAGCTAAAACTAACAATAAATCGAATAGAACTAATAAGATAGCAATTAGAACTAATAATAAAACCATTAGGACCAACAAGAAATCGATTAGAACTAACATATTTGACTTCACATGGAACTGAAGCTAGAACTAGCAATAAATTGAATAAAACTAACAAAATATCGATTAGAACTAACAAAAAAAATCATTAGAACTAACAAGACATCGATTAGAACTAACACATTTGACCTCACATGGAACTGGCGCTAGAAATAACAAAAAATCGATTAGAACTGACAAGAAAACCATTAGATCTAATATATTTGACCTAACAAAGAACCGGTTAACAACAAATCGTGTAGAACTAACATACGCTCAAATTAGAACTAAAATCCAATTAAAGCTAACATAGAACTAACAAGACGACAATTATAACTAGCATTAACTGATTTTACACTTAACATAATAAATATTGATCTTAGCATCAAAAAATCCAATAACCTACGTGTCTTGTCGAACTTGCTCATTTTTTTTTGGATATTTGAAGAATCATCTGCTTCTTTAAAAGCTTGCATGTGAACCTCTTTCAGTCCAAGATTATGGCAATACTCCACCATAGACGACAGATGCCCTCATTCTCAATAGGAAATTTGAAGTTTCCATTTTTTTTATCTTTGTATGACAAACTTAATGAATCATATGGAATATCTAACCTCTCTGACACATCAAATTAATTTGAGGTCCAGAATGGTGGTCGAAGAGTTAATCTTCATGAATATTGCTTTATCCCCTGAAGAGACAATGCAGATGATGTCCTTCTCAGCCATTATGAAAGGAAGGTAAGAGTAATGGATCGAATTTTAGGATAAAGCGAAGTAATAGAGAGAGTAATGGAGAGAATTTTCGTCTGAGGAGGAGTAATGGAGAACTAAATAGTTATTGCTCATGATAAAGTAAAAAAAGGGGAAACTTTCCCTCCATTTCTTCCATCATATCGCATTAATGAGATGTGAATAATGTAGTTGTTGCCGTCGAGTGGTCGTCTGGGGAAGAATGGGAAGGGCAATTCCAGGTTTTTTTTAAAAATATAATCTGTTTTTAGTATAATGCTAACGTGGAGGGACCTTGCTACATTAAACGTCATTTTTTGGGGCTTATCCACATGGGGCAGAATACAATGGGCCTCATCACATGAAGTTTCCACTTTTGGGGCCTGGACACATTTTCCCATAAACAATTTATCCATGGATGTGTAAAATGGAGCACTTAATTACTCAATGAAAACTTCCATTAACCATTTTGTCAAGGATTAAAAACATCCATTTAGTGACTAGTAAAAATAAGAACATAAAAATCCTTAAAAATATATGTTTGAGTATTCATTTGAAATCCCTCTATCTTTTTGACTAAAAAACATGTAGAGTGAAAAAACTTTGTGACTTTACATTTGTTGTCTTCATGAAATTTTTGTTCTGAGAAAATGGTCAGGTATGTCAACTGATACTATATTTGAAATCATCTTAAGCTATATGATTTGTCCAAACTCTTCCTCTTATTATCGCTTGATGCAAGTTTCAAAGAATAGGTGCGCATTCAACCAAAAGGATATGGTATTCCATTAGATTTTACTCGTTTTTAACAAATTTGATTTTGGGGGTGAATGACTTGTTAACTTAGGCTTCGTTTGGATATCATGGTATTTTTCTTGTTGTGTTTTTGTAAAAAAAAAAAAAACCATGATGTTGTGTTTTTTCTTTAAAGTGTTCTCAAAACGTCATGTTAAGTGTTTTTGGTCAACTATAGTTTGACACGTAACAATATAAGTATTAAACATAGTATTAATATATCATATATTAATTATAATAATATATATTATAAATAAAATATTATAATATTTAGTTTACATTATTATAGTATTATAATATTAAATATAATACAATATCATATTGCATAATATATTATAATATTTTATTAGAGTTTATTATTAATACTTTAATAATATATCAATAATTTATTATATAATAAACATTATTATATTATGAATATTTTATTTTTATATTAACATTTCTTAGCAATAAATTATTTTAGTATTAAAACTTATTTTACTTTGTAATATATTATATTATTTATTCTATAATATATTAATATTTTATTTATTATATTACATTAACTATACAATATATTATTATAATATTTTTAAATATGTTACTATTATATAATATTTTATAATTATTAATTTATTATAGTTTATTTATTAAAAGTTAATAATATTATAGTGATTATAATATTGTATTATATTTTATTATATCATTATTATATTATTATTATTATCACTAATCTTTTTATTTATTTATATTATTTTCTTTGTATTTTATTATTTATTGTTATTATATAATAACATTATCAACATATTAAATACTAGTATTTAATATGTTATTATATTATCATATAAGATATTTTATTATTATTATGTTTTTATATAATTTAAAAAATATTTTTAATATATTAGATTAACTATAATATAATATAGTATAATGTAATATAATATAATAAGCATGTTGATAATAACTATATTTTGATTACATTTAATAAATTATGTTAGATATTATATTAACACCTCATTAAACTCAAAATCAAAACATCAAACTTAAAATACCTAAAAGGTGTTTTAAAATAAGTGCTGTGTTTTTAGTTTACTAATAATTTAGCTTAAAAATACCATGATTTTTAAATACATAATATTTTATTTTTGAAAAAATAACATGAAAAACAAGTAGGACGCCATGATATCCAAATCGACCTTAATAAAAAAAGGAAATAGTGGCCCACGGACAGGTCCTAACCCATTTTCCTCCCTTCGTGCAATGCACGTGCATAATGACATCAGCGCACACCCCTCAATTAGGCGGGAAAAGAAGCGAGCCGCCGCCACAGCAGAGATGAACTCCTC
>NC_033794.1:28586561-28627536 GCF_001876935.1 Asparagus officinalis
CTACGCCCCGGATCTAGTGTGTCAGCTGGACAGCGTCCAGGGCATGGTCGACGCCCTCAGTTCCGTACGATGGAAGAGACATCAGGTTCACTTCATTACTCTCTCTCTCTCTCTCTCTCTCTCTCTCTCTCTCTAGGGTTTCCTCTTCTTGATTCCCAACTTTTATATGGTTTTATCAAATTTTTTGATCAGGACGCAGTGGTCGAGCTCTCCGAGCACGGGATCGTTCTCATCGTCGAAGAAAGCGGCTGCCTTCAGGCCAAGGTCTACCTTAAGCGCGAGGTTATCTTCTCAATTTCAGAATAAGCCCCTGAATTGGGGTTATTTGCATAAAAGGACTAGAAATTAGGGAATGGAGAGTTTCACAAAGTTTCGACTGAAATACCATTTTTAGAAAAATGGCCTCCCTAGTTTTTTGACTCTTTTGTAATGACATTGGGGTTTTTCTTCTCTTCCAGTTGTTTTTAGTGTATGAATATGCAGCTGAAGGGAGGCCGAGGTTTGGGCTGAGCTTAGGCCTGTTTGTGGATTGTCTCAATACGTTCTCAGCGCCCGGGCATGCCCCAGTCATCGAGATTCGGTACCCAGGCCCAGATATGCAACTTTTGCTCAAGTATATTTCTCCTCTTTCACGGATTACTTGCTGTTGATTGGTTGGTCTATTATCTTATAATAATAGTGTTAGTGTAAAATTAAAATTCTTTAATCTCAATATAAAATTTGACTTCTGATTTATTGCAGGGACCTAAAGATGAAAAAGAAACATTAATCTATAAAATTATAAGACTGTTGACTAACACCAAAACTTTGAAGTTATGGTTTCGTGAAATAGAATTAACACCAAAACGATTTCCTAGTACATTATCTAGTGGGGGGTGTGTGTGTGTGTAACGATTTCCTATGTGTGTGTGTGTGTGTGTGTGTGTGTGTGTGTGTGTGTGTGTGTGTGTGTGTGTGTGTGTGTGTGTGTGTGTGCGTGTGTGCGTGCGTGCGTGTGTGTGTTGATGCCTTTTTGGATGCAAGTAAAGTAATTAAAATGTGTGTGTGTGTGTGTGTTGATGCCTTTGTGTGTGTGTGTGTGTTGATGCCTTTTTGGATGCAAGTAAAGTAATTAAAATGATAAGCAATCATGTTTTTATCAACCTTTGCATGAGTGTACCAGCTGAGTAACATCTTGTAAGGACCCAGATGTAGAGGATTGTACTACCCTTTTGGACATCACTAGAATCCTCTGATGTCATTCGTTCTTCCCTTCTGTTATCATTGTTTGACAGGTCAAAAAGAATTAACTTAATAACAGTAGGAAGAAAATGAAAATTGGAATGTCAAATTGTTAATGTCTTATGACTTACTATAATTCAAAAGACTATTGTGAGACGACAGATTGTATTCCAAAGCCATGCGATCTGATTTGTTGATTTTACAATACCAAATAGGAAGTTCCCTTACCAGTGCTATTATTTGATGAGTATTGCACATACCATCACTATTATGGGTATGATGCTAGAGATTTTTATGCACGTGAAAAATGAAGAGTTTGGATATTCTCCTGTACATATGTTGGGGATACAATTTTGATTCTTGTCCCATGAATTGATATAATTCTGCTGGTTTTTAGGTTTTATATTGTTCAGTACTCTTCTTAACAGTAAGAATATTGGGAGAAGAATTTCATGAAACAGTTTGACATGGTTCTCTATATGTTAAAATTCCAGCTGATAAATTCTATTTTCCTCTCAACTGTTGTTTTAACATAGCTTTAGCTTATATTTTGAGTTTTCTGTTTATGTTTGTTATGTCCAAAAGAGAGACTCTTGTATGGTTTTCTATTTCTGGGCTTTAGATATATCTAGACCAAGTAATCTCAAGGAAGTTGTGAAAGGGATAGTGTTCCCTTTATGACTTTGAATCATGTTCCTATATATTTCTTTTGTGCGCTATTATAGCAGAGTTCATATGCAAGGTTTGTAAATTATGCACCAAATACAATAAAACCGAAGTCTTTGATCAAGGGAAACATCAATTGGAATCCTGACAAAAGAAGTCAGATATATTGGCAAATATGAGTACCCAAGTCTTTGTTATTCAAAAATCACTTCTTGATGCCAAAGCATGTGGGGTTTAATATTTTGTATCAACTGCTATAAGGATGTAATTGTGGAAATCTGTGCGCGCTTTTAGCCTTATCATGGCAAAAGAAGTATGTTCTTCCACGGGCCCCCGGTGTGTCACTGTAAACTCTTGTGTTGGCAAATTAGAAGTTGAGATCATGAGCATTTTGACAACTAATGAGTATTCAAGAATGGTATGTCTTTTATCTAATAGCCTGCTAACGTCAGAAAATTTGCTAGGGATGATGATTTACCTCCCCTTAAAACTAGTTCAGGTGAATATTATTATTATTATTATTATTATTGTTTGCTTATTTTAGTTATTTATACTATTAACATAGTTGTTACAAGGGCCTTAGTCTTCTTGAATTGGTTTAGTTATAAAAGTTTACTGGTTGATGAATCAAATGATGATTAAACCAGAGTTTTCATGGGTTCATCTGACCTGTATTCTGTTTACAAATCCTACAAACTAGGAGAAATTGGCTGCATTGTTTTGTAATGTAGTTGCTCTTAAACATTTAACAGAAATAAGTCCTGATTTTAAGACTGTAGGTGCAATTTCGTATGCTTGATAAAACTAATTTGAATACTTTTTAGCACAATTCCAGCACAAAGATTTAAAACAATCTAGCTTACTTGTTTAATTGTCATATTATAGTAACCATACAATCCACTGAATTTCTAAATGTCTCTAGGTCAGTAGACTCTCCAGATGCGTGCATCTATGCGGAGATTAGAACAAGGATCCCAGAAACCATCTCTTGGGACTACAATTTTGAACCTGCAGGAAGTGTTCCTGTCACTTTTACCGTTAGGGTATTTCCACATATGCTCTTGTTCTCATTTCAATCATAAAGATGTTTAACCATTCCCTCTTCCGTCTTGTAATTTCACACTCTGATAACCAGTCTGCAGTGTTAAAAGAAGCGGTAGATGACCTCGAATGGCCAGGTTCCAGCATCCAGCTGCTTCTTCAGCCTCAACCACCCTCTGTTACTTTCAGAGGTGAAGGTCATGGTGACATACAGGTGGGAACCACTTTTGCTGCTTAATTTAAGGGTAAATTTCACAAAGCCTGCATGAAATTTGGGGTGTTTTGCACTAAGCATCCCTAAATTTAGATTTAGAGAAGGAAAACACAATTTGTTTTACTGAAGGTACCATCACTGATGGCAGTTAGTTAATTGGATATGTACTTTCTAATTTTACTAAGAGTGCTTTTTGGGTTAGTGGTAGATATAGGGTGACTAGGATAGATTATGACTGTTACCCTTTCATGTTAACGTTGTTTATGACAATTTATAATACTTCCCGGAGGGTTTGGATAATTTTGAAAGTTCACGAGGCTTCTCTCTAATTTATAAAGTTTAGGGGAACTTTTTACAAAACACTGCAAAATTCAGTTTTTTAAATTAAAATTTACCCTTCAATTTAATATTGATGACCGGATATTCATTTGCTTCATCATTCAACAGATTGATTTCCAGTATTATGCGAATAACGATCTTTTGATAGCGTTCCAGTGTGATCATCGCATCTCATACAGGTACATCCACATATAACACTCATTACCGTTCCACCTCATTAACTATGAGCAATATTTATACTTTTACAGGTACAAGTATAAATTCCTTGGAGCCACAACTTCGAATATCCCTAGCAGTGTTTTAAAGGACAACAGAGGAAGCAAACTCTCAATTGGGAGGGGAGGGTTGCTGAAGATCCAGCACTTGGTTTCAGTGCAAAGACCAGGAGCTCAACATTCTTTCAGTGATCATGGCCAGCAGCCAAGTAGAATTGCTTATATTGAGTTCTATGTGAAACCAGAGGAGGATGATACTCCCATCATTGATGACTCCTAGGCTTCAGATCCACATGTGCATCCTTGTTCATTTTCTTTTACATGTCTCTTTTATATATGCATCATTAGTTTAGAAATTTGGAGATTTTGTGGATTATGGGTGATTGATTGTATTAATGTCATACAGAACTAGCCTTGGCCTAACAAAACGCGGTCAAGTTCTGGTGCGGTTATTTGACTAACTAGATTAATCTTGGTCCGGCTATTGTTCCACTTGACTTGGTTATCTCACGTTGCCAGGCTCCAGGAGTTAAAAGATGTTTTTTCCTTTGATGCGATGGTTGTGAATAGAGGTAGTAATACATGGAGATTGAGATTCTACAGTTTGGACCCAATGATCAATTCTGAAAAACAATAGCAATGTACATGTTTGCTTTTAGCTTGCCTCTCCAGCTTTGATTTTAAAAGAATCCACGACATTATTATGACTATTTGGAATGTTTTATAGAAGTAACATACAACTTTTTTTTGTTTGTGGAAAAATCAATGTCAAAGCCCCCCAAAAAAAATTCGGTGTGAACTGGCCCTCGTACCCTTGTGTTTCAGCAATAAATACAATGGACTTTTGTGTTTCAACTCTCTTTTACTTTACCGCAGAGAATGTCCCAAAAGAATTTCAAAAATACCCCTCCTCCTCTCGTCCTAACCCTCCCCCCTTTTGTGATTCAGCATCCTCTCTTTCTCTTCTCCTACTCTTGTTGGGGAATTTTAGCCTTCCCGCCTATTACGATCCCCACAACTCGGAAGCTAATCTACAATCAACAAGATATAAAATAACCACAATCAAGAAGAAATAACAGTGAGATTTACGTGGTTCGGTCGACCAACTTCGACCTACGTCCACGAGGTAACAATACGAGAAATCCACTACGTATCAAGGAGAACTACAAGAGGAACCACTCAACTCTCGTCTCTCAATGTCTCAACCTCAAATACATAATCAACTATCATATTCTCTCCAAAACACACTCCTTACAATCTTTTGAACGGATAAAGATTGCAAAACCCTCTCCCAATTTTGTAATCTTTTGCACGGACAAAGACCACAAAACTCTTGCCTCTTGCACAATATTCTTGAATCAGGCTACGCCCTCTGCTAACCCGAGATTACAAGGATATTGGCACTCTCTCATCTCTTTTTGTTTTTCCTCCAACAATAGAAGAATATATATATATATATAGGAAACCAAAACCCTATCTCTAACCTAACTTCCTAATTATAATAAGATTCAAACTCCTAATCATGATAAAACCCAATCTCCTAATCATGATAGATCCCTAACCCTATCTAATTCTCATGAAGTTACACAAAGAATTAAAGACAAAATCTCAACAGGGACGTTGTGAATAAAAACTAATTTTTTGCCATTTTCCTTTTTTTCAATTTGAACTTATATATTCTTATTTAGTTTATTAAACAACAACGTAAATATTAGGTGACAATAATTCCATAGTTAGCGTTTTCTAAAAGAGTTATTCATTTATTAAGTAACAAGTTTGTGTTATATCTATGTCTTCATTTTAATTTTTTATAAGTGTCACTAGTAAAAAACGTAGCATACAGGGAAACCAAAACTCTATCTCTTGTCTAACTTCCTAACTAGCATAGGATTCAAACTCATAATCATGATAAGACCCAATCTCTTAATCATGATAGATCTCTAACCTTATCTAATTCTCATGAAGCTATACAAAGAATCAAAGACACAACCCCCAAACAACTCTCTCCTGATCGTCCTCCTCTCCCTCTTCATCTCTCCTCAGCCCCCGTCGTCTGCCTCTCCCGCCTTCTTCTCCTCCACCATTGACCTAGTTCATCCTTAACTAGTTTAACAAGATCTTCTCCTCCGAGCTCGTTGCGATCTTCTCTTGGTTTTCTGGAATAGTATGTTCCAAAAAAATTCCAAAAATGCCCCCTCCTCTCCTTTTAATGCTCCCCTTTGTGTGATTCAGCATCCTCTCCTCCTAACCCTCCTCTCCCTCTTCATCTTCCTCTTGGATGTTGTCCTCTTCCTCTCCCCCTCCACCATCACCAACTCGAGCTCATCCCCACTAGTTTGACAAGATCTCTTCCTCCGATCTTGTCGACATCTTCTCCTTTCTCGACCATCTCCTCTCCAAGCTTGCTACAATCCTCAATTTGATTTTTGAAGATTGCTTGTAAAGTATTTGATGAAATGCCAACGAGAAATGTGTGAGGTCTCTGCAAGTTTAAAACTTTGATTTGAAAGCAATTTTTAGTTTTTGTAATGCACAATTATCTTGAAATAGGATTTTATGGTTCATGCTAATGGTATGTGAGTTATCTTGTCATTTAAATGTAAAGAAGAGTACAAAGTTATGATTTTGAATGAACAGTTGTATTCAATTAGACAATCCAGTCTTGCTTCAGCCAAATAAAGACAAGAAAAAAATTATATTAAAGCATAAATAAAGATGAGAAAGCATTACTAACACTTACCTTGACACCCATGTTTAGTTTACTGTCATGCTTGCATGCAACAAGTTCGGAAGGATAGCATGGAATTTTAAAGATAAATGCATATGCTCCTTCAACCTGCCTCATAACTTTTATAACAACTTGTTAAGTTTATCCATTACATGTAAAGTTTATATCTTTAGTGTTAAGTTTACCACTACATGTTAACTATATCTAGTACATGTTAAATATACCGATTACATGTTAACTATACAAGTACCTGGTAGCTATATCTAGTACATGTTAATTAACTTTATTCGGTACCTATTAACTATATCCAGTACTTGTTAACTTTAGCCAGTACCTAATGCTTTCTCATCTTAATTTTTGTTTTAAAATAAAGTTAACATTAACTAGGTAAGATTCATAGCTAATATTTCATAATTCACAATCAACCCATACAACTATAAGTTTGTGTAATGTTGATGTTTACATACACACAACTACATGACAATATCTCCACTATGTTTTTTGTACATGACATGTTACTATTACATATTCCCTCTCTCTCCATCCACAATCCCTCTCTCTACACTTTACTCTTTTACTATCTCAAGCTTCGGTCATGGCCGCTAACTCTTAATAGATCACAAACTTCAAATAAGTGCAAAAGAATCATCATTTTATCCTCAAAAAACACTCTCGTCTTCCCAGCATTCCCACATTTTGAATACATATCAACAAGAGTAGCAACAATAAAATATTTTGAGTCAAATCCAACACTTATCATATGTCCATGAATCTCTTTGCCTAACCCTTCAGTCATGGTCTCTCCACAACCATCCAAAATCCAGCAAAATGACTAATTATATGTTAACTATATCCAATACCTGTTAATTATATCCAGTACTTGTTAGCTTTAGCCAGTACCTGTTAGTTTTAGCCATTACCTAATGCATTCACATCTTTAGTTTTGCTTTAAAGTAAAGTTAACATTAACTAGGTAAGATTCACAGTTAATCTTTCATAATTGACAAACAATCCATACAACTAAAAGCTTGTGCAATATTGATGTTTACATATACACAACTACATGACAATATCTCCATTACATTTTCTTTGTACATGATGTGTTATTATTACATAGTCCCTCTCTCTCGATCCACAACCCCTCTCTACACTTTACTCCTTTACTCTATCAAGCTTTGATCATGGCTGCCAACTCTTAACAAAAACAAATTTTAAACAAGTGCAAAAGAATCATCATTTTGTCCTTAAAAAAACATCCTCGCCATCTCAATATTCCCACATTTTGAATACATATCAACGAGAGCAGGCACAATAAAAGATCCTAAATCAAATCTAACACTTATCATATATCCATGAATCTCTGTCCCCAACCCTTCAACCATAGTCTTTCCACAAGCATCCAAAACCCTAGCAAAAGTGCAATCATTCAGTTTAATTACACAACTCAAGATCTCACGAAACAACCCTAAATCTTCATTCTTCCTCTTCACATTAAAATACCTCTCAATCGATTGCACTCAAAGAAACCACATCTCTCTTTGTCATTTTGTCAAACACATGCCTAACTTTATCAATTTTCCCACATTTTGCATACATTTCAATAATCACATTCAATGACACCTTATCCATTTCATCTAAACCTCACAATGTGACACTGCATCTCCTTTCCAAATGTCAATGACCCAATTCTTGTGGCGGCAATTAGAGGAATAGGCTTTGATGAGAGTGTTATAAGAGCAGAGGTCACAGGAAGGCTAAGAGGAGGAGAGGAGAAGGAGATAGTGGGGTTGGAGGGAAAGATGAAGAGGGAGAGGAGAAGGGTCACAGTTAGGGATAGGAAATAGGGGGGAAGGAGAAAGACAGGGCACTAAGATAGAGAAGGCAAGGAGAAAGGAGGGAGAAGAGCAGCGGCGACGGCGGCTTAGGAAGTAGAAGAGGAAGATTTAGGGAAAGGGAGATAAAGCTTTTTAATGAATGAAGAATAAAAGAGGGTAAAACAGGAAACCCTAATGAAATACAAGAAGTACTGAAACACAAGCAGATAGTATGGTGGCTGGGACACACTAGGTTTTGATTTTTACGGCCTTGACACAATTTTTCCTTTTTTTAGCTAAAGTATTATGTTCGAATGTCAGTGAGTTGAATTATGTGCATATTTTGAGCAATTTTGTCTTATTTATTTTATATAACTATTTTCTTACTCTTTTCTTCTTAACTTTCAGGAGTATTTTGCACTTTTTAACAATATATCAGTAAAACTATGAGATAATATTTAGGATGGATATTTTATACTTTTAACAATGTCACCAACACCTTGAGATCAAATTTTTTTATGTGAGATTGTACATTTTTTGTAATTTGGAATGTTTGTGGGAAATTTTGCAATATGAAAATGAATGAAAGAATTGCGTTTGATTTTATTCTCTCTAACTGCTTAGAAAAAGAATGATTACAACTCTCTCTGCTCTCAATTACAATTTGAATTCCTGATTACAAAAGAGAAGAGAATGATCTGGATTCTCTTCTTTGTTTAATTCTGGGTTCTTCTTGGTAGCGATGAGATGCCTCCCTCGAGTGCTCGCGTCGAGTTTGCTTCTCGTTGACGATCCGACTGTCTATACTCACTGGAACAACGATCTTGTCTGGTTGATAACTCTTGACGAGTTTTGTGTTTCAGAACGAGTAACAAACTCTGATAAAACGAGTTGTTTGAACCGAAAATGATTCGGTTAATAAGCCGAGTATCTAACGTCTGGATCCCTCAATGGATGTTGATTTCCCAGACTGTATAAAGAGTTAATTCTCCAACTCTCTCTCTCTCTCTCAAGATCCTCTCCAGAAAATCCGATCTCCAATGATATCTCGTCCCTCGATCTGATTCTCAAAAATCCGATCTAAGCAATCCAAAAAGAGATCCTCCTACTCTGTTGAGTTTGTTGATATTTATAGAGGGATTAGGGGTGTAACTGCCCCTATAATCCGCACCTAAATGGGGGTTTAGTTACCCTATTAATCGGGTGTAACAACCCACGTAAGCCACTCCCTATATCGTGGGTAGAAAACAGCTTCGAAGTTGTTACAAGCACGTTTGAATGATTCTGGCCTAAATTCTGTGTTTGAACGCAGCATCTGGAGGTGCGTTCTGCAGCGATATTGAGCTGCGTTGGGTAGCGATGATGAGCTGCGTTGGGCAGCGATGATGAGCTGCGGTGAGCAGCGATGATGAGCTGCGTTGGGCAGCGATGATGAGCTGCGTTGGGCAGCGATGATGAGCTGCGTTGGGCTGCGTTCGAGCTGTTTGTTGAAGCTGCGTTCGAGTTTCTCTGTCTTTATATATGGATGACACCAATGACCAGTAGAGAAGGTCTTATTCAGGCCATTTGTAACAATTGAGGCATCTTAATAACGCTCTATCAACTGCAGGTCACGATCTCCACTAAGATTTCTTTGCATGGTTTAACCATGTGCTCTTCAGTGTGTCGAATATCATTACACTGCTCATCAGCATCTCTGATAGTTGCTAATATAATATTAGTCATGTTGTTGTCGTAGCCATCAAAATCAATCATCTCACATAAGAAGCTGCATTTGTGTTTGCCGTGGTAGGTGATTGAATTGGCGTTGTGTCTTGATGATGGTACGCAGAGAGGGCTTCCACGTCTTGGTTTGAAGAGGTCGTCGATTTGTAATCTCTTTCTATCAGAGTGTTGCTAAAGATCGTTGTTTTGTAATCTTTGCTTTAGCTCTTTGACATGTGAAAGTCTTCAAATTGTAGCCTTCTGGAAGTCGTCCGATTGTAACTCCCCTCATCGGTGTTTGATGGGGAATCAGCTATCTATTATTATATTTTTTTTAGACAGCCTACAGAATCCCCTCCAAAGTTTTCGAAAGTTCGCGGTTGACTGGGACGAATTTTCGAAACACTTTGGAACCCAAAAATTTTGTTGATCAAATGTATCTTATCGCAGATGGAGTGGAGCATCTTTGTTGACTTGGGCTTTAACTTGTTTGACTAAGTTCATCGTCTTCAGGGAAGCTTGGCATTTCTGAGCTTAAGACAGATCTGTCGTCCTAAACGGAGAGAGCCACGAGCCTGTATAAGAAAGACTTTATCCCCAGCTTAATCAGAAGGATGGCCTCGGAGGGATTTACTTCATCTTCTTTCTCGATCAGCTTATCTGGGGTTATTGCTTAGAATATTAACCCCTTTAAAAGGGTTATTTATGTGATAGGCTGAGGTTGGTCACCAGAACGCATGTCTAAATTATGCGTTCTGCTGTTTAAACGTGAGGGTGCATTCGGAAATCAAAAACCCCCTTTTTTGAAAACGCGAGAATCACGTTTCGGGTGAGATTTGCCTAAAATCCCGCTTCGATTTGACAGCTATAGCTGTGTATAAATGGGTTATTGAGGTCAAATCAAAAGGTCATTCGACTTTTCCCCTTTTTACTCGATTTCTAAACATGGCTCCTGTTCATCTTCTCCAGCGCTTCAACGGAGGAAAGGATCCGTTCCTAGATACTTCGCCCACCTTCGTCTTCCTTGCCACGGTTGCCATGGGAGCTAAGAAGAAAATGGCTTCTAAATCGAAGATCGCCGAAGCTCAGGGTGCTTCTTCCGCTAGAACCTCTGGGACGATCAAATCCCCGTGCCTTCGTCGCTGGTTTCTTCCACTAATGGTAAGATTGAACCATTGGAAGTTGGTTTGATAGATCTCACCTGGTTTCTTCCACTAATGGTAAGATTGAACCATTGGAAGTTGGTTTGATAGATCTCACGTCCTTGACCCCTGGTTGACGATCTGTATTTAAGCTTTGGTTTGATAGATCTCACGTCCTTGACCCCTGGTTGACGATCTGTATTTAAGCTCAAGAGATAATTCTGTGCTGATAACCAATTTCAAGAAAACGCATGGCCAGCTTCATCGTTCATAAAATTTCAATGCAGGTTTAGATCCTGCGTTTAAAATCTTGGAGGTAGATTGAGACCCCGCGTTCGAGAATCTGAACGCAGGTCTAAACCTTGCGTTCAAAATTAGATGCAGGTTAAGACCCCGTGTTCAAGAATTCGAACGTAGGCCTAAACCTTGCGTTCAAAATTAGATGCAGGTTAAGACCCCGCGTTCAAGAATTCGAACGCAGGCCTAAACCTTGCTTTCAAACATTTAGATGAAGGTTAAGACCCCGCGTTCAAGAATTCGAACGCAGGCCTAAACCTTGCGTTCAAAAATTTAGATGCAGGTTAAGGCTCTGCATTAAATGATCTGGACGAGAGTCTGAGACTTCTTCTGACTAACTTTTCTATTTGCAGTATGCTACTCCAGCGAGCCTCTTTCCTTCAACTATTACTTTGGTCATGCAGGAGGTGCGGTGAAGAATACAATCTTCAGTTTTGCCTTCGAGTATCCAACATTCCAGGATACCCACAAAGAACGGGCGAAACTCATTACTCAAGCTTTTCCCGAGACTCTCAGGTCTTTGGCTACGGATGCCAAATTTGAAACTGCAGAGCGTGAGATTTTAAAGAAGCCATCTTTCCTATTCGGGGATTCTGTAAAAATGGACCCCAAGCGGATGTCCGAGGGGAATTACAAATGGCTGAAGGTCGCCAACAACCGTCGTCTTTTCCTTCCCAATTTGGAGCGGATGTGGCCAATCTCTTATTATCAGTGCGCTTCCATCCCGCGGTCGATGAATTGGGAACTCGTTCAGGACCAAGGAGGTGTTGCCACAGGGCATATCACTCATCGGGGTACACATCCGGTTGGTTTCAATAATTTTCTGGCTTTGAAGCCACGTTTATTCCAAAAAGAGCATCCTGTCGGAGAGCCTGCTAAATTGGCGGAGGTGTTCATTAGAACATTTATTTCTGTCAAAGGAGAGTTCCCTGCTCGGGATTTCAGGGCCCCTACTTGGGTTCACTCCAGTGACACGGATTGGTGGGCCCGGATGATAAATTTCGTCTTGGAGGAACTAGAAGAACCCTTGAGAATTTCGGATTTGAGAGTTCCAATAATGGCCACTCGATATGGCATTCCTCCGAATTACAGCGGACTCTTCGCTATGCTGGAATTCTACAACCCTCACACCGGCACCTTTTTCACTCCAGTTGGTGAGCTGGGCTTCGCTCTCCACGAAATGTTTGAGATTTCTGGACTGTCTTTTGGAGAATTGCCTTATGAGGAGTTTGTTCCCGGAAGCAGGGAATTAGAGATCCTGAAAAATGGTGCTCCCGAAATCTACGACACTTACTGGGAATTGATGTGCCATTTCCAGATATGTGCGCAAATTACTGGGAAAAGAGCAAGCGGCGTGAAACAAGGACAATGGGCGGAATATCTTTTCCACAATCTGTGGGACAAAGCGTTGTGTGGTACCCACAAGACCGGTGGATGCTATTACCGTAGAGGTCTTATACCCTGCTGTTCTATTGGCTTATGGACGACCCCTGAATCTTCTTTCAGCCATGGTGTGTTGCTTACAAAGTGGCTTGCGGGAACTATCTTCTGAGTTTATCGCTGTCAAGAAAGTGGATTCCGACGGGAAGACTATCATCCAGACCCCAACCCCTCGAGTGCCGATGCCATATATTTATTTGGTGTCTTGGTTCGTGTTGCACTGTCCTCCGATAATGACGACTCCCGAATCAAGTGGCACTCCAACTCCTCTTGTTCAACAATTAGAAACCTCTGAATGGGCCGGTTGGTATCAAGTTAAATTCTGTAAAATATTGAGACGGGATTATAATTACGAGATTGCTTGCAAGTTTCCTGCTTTCGAGGGTGGCGCGTATGGAGAACTTCATCAAGACACTCCGGAACCGAATTCTTTCACCATGCTTAGCAGGGGTGCCTTTTGGTGGCTCATAAACATTCGTCCGGGCTATCTTATTTTTCGACAAGGGAGGAAATGCTTTATTGAACCATATCAGCCTTATCGTTTTTCTCGACAATTTGGCTATGATCAGCTCTATGTTGGGAACCCAAACCCTACTCTTGCGTACACAGGTAATGTGTATGAAGGAGCAAGAGATTGGTACTACTCAGTAGCTGGTTGTACCGGAGCAAAATTCCGGCTGCCACATAAGATGCCCAATGCTCGTACTTCTTTGAGCTTTTGCACGTGGTACCAAGCTGCCTCTCAAATTTCAGCTTACAACAT
Organism: Asparagus officinalis; assembly: GCF_001876935.1. Lineage (NCBI taxonomy): Eukaryota > Viridiplantae > Streptophyta > Magnoliopsida > Asparagales > Asparagaceae > Asparagus > Asparagus officinalis. Next base: position 28,600,146 of record NC_033794.1, read on the forward strand.
TAATACCTCTTGCTTGAAAGCCATCCGCAAATGGTACGCCTCAAAGAAGAGTGCCAAAAGGTTCCGCGCCCGCGGTGCTAGCGAATATTTATCATATGAGAAGTCAATTCCCGAGGATGAACGACAACAATCACCAGAGCAAGTTCAGGAAGAGGTCAGGATGCCGGATACTCGTGAGGTAGAACCTTCAAGAGTTCAGACTCGGAGTAAGAGTGCCACTGGAAAACGGGCGTTGGGGCCTTTTGAAGAAGCCAAGTATGACAAAAGAGCTCGTCGGAAGTTAACGCTCGAACCCCCTGCTTCCAAACTTATGTCGGATGCTCAGAAAGCATGGTGTACTGAAGAGGAAGAACAAGAATCGACTGCTATGGAACTCTCGCCTCAGCCTGGTCTCCCCACAGTTGGTCCTGCTTTAGGAGGCCATGATTCTTCTGCTCATTCATTGTATGAAGAAGAGCGTGGAGATGAATCTTTTGCAGGGGGTGCAGAGTTTGTCCCTGAAGACACGCTTCATGATACTGCCTCCACTACCTCTCATGTTGCAGAAGACATAGCTCCTGCCCAAGAACTTCTAGAGGCTGCCCCGCAAGGCTTAGCAACAGATAAGTCTCCTTCCGCTTCTGTGTTATTACCAATTGTAGGCGACTCGCAGCCTAGTCCTACTACTGGAATCATAGCAAAGCCTACTGTCGCCGAAGATGCGCCAGCATTTCCCCCTGTAGGCGAAGAGGAACCTATGGATCACAGCGGAGGTGCAGATGCCAAAGATGATGAAGGCGACCAGCGTGGGAATGAAGGGAGCAATGACAACCTGGGTGATGACAGCGATGATCCCGATGACTGGGATATTCCACCACCATCTTTTTCCGACAAAGCGTCAGCCTACATTCCTTTACCTCTCACTGGTAAGTGTCGTTTGTTTCAACTTGTGACTAATCTTTAATCTGTATTTAAACGATTTTCTCATGCAGATCCTATGATACATGAGGCAAGTACTGTCACCCCTCCTTCGACGCAACAGCTTATGCTAGCGCCGGCTCAAGTGTCAGAGCCACCTCGCTTGGAGACCTCGACGACGGCCCTCCCACCGACGACTTTATTGACGATTTCTTTAGCCTCTACGGAAGTCGTAGACGTGCCAAGGTCATCTCAAATGGGGGAACTGATGGCTTTGCAATCGAGTCCATCTCAGCTGGATATTGGCACTCCTTCCCAAGCTGCTACACCGAAATCACCTGCTGGTCTTTTACTTGGCTTCGCGTGTTCAGAAGTTTCTGTACCGTCGCCTATTGCTGTTTCGAGCCCCGCAGACGTACCAGATTTTGTCAAGATTTCCCTTGACTACCTGAGAGGGCTTACCAAGAAAATAATTAAGGTTGTGCTATCCGGACGAGATACTTTTGATACTTTCAAGCCCATGCTCACGAACAGTTTGAACAACCTCAAGCTCGTAGGTGACGTCGACATTGTTCAGCGCTGCTCCGAAGCCATCTCACGTCTAGAGGGACAACTCAGATTCTTGGAGACTTTGGGTCGTGCTGATATCCAAGCGCAGATTGCATCCACATTCGAGGTTATCCGGGCCGAGGAAGTCAATAAGTATGAAGTCGCTCGACGTCATATAGCAGAACAAGAGATCGAGGTGGAACATCTGCAACAACTGCATGCTCAAAAACAAGTTGAGCTAGCACTCTCCAACACTTCTTTGGAGAATTTACGAGAGAAGATCATCGCCGCTGAAGCAGAGTTGGCTAGGATGAAGGCTTAGTTCAAACGAGAAGAAGCCATCATCACTGAGCTCAACGTCAAAAGTGCTACCTCTCTGGTGAATTACCGCGCAAAAGCTAATGCCCTGGGGGAGGCCAAGAAGGAGGTGGCAGCTATGCTGTCTAGCGATGATGAGCTTCGGAAACGGGCTGAGATGTTGGTTCGGGCTGACCATGAAGAAAAACTTTCTGACATTAAGTCTCAGCTAGCTTCATTTAATCTGATGAATTGATGAGCCTGTTTTTGTATCGTTCTTTTGGTAGGAACAACACTCATCTTAGGTCACCTTGTTTTCCTTTGAATAAAGGTAGTGCTGCTTTTTGGCTTTTCATTGTTTCTTTTTCATATCATGTTCTGACATGGAACGATGAAATACCAGTTTGATATCGCAATAACTATTTATTCCTCTTGTGTTATGCTTTTGCCTTAGATACTGGAATAATCCTGCAAGTGCCAGGAATGTAATATTAACATGGCACACTTTGTGGTCCTACCGCTCTATTGTCAAGAGTCGACAAGTGAAAGGTGTTGCGATTGATGCAACTTTGGGGACCTATCGCTCTATTGATGAGAGTCGATAAGTTAGAAGTGTTACGTTTGGAGAAACTTTGAGGACATATCGCTCTATTGATGAGAGTCGATAAGTTAGGGGTGTTGCGATCGAAGCAACTTTGAGGACTTATCGCTCTATTGACAAGAGTCGATAAGTTAGAAGTGTTACGATCGGAGAAACTTTGAGGACTTATCGCTCTATTGACAAGAGTCGATAAGTTAGAAGTGTTGTGATCGGAGCAACTTTGAGGACTTATCGCTCTATTGACAAGAGTCGATAAGTTAGAAGTGTTGCGATCGGAGTAACTTTGAGGACTTATCGCTCTATTGACAAGAGTCGATAAGTTAGAAGTGTTGCGATCAGAGCAACTTTGAGGACTTATCGCTCTATTGATGAGAGTCGATAAGGTAGGAGTGTTGCGTTTGGAGCAACTTTGAGGACTTATCACTCTATTGATGAGAGTCGATAAGGTAGGAGTGTTGCGATCGGAGCAATTCTGAGGACTTATCGCTCTATTGACGAGAGTCGATAAGTTAGAAGTGTTGCGTTCGGAGCAACTTTAAGGACTTATCGCTCTATTGATGAGAGTCGATAAGGTAGAAGTGTTATGATCGGAGCAACTTTGAGGCAAATGGAGTTCAAACTCTGTAGCAATGAAACCCATAATGGGTTTAATGCTGACATAAGAAATGTACAAAAGTTTTAAGCAGCATATTTCCCAAGAATTCCAATTCTAGAACTAGGGGTACCCCCTGCGTTTATGTCCTTGAGTGGGACTGCGTATTTTTGAAAGAACGCATCTCTGAACCATTGCGTTTGGTCCGACTTTTATGGACGCAGGGCTTTGTCCCGCGTCTAATAGGAAGCTGAAGCGGCCGTAATGATGACGAAGAGGCCTTTCTCAACGGGGAGTCTTGGAACTCTGCACCGTTATTAATTATTATAAAATGGGTTTGATTAGTCTTGTCAGAAGCCTTAACGCTTAGACTTCTCCCTTGAACTCAGAAACGAGTTTCTTCTCGTTAATTCTTCCACGATTTGATTTCGTCGTCTGGCCATGGCTCCTAAGAGATCTCACGAACAGATGGCGGACATTCTTCCGCCGTCGAAGGGTGCTTCTGAATCCACCTCCGGACCATCGTCGATGCCTCCAGTGTCTGGTCATCGAGGTAATCCTCGTTTTCTTCTCTGTTTAAGCATTCTTTGTGATGGGTGTTCTTGAAATTCCCTGACTGGACTTTGGTTGATGATGACGAATAAGATTCGTCTCTTCGATCTTGAAAAGAACTTGTATGTTTCTTGACGTAAACTGTTCATCTCTTTGATTTTGGATGATAAAAGAAGTTCTTGTGTCCATTGTTGCAAAGAAGAATCGAACCCTCACTGTTGAACACACGGAAAAGTTCCTGTGTTTATTGATAAGAACTGTTTAGATTTTGAATGTAAAAAAGAACTTTTTGTGTTTGATGATAAGACAAAGGGTCGATCCCTTAATCTTGGACGCAAGTCTAGATTCCTTGCGTTCAAATTGATTTTGACGCAGGTCTGAACTCATGCGTTCGAATTCAGTTGCCCAAAAGATTTACTGAATTTGTGCTGGCTTTGTTGACAGGTGGGACTTCTGCTGCTAAACCTATTGTCGTTTCTGACGATGAAGGAGAAGGAGTGCTCCAAGAGGACGCCCCTCTGATTACACCCCTTGCTATGGTCCCTCCTGGTAAAATATTCACCCCAGATTTCGAGAGTGTGCACTTCCTCACAGAGCTCCTAGAGAACATGGTGAAGCAAGCATACCTCATCTCTGAGCAAGGATGGGCCTCATTTTCAGATTTTCTGGATTCATTCTTCGATGTGATGGACTTGCTTGAATGTATCAATCGCAGCTGGACTGATCACTGCGCCAAGAAGGTTTACTTGTTCAGACGTACTGTGGAAACCTTAGAGAGACTACAGAGCGCTGACTTGAAGCCTGAGATAGAGGAGGCTCTTCAGGCTTTGCGATCGGAAGCTGGTGCTGCTGCTGTCACTTCTGAAGAATTGAGGGGGAAGGCTGAAACAGAGGTCCGAGCCAAGCATGCTGCACGTGTAGATCAGGCTAAAGCCCGCCTTGCATCCTTTTCCCTTCAGGAACCCCCCTTTTTTATTAAATAACTTTTTAGTCTATAATAACTTTTTGGTATTTCCTCAAACACTTATTATCTGCATGAAATGAACTGCTGCTGTTTTTCTTGCATTTTTCTGTGTTTGTCTGGGATGTTGCAGTCTTGTTGTGATGTTGGAACTTCTGCAAATTATTCCTTTGTGTTCGTATGACCTGAACGCAGGCCCATTGAGGACATCTTCTGGAAGTTGAAATGATCATGCTGTGCGTTCGTTGGTGCAAACGCAGTGTCAGGTTCTGCAGTTGTAGGACTTGAAACGCAGCTGTAGACATGTTTTGAACACAGCCGTAGGACTTGCGTTCAAGAGGACTGAACGCAGGCTTTATCAAGGACGCATGGTTCTGACTTTGCGTTCAAACAGATCTGAACGCAATTCTGAGATTTGAGTTGCGTTCAGAGAAGTCTGACGCACTCCAACTTGTTGAGGATCCCCTTTGTTGTTGTTTGGGGTAATCTCTGGAAGTTTCCATATTGTAGTTGATATTCTATGTGGACCTCCCCCTTTATAGGAACCAAGAACGCAGGATTAAGGCTTGCGTTCGAGAGACTTGAAACGCAATTATAGGACTTGCGTTTGGGGAAGCTAGACACATCTTAGGTTGCTCAGACTTTCTCATTGAATCAATCCAACAACTTAGGAAATTTTCTTTATTATAATACTTCTCGACAACTTAAATCGTCAGAGGTGTAGTGTTAACTTGACGAGATACAAAGTAGGAGAATTATTTATTCATACAAACATTTAATAAGCAACCCCAGCTAAGCTCACGAGACTTGCAGCTTACGGGTAATATTTCTTGAGAAACTTTCCATTAATTGGCATCATAAGTCTGTCACCTTTCTTATTGATGAGACGGTAAGTTCCGTTGGAATAGACTGTCTCAACGACAAAAGGCCCTTCCCATTTAGGGTTAAACTTCCCTTTAGTTTTATGAGTCATCACCATGGGTCGTCCATTGACCAAAACTAAATCGCCCTTCTTGAAAATCCGTTCCTTAACCTTTTTGTTGTAGGCTTTGGAAATACGGGCTTGATATAGTTCGATCTGTTGCTGAGCTTGAAGTCTCTTGTCATCTAAAGCTTCGAGTTCTTGCAAGCGTCGTTGGTGTTTCTCTTCCTCCATCAGTCTAGTTGTAACCGCGACTCTCAGAGACGGGATCTGAATCTCAAGTGGTAATACAACTTCACAGCCGTCAGTCTAGTTACTAATCTTGTTTTCTGAGGCTGACGGGGTTGTGACGTAGCCCACGCCTCTTCCGGTTTTTTGATAGTAGTCCGGAGGTTTTCCTTCAGGAGTGAGAGACATTCGAATCGGCGTTCGCCTTCCTTTCCCAAAGTTTAAACCCTGCTTTTCATTAAAGTTATACCCCATTCGTTTCATTAAGTGTATAGAATTGGGTTCATGGTAATGAAATTGAGGAACTCCATCATCTTCTTCTGAACTTCCCCGTCGGAGTGGTGTGGGTTTAACCTTACCGAGACGGATTGGCTTTTGCCCTTTCTTTTTAGACGGGACTTCGAAGAAAGCCTTTTGTGCATCTTCTACTTCTTCATCGGAAGTGAAGGATGACTTAATTGGCAATGTGAGGCATGCTTCTGCACGCAATGTATGCCATAAGCGGGTACCTGTATGATGATCATTCTCTATTTGTCCAACTTTAAAAGATTCATCCGACAAATACGCCAAAATAAAATCTTCATTAATGCACCACTCGCCCTCACTCGGTACATTATTATTGTTCTCGACTGGACCAATTACATTAAAGTTCAGCTCCCATGGACAATTCCCTTCCGGGTCTGGTTCGACATCTGCCTCATTACCACTGTCGACGTCTTCTTCCTCTTGCGACTCTGAGTAGAAGACTGAATCGGTGTGGAATTTTTCCACTCCCTTGAAGGGGTATTTCTCCGCAATCAGGGTTCGAACTTCGTCTTCATCATTGACATACTTCATGACTTGATGCAATGTGGATGGGACAATGCGATTTGCGTGAATCCATGGTCGTCCTAATAACAGATTGTAGGATGTGTCCGCATCTATAATGTAACAAGCCACTTCGGATCTGAGTTCTCCGATTTGACATCTGAGCTTGATCTTTCCCATAGGCCGAGTGCTGTTAGCATTGAATCCGAAGATGGTGGTTTGGGTAGCATGCAATCGATGTAAGGGAATCCCTAAAACTTACATAACTTTGTATGGCATGATGCTAAGCGCCGAGCCTGGGTCGACCTGAACGCGGCTGATTTCTGATGACCCGATATATCCTGTGTAATACATGGGTCTGTCATGTTTATGTTTCACTTGCATATCTTCCTGAGTGAATGATATGCAAGGGAGGCTTCTGGCTGCTTGTAAACACTGCAGACAGGACTGATCTTCAGACGTTTCAGGAATTGGAGTAACCTGAGTGATGAAACTCTCCGTGTTCTTCAAGGCTTCAATTAGAGCTTCTCTGGTGGTTTTGGACAACTTCAAGAGCTCATAAAGGGTGATCCTGGCAGGTATGTTGGCTAACTGCGCCATTACATTAAATTGGTAAGGGGCGCTTGTTTTGCCAAGATCTTGGTGAAGATTTTTGTTGAACCGGAGATCTTTTTGCTTCCCTTTGTCAGCCGGCTTCTTTGATACAGAACCCCCAGTGTCTTGGGGCTGTTCTTCAGCTTCTTGAGCATTCTGGCTATAGTCTCTCAAGTAAGCTTTCCCTGACCGAGTGCCGGGGTTACCTTCCGGGTACGCCGCTAGGACGATTCTCTCTTCTTCTGAGTCGGTGAGAGGTTGAGATGATCATTATTCTCACTAACAGAGGGGCTAATCATGTTGGATGACTTAGCCTTCCCTCTTTTCTGCTTGAACGAGGTGTTTGTCCATTGCTGATCTTCAATTAGGTCAGGATGGACCCACATGATTTCTCCCTTTGGAATAGTGAGGGGTACCAACCCCCTGCCCTTCTGATTGTGTAAGTCAGTGTTCTTTAGGTGCATTTCCCCTTTATGGATGGGAATGACACCATCTATAGCAGCTACAAGAGGGAAGTCACCGAACTGGACCGCAATCAGGTTAGTAGATACAGTCTTCTGTTCCGGCTTCAGAGTGAGTACGTTAGCGTTCACCAAATTTTGCAATGTCTTTGAAGACATAGCACTTTCTAGTAGGATATCCCAAGAACCTATGATAGCGACAGTAATTGGGGTCATCTACCTTTCCTGCTTCATCTGGTTTTCTGATTTCAGGGAGCTGCAATTTATTATTCTTCCGAAGTAGTTGGAACAGAGTGTCCACATGCTCTTCTTTGAACGAATACTGCTTGGGCGCTCTTTGCTGATTGGGTGCCTTGCCTTGCTTAGCAGGTGGTGGTACTTGCGTGTAGTCAGCTGCTAAAGTCTCTTTTCCCTTAGACCGCTGGGCGTTGTTCTGATTGCGTTGCTGCTGCGGCTTGGGTTGTGTCTCTTCTTCAGCTTTGATCCGAGCTACAATCTCTTCAGCTTGCTCTCCTTGCGACACCAGTTATCTCCAGGAGCGACATTCTGCTACCCCCATCTGAGCAAGGAGCTGGGTCTGCAAGTTGTGCCTGCAAGTTTCAACCAAGGTTGATTGAGTCATACCTGAGGGGCATCGCAATGCCATGCTGCGGAATCTTTCAACATAGGTCTTGATAGATTCTCTCTTTTTCTGCTTAGTGGCGAGAAGAGTCGGGACTGAGACCTCTGTGTCGTCTTCAAAGAATCTGGCTAAGAAAAGCCTTTCCAAATCTACCCATTTCTGAATAGATCCAGCAGGCAGTTTCATAAACCACTCAAAGGCGACACCTTTGAGGGTACCGATGAATAGCCGGGTCAGAATGGCGTCGTTTGACACTACATCTCCAGTCTGAGACTTGAAGTAGTAGATATGCTGATTTGGTGATCCTGTACCGCCAAAAGGTTGTAGCGTCGGGGCCTTAAACTTTGGCGGATAGGGAGCTGTATCCTATTCTGCAGGGTAAGGTCGTATCACTCCTTCCTCGCGAAGCTCGCTTCTGTTGGCCATTGTATTAAGGCGGGCTTCTAGCTCATCTACTTTGGTTGACTGAGGATATAGCTCTTTTTCCACATCCTTCTCGCCTTAAGAAGAGGATCCCAGGTTGTGAGTCTCACGATCTGAATGTTCGTGTACTTTTTGCTTTCCCTTTGATGTTGTCTTCCAGGAAGATTCAGGTTTTTGACCTTTTTCTGCCAGAACTTGGGCCAACATGTCCTTCAATTGGAGAAGTGTCTCCTGTTGTGCCTGGAGCATGACATGATGTTCGTCCACCCTTTTGGCTATGTCTTCGGGGTTTCCCGTCATGTAGGCAGATACCTCCTGTGCTCCGACAGAGCTCGAAGATTGAGATTCAGCTATTGCCGAATATTCGTCACTCATCGTAATCCCTTTGGCTAACTTTTGATAATTAACCGGTCGTATAGCTCTGGTCCGTGACCGAGTATGCCGATACACCCCTTCGAACTCATCACAGATTTCCTAAACAGTCGGGGAATGGCTCCTTTCTGATTCATCAGAGCTAGGATACGAGGCTTTTCCTCTGTTAGTCATGTTGATGGTAACCTGAGGATATTCGGCTTCAGAATCTTTCTTCTTATGACGGTGTCGTCTCTTGGTAGGTCTTACGACATCCGCCAATCTGTCGAACACCGATTGTTGGGGTTCAGGTGCGCAACATTAGCACTCGGAGAGGACTGCTGAAATAATCCTCTCACAATGGCAGGAATGATTCGCCTATTGTATTGGTTTTCTTCTAGAGAGTAACTCTCGCAAGTCAGGGCTTTGAGATTGACTCTTCATCGGAGATAGGACCCTCTGTTTCTGAGGGGGCGAGACTGGTTCTTGGTGAACGTGAATCTTGAGTCCACTTTGATTCTTTTTAACTTGGCGGACCACATCGTATTCGGGAAGCGAAGTGCGAGGGTCGCGTTGTGATTTATAAACACCAGGTCTTGGCCTGCGTTTAGTTGATGAAACAGACCCCTTAAGGTCTTGTTTTGTTTGGACGCACTCATGAGGCATCTGTTTTCCCTTAGCAAGGCTATGTTTTAATTGGACAACGCACCACTGAGGGTCGCGTTTAAGTTGAATCATCCGAGGTTCATAATTGGATTCGTTACCTCGAAGTGTGCGTTCTGGAGTATGAACGCAATGTTTGGGCAGAGCTTCGGAAACACAATCTTTGCGTTGGACCACGGATTGATTTTCTCGGAGATATGCTCGTCGGATGGATCTTCTCCGTCTTCGAGCGGCGTTTTTCTTAGCTTGTTTCAAAGCTTTAGCAGCAGCGTTGTCGGCGTTGATTGGGCCTTTCTCTGTCATAGGCCTCTTGTAACCCAGTACACACCGTGTCGAAACGGGTGCGGGATCTTCAGCTTGCAGGGCGAGTTTGAGGCTTTGGCCAAAGGAGAGGGCTTTCTTTGGCGTCTCAACAGCAGTTAAAACCTCTTTAGAGTTCTGACAGGTATCTCGCCTAGCCTTGGGGCTAAGCGATCCAGAGGAGAGGGCCTCCTCGTACTTGGCTTGGTCAAACTCCACAACAAGAGTTTCGACGGTTGTTCCAGTGAGGTGAACGTCGGATTGCGCCACCACTTCCTCGTCAGAGAAGCTAGTCCCCAGCGGAGTCGCCATCTTTTGTTTGTGGGAAATTTTGCAATATGAAAATGAATGAAAGAATTGCGTTTGATTTTATTCTCTCTAACTGCTTAGAAAAAGAATGATTACAACTCTCTCTGCTCTCAATTACAATTTGAATTCCTGATTACAAAAGAGAAGAGAATAATCTGGATTCTCTTCTTTGTTTAATTCTGGGTTCTTCTTGGTAGCGATGAGATACCTCCCTCGAGTGCTCGCGTCGAGTTTGCTTCTCGTTGACGATCCGACTGTCTATACTCACTGGAACAACGATCTTGTCTGGTTGATAACTCTTGACGAGTTTTGTGTTTCATAACGAGTAACAAACTCTGATAAAAAGAGTTGTTTGAACCGAAAATGATTCGGTTAATAAGCCGAGTATCTAACGTCTGGATCCCTCAATGGATGTTGATTCCCCAGACTGTATAAAGAGTTAATTCTCCAACTCTCTCTCTAAGATCCTCTCCAGAAAATCTGATCTCCAATGATATCTCGTCCCTCGATCTGATTCTCAAAAATCCGATCTAAGCAATCCAAAAAGAGATCCCCCTACTCTGTTGAGTTTGTTGATATTTATAGAGGGATTAGGGGTGTAACTGCCCCCATAATCCGCACCTAAATAGGGGTTTAGTTACCCCATTAATCGGGTGTAACAACCCACGTAAGCCACTCCTCAAATAGGTCAGAATTTTGACATGCGTTCTGGCCTAAATTCTGTGTTTGAACGCAACATCTGGAGGTGCGTTCTGCAGCGATATTGAGCTGCGTTCGACGTCGGTTGGAGCTGCGTTGGGCAGCGATGATGAGCTGCGTTGGGCAGCGATGATGAGCTGTATTGGGCAGCGATGGTGAGCTGCGTTGGGCAGCGATGATGAGCTGCGGTGGGCAGCGATGATGAGCTGCGTTGGGCAGCGATGATGAGCTGCTGAAGTCGCGTTCGAGCTGTGATTGGTAGCGATTGGAGCTGCGTTTAAGCTTCTATGTCTTTATATATGGATGACACCAATGACCAGTAGAGAAGGTCTTATTCAGGCCATTTGTAACAATTGAGGCATCTCAATAACGCTCTATCAACTGCAGGTCACGATCTCCACTAAGATTTCTTTGCATGGTTTAACCATGTGCTCTTCAGTGTGTCGAATATCATTACACTGCTCATCAGCACCTCTGATAGTTGCTAATATAATATTAGTCATGTTGTTGTCGCAGCCATCAAGATCAATCATCTCACATAAGAAGCTGCATTTGTGTTTGCCGCGGTAGGTGATTGAATTGGCATTGTGTCTTGATGATGGTACGCAGAGAGGGCTTCCACGTCTTGGTTTGAAGAGGTCGTCGATTTGTAATCTCTTTCTATCAGAGTGTTGCTAAAGATCGTCGTTTTGTTATCTTTGCTTTAGCTCTTTGACATGTGAAAGTCTTCAAATTGTAGCCTTCTGGAAGTCGTCCGATTGTAACTCCCCTCATCGGTGTTTGATGGGGAATCAGCTATCTATTATTATATTTTTTTTAGACAGCCTACATGGAAATCTATGATGTTATTTTTGTTGATGACTAAGATCACACAGTCAGTTGGATTAGATCAGGGGCGGAATCGGTTCCTCTCGGGCCCTCATCAGGATGAGGTAGAGGAGATTGATGAGCTGGGGCCACCTCCTTCTCTGACTTTTTGCCTGGTTCTTAAACAGGGGTTGCCGATCATGCTGCACAAGCAAAGAATTTGTGAGAAGATGTGGACCGGTTACGTCATGATTCCTCCGACGATCAAGTCAGCTGGTGATCTTGAGTGAAGAAGGGGAAGGTCAGAAACTGATGAGATTCTTGAGGGAGTTGTGTGCATGTGTGAGGGAGATCTAGTGATCTGCCACTCTGTATCAGGCTAGTATAGTGTTATTTTCAGAGAGAGGGAGAGAGAGAGAGAGATCCCTTCTCTTAGTCAGAAAAGTAAAAATGCATCCCCCTTCTTCCCTTTTTTCCTCTTTTTCGTAAGTTAGGGTAGTACCTTTATATATTTGGTGTGTGAAGGGTAGTGTCATTATTTTGATCAAGCACAGAAAGGTGGGGATGAAGTACAAGCTGGCAGCTGAGTCATCCCCATTTCGACAGGTGTCGGCTGGCGACTGGAGGAAGAGTCACTTCGGCATGGGAGAGAACATCTCTGCATTATCCGAGAAGTGATAGTATGGCAGGGCATGCTAGTAGCTATGTTGGCCTTTGATTTACAGATGTCGCTGGTGACTGGAGGAAGAGTCACTTCGACATGGGAGAGAACGTCTCCGTATTATCCAGGAAGTGATGGATGATGGGCCGAGTGTAGGTAGCATGACAAGTCATAGAGACTATCGAGCTAAGGTCATGATGAGACCTGACCAGTGTGGACTGCGGTGCTGACACATAGTCAGAAGAAGAGACCCGAGGTAGGTATTATCCTTCAGATCAACTGAGAAATATCACCTTTCGAGTCGTCCGTGTAAAGCGTCGGGTTGACAATCGAGTGGACTCTTGGCGACTCGTATTCAAGAGAAAGTCGATTGATCCCGCCTTTTGAGTTGACATGGATATCATAGATTTGACGAGTCGGTGGAATAGGTATTTCTGCTGGTCTTAGGCCGTCAAGTTAATTAGGACCGTGCTTTCAGAAATGTGTCCATCCGTCCTTTGTCTATGCTTTACATATATTTGACAAATGAGAACACCATAACAATTTTTAAAAAAAAAACTTTTTGTGTAAGTATAATAGGAAGCAATGAAAAGTTAAAAAATATCTTATTTATATAATAATATCACGAGTTACTAAGATTATATCACTTTTAATTTTGCTGCCCCTAAGGTTTTCTATCCAAAATGTATTTTAAAGTTCAACAAAATTTAACTTCGATATACAAAAAATATTTTGTCCCAAAAAAATTCCAAATTTTTTTTCAGTTGAAAATGCCTAAAAGTTCAAAAAAATTTAACTTTGAACCCTTAATAATTCATAAATTTTGAAAAAGAGTACAAAAATCGATTTGACTACTATTATAATCGAAAGGGTTCAAAAGAGGAAATTTCATCTACTTTGGGACTACACAAACCCAATGGAAGAAAAAGAGAAACCTATCATGAAAATTTTGAGGTAATGACCAAGCTTATTATGAAAAGATTTCAAAGAAATGAAATGGTTTCTAGACGAGTAGAATTTGAGGTTTTATATCTTGAGGTACAAGCTAAGGGACGTTATTGGTTAGGACAAGTTGGGGATAAGTAGGATAATTATTCCAATGTAATAATTTTATCCCTTTGGGATATTTAAGTGGGGTAAAGTGGGATAAGTTAGAATAATGAGACAATTTAAAGTTTTAATTTGATAATTTATATGTGATAATTGATGACATGACACCTTGTTAAAATATAATATTTATTAATTAATTAAGTCTATTATAGCCTACAAATAACTAATTGTCAATCTTTCTTGGGGAACCAACACACGTCCCGCTCCATGCCAGATCAAGCATAGGTCGATAACTTACATGGCCGACTCGAAAGGTGGTACTTGCCAACCTACCTATCAGATCGAGCCCATAAGCCTCCACACTAGACCTACTATCTCAGCCGACAACTCTCGAGGCTAACTGAAAAGGCAGTACTTGTCATCTCACTCATAAAACCGAGTCAAGAGGCGGTGCATCCTCAAACTCCACACCAACAGTTGTCCCTCCTCGTCGCAACTGGTGCTACGAGTCCTCATGACTCATCACTCACCAATCCCCTCATTCATTCTCACATCCAATCAAGAATGACTCACCCACTTCAGCAGATGACACCTGTACAGACATCTGCCAAGTCAGCTGCATGTCTGTATTTGGTCAAAGTTACCTCTATCCTTCTGATTTGCTATAAAAAGGAAGCTGCGTTGCGTGAGGTGTCTTCTTTGGCACTAGGCCATTTTGAATTTATCTTGTCACTTATCTTATATTTCCCTATTCAAGCTCAAACGCTGACTTGATCGTTGGAGGAACAAACTGAGAACCCAACTCCGGCCTCTCACAAGTTCTTCATGTGTAGGAAAGAACAAGGATTTTGAGGACCCTAACTCTACTCTAATCCATAGATAAACCCCCTACTTGATAACTGGCATTAATAGTTTGGCACCCACCGTGCGGCCTATCAACCTTTTTCATACGTGATGTCTGGTTTTGAGCATCCTGGTCGAACTTTTGACCCATTCCCTGAAGAAGCGCGTGTGGACTATGTCACTCAGGCTTATTTGGAAGAATCTATGCGGGCAATCTCTCAGTCTCTCCAGCAATAATTTGCTTCTTTCACCAATGGGCTTCTTAGTTGAATTCCTCCCCAACAACCCTCATCATCATTCATTCCTCTACCTCCAACGTGTCAGCCATTTGTTCCTCCATAGCCTAGACATGCAGCCTAGGCTAGACATCAAGAAGACTATGTCGAACACATCTCTCCCCCAACTCGCCAGCAAACTCATTTTGCGGCCCCTCCTTGGCAGCATCAGCAGTACATAGAAGCAACAGAAGGAGCCCTAGCTATAGTCATGACGGCTAGAGAGTCCCACAGAGGTGACATCTCGTGGCCCTCGGTTTCCTCATGCCACTTCAGGCCCCTCAACCACTAATCTTGTATCTGGTTATGGCTAGACCTTTCAGCCAATCATTAAGGCCATTAAGGGGAACACTACCCTTGCCGACAACATCATGAATGCCACCTGCGACAAATTCAAGATGTCTAACGTGGAGAAGTACAAAGGCAAAGGAGATCCAGCTAAGCATGCTTAGAATTATTATGATATGATGACCATGCTACAGGCGCTGGAGTAGATCATTTGTTAGTGTTTCTCTATCACTTTGTTGCGAAGCGCCAAGCTATGGTAGAACTCCTTGCCCAAGGAGTTCATCAACAACTTTGAGCAACTCAGCCAAAAGTTTGTGATCACTTCCTGGTTGATACCAAGCCAAAGCTGCCTCCCCATGTTTTGATGTAGATGAGGCAAGAGCCTGGAGAGAGCCTCAAAAACTATTTCAAGAGGTTCTAGGCCAAAAGACTGGAAGTCGACGACCCTGGCAGTGCAATCATGATGTCTGCCTTTGTACCGGCCTGGAAAGAAATGAGCTGGCTGACTCGCTCGTTGAGAAATGAGTCACTAGCTATGAGCAACTAATAGGTAAGGTCTATGAATACATGGATGTAGAATACGCCTGAGCCTACAAGAAGGTGGTCAGGGCAGCTGAAGTAGTGGCAGAAGTAGCAACAACATTACCGATGTCCAAATCAGTTGTAGGGGTCGACCCCTCGCTAAGGGAGGAAGCGACAAATGGTCCCCCTAGTACCAACTCCATACCAAACAGGGCCGACAAAATGGATTGGAGGAAGGAGGTTGCCAAGAAGCCGGTCTACCTCAGTTAGAGACCTTGGCACTTTTTCATATCTAAGCCTAAAACATATAAAACTCCCAAGGTAATCAAATTAATGGTACTATCTTCAAACAATATATTTTTTTCCTGATGTATATCTATGTGCAGCTTTATCGACCAATTGTCATCGACTTGAACTGCTTCCACTCAAAATACCTTGGCACCTACTCAGGGTAAGACCAAGGCACACCATCGACAAAAGCCCTTGGTACTCACTCGGGGTAACACTAAGGCACGCCTCGACTCGGACGGCTTCGACCAAAAAGATCTTGGCACCTACTCAGTGTAAGACCAAGGCGGGCCACTGAAAAAAGCCCTTGGTGCCTGTTTGGTGGAAAATTTTGTAACAAGAAAATGAGAAAGGAACTGTACTTGATTTTATTCTCTCTAACTGTTTAGAAAAAGAATGATTACAATTCTCTCAACTCTCAATTACAATTGGATTTTCGATTACAAAAGAGAAGAGAATGATCGGGATTCTCTCCTTTGTTTAATTCTGGGTTCTTCTTGGTAGCGATGAGATGTCTCCCTCGATTGTTCGCGTCGAGTTTGCTTCTCGTTGACGATCCGAATATCTATACTCACTGGAACAACTGTCTTGTCTGGTTGATAACTCTTGACGAGTTTTGTGATTCAGAACAAGTAACAAACTCTAATGATAGAGTTGTTGGAACCGAAAATAATTCGGTTAATAAGCCAAATATCGACTGCTTAGAGTTCCTCCGTCTGTTGATTTCCCAGACTGTGTAAGGAGTCAATCCTCCTTTTTCTGATTCTGGAAGATCTGATCGAAAGATCTTCTCCAAAATCCAATCTCACCCGAAAGATCCTCTCCACGAAAATCCACCCCTTGATCTGATTATCAAAAATCCGATCCTTAACTCTGTTGAGTTTGTTGTTATTTATAGGGGATTAAGGGGTGTAACCACCTCCTTAATTCACTCCTAAGTGGGGCTAATGGGATGTAACCGCCCCTTAAATCACTCCTGAGTGGAGTTGTGATCCCCTCAGATCGTGGGAAACGGTTTTGAAACCGTTCAACTCATGTTTGAACGAGTCAAACGCAGGCCCGCGTTCTGACGTGAATTCTGCATTCAAACGCAGTGTCTGGAAGCTTGAACACATCGTCTGGAAGCTCGGACGCAGCAATTAGAAGCTGCGTTTGCAGCGTTTGGCGCATCTTGATGCTGGTACGTGGGGAGGACTTCCACGTCTTGGTTTGAAGAGACCATTGATTTGTAGTCTCTTTCTGTCGAAGCGTTGCAAAGATCGTCATTTTGTAATCTTTACTTTAGCTCTTTGATATGCAAGAGTCGTCAGATTGTAACTCTCGATGTTGATGGTGAAGGCTGTTAAACTAGAGCTCTCATCGGTTGTCATGAAGGTCGTCAGATTGTAACCTTCAGCGATCTACGTGAAAGTCTTCAAATTGTAGCCTTCTGGAAGTCGTCAGATTGTAACTTCCATCATCGGTGTTTTGATGGGGATCAGCTATCTATTGTGATTTTTTTGACAGCCTACAGAACCCCCTCCAAAGTTTTCGAAAGTTCGCGGTTGACTGGGACGAATTTTCGGAATACTTTGGATCTCAACTCTGATCTTGGAGCTGTTGATTCCTTGTGGTAAAGGATTTGTTCTCTGCACTTGCTTCGAAGGCATCTTGGTTGAAGGGATTTGCCACGTAGGACCTGTGTGATGGTATGCGCCATAATCCTGCTTCTGGAATGTGGGGGTGGACCCTGCATTTTGAATTTGAGATGCGGGTCTCATCCTTGCATGTTGAATTTGGAACACAGGTGTGACCTCGGCGTTTGGTTTTTTGCATCGCGGGTCAACATTTTGACTTAAGACATGGAAGTGGCTTCCGTGCATTTTTGACTAAGTCTTTGAGACTTGTCTTTGGCTCATCTGTTTTAAGTCTCGGCTCACATCCATTAAGCTGATGGTCCTGCAAACGTGCATAGGATTTTTGGCAAACCCTCAGCCATCAACGGATTTGATAAGCCTTTACCGACTACCGTTTGAGTCGGGCTAGCATGTGGATTGTCTAAGTCCGTTCCAAATGTAACGTTGCGCTAAAAGAATGAACCCTCTTAGACTTGATGCTATGATTTTGAATACATAGACTTTGTCATTTTCACGGGAAACGACTAACTAGGAAACAACCATGCTTTAGAACAGATGAACGCTGCATTCCAGCGCCCTAGAAATGATCCATTTTCTCCAACCTACAATCCATGTTGGAGAAATCATCCTAACTTTGCTTGGAACCAAGGAAACTCTCCCGGAAATCAAAACTTCATTCCCGCGTCAAACTCGCAATTCCCGAGGGGAAACACTGTCCCGTTCAACGTACCGAACAATTTTGCTAACCCACCTTTTCCAAACCAACATTCTCATCCTCACCAGCCTACAAATCAATCAAATTCTGATCATGACAAACGTTTAAGTGTCTTAGAAAAGGTTCAGAAATTTTCTTTATTATCACTCGGATAATTCCAGAAAATATTTAATCCGTTGGGGTTTTATAATGATAACTTGCTATTCTTGTTGAAAAAGGATTAACAAGTTCATTGGGGGGGTTGTCTGTTAGAGGTGTGATGTTAACCTAACAGTATTTTATGGACCTATCGCTCTATTGAGGAGAGTCGATAAAAACTACCAACATGTTGACCCAGTCATCCACCACTCTAAATTCTTTCATGCAAACAACCGGCCAAGTGCTTAACTCGAACACACAAGCCATAGCCCGGTTAGAAACCCAACTTGGGCAATTAGCCGCTGCTGTGAGTGAGAGAGAAAAAGGAAAATTCCCTAGTCAACCTGTTGCAAACCCTAAAGACACTGGATCCAGTTCCAACAATCCAGCTCAACTGAATGCAATTCACACTCTGAGATCAGGAAAACAAGTAGACAATCAGGTTATAATGCCACCGGATCAAACCCCTTCTCCCATTCAAAACACTCCTTCCGATGAAGCAATTCCTTCCGATGACCAAAATGCTGAACTTGAGATTAAGCCTGATCTAGATAGGTATAGGCCCGTTGCCCCCTTTCCAGATAGACTCAAACCTAGGAAAAACTCCCCGTAGGTTGAGAAAATCCTAGAAACGTTTAAACAGGTCAAGATCAACATCCTTCTCTTAGATGCAATCGAACAAATCCCCTCTTATGCAAAGTTCTTAAAGGACTTATGCACTAAGAAAAGAACCACCAATGTCCCCAAGAAAGTCTTCTTAGCTGCCAACCTCAGTGAAATCTTTTCGAAACCCATGCCGTTGAAATACAAGGACCCTGGTTGTCCCACAATTCCATGCGTCATAGGTAACACTCACATTGATAAGGCACTTCTAGACTTGGGAGCCAGCGTCAACCTCCTTCCTTATTCAGTCTATCAACAACTAGGTGTAGGAGAACTTAAACCGACAAGATGCACTCTACAGTTAGTTGATAGATCTGTAAAAATTCCCAAAGGAGAGGTAGAGGATGTTCTGATCAAAGTTGGAGAGCTCATTTTCCCAGTTGATTTTATTGTCTTGGAAACACAGCCCGTTTCCAATATCAAAAGTCAAATCCCTGTCATTCTAGGAAGACCGTTCATAGCCACCTCAAATGCTTTGATAAACTGTAGAACCGGTCAGATGAAACTATCTTTTGGGAATATGACTGTTGACCTTAATATTTTCAACTTAGGGAGACAGCCTAGTGATCCATCTGATGAACCCATGGAAGTGAATTTCATTCAAGGAATATCCAGTGAACAACAAGAGGGAGAGTGTAAGTCTGATTCAAATGCATCTGCTTTAATGATTGAGGAGCTTTCTGATGTCGAACTAGAGATAGAACCGCTGGTCAATCATGTTTTTGCTATTGGCTGGCAACGAGAACCTTTAGAGATAGAACCCCGAGTCCAGCTTCGCCCATCTGTGGAGTAACCCCCTAAGTTAGAGCTCAAACCTCTACCCGAAAATTTAGAGTATGCCTACTTAGGGGAGAACGAGTCTTTACCAGTTATCATTTCTTCTGAGTTGACTACCGATCAAAAGAAAGCTCTCTTAGCTGTTTTAAGAGAGAATAGGGAAGCCATTGGATGGACCATGGCTGATATTAAAGGGATTGGTCCAACCATTGTTCAACACCGAATCCATTTGATAGATGATGCCAAACCTACTAGAGATGCTCAACGTAGGTTAAACCCAGTGATGAAAGAAGCCGTTAGGAAAGACATTCTGAAATGTCTCGATCATGGGATCATTTATCCCATTTCTGATAGTTCATGGGTGAGTCCAGTCCAAGTTGTTCCAAAGAAATCTGGGATCACCGTGATCCAAAATGAGGCTAATGAGCTGATTCCCACTCGAATCCAAACCGGATGGCGAGTTTGCATTGACTACCGAAAACTCAACTTAGCCACTCGGAAAGATCACTTCCCTCTTCCTTTCATTGACCAAATGTTAGAGCGTTTAGCAGGACACGAGTTCTACTGTTTCCTGGATGGATATTCAGGTTACAATCAAATCCCTATCGCTCCAGAAGATCAGGAGAAAACCACCTTCACTTGCCCGTATGGAACATTCGCATACCGACGCATGCCTTTTGGCCTGTGCAATGCACCGGCCACATTCCAACGTTGCATGATCAGTATTTTTTCCGACATGGTAGAGCGATTTCTCGAAATTTTCATGGATGACTTTTCCATTTTTGGTGACACATTTTCCCAATGTTTGCATCATCTTAAACTGGTCCTAGAACGGTGTATGGAGAAAAATCTGACTCTCAATTGGGAGAAATGTCATTTCATGGTCAAACAAGGCATTGTCTTAGGACATGTAGTTTCCAATAGGGGAATCGAAGTGGACAAAGCTAAGGTAGATCTCATTTCCAATCTCCCTCCTCCCAAAACTGTCAAAGATGTCAGATCGTTTCTTGGTCATGCTGGTTTTTACCGACGTTTCATCAAGGATTTCAGCAAAATTGCTAGACCCTTGACCAATCTCTTAGCCAAGGATACATCATTTGTCTTCTCTCCCGACTGCCTCAAAGCTTTTGAATATCTGAAAAAGGAGCTAACCACAGCTCCTATCATTCATGCACCGGACTGGACCTTACCATTCGAACTGATGTGTGATGCATCTGATTCTGCGATTGGAGCTGTTTTAGGACAACGGTTTGATGGAAAACCGCATGTGATCTACTACGCCAGTAGGACTCTGAATGATGCCCAGCAAAACTACTCTGTCACAGAGAAAGAGTTTTTAGCTGTAGTCTTTGCCTTAGAAAAATTCAGGTCCTACCTCATCGGTTCCTTAACCAAAGTTTTCACTGATCATGCCGCACTAAAGTATCTTTTGACCAAAAAGGATGCTAAAGCACGGCTCATTAGATGGATTCTCCTTCTTCAAGAGTTTGACATTCAAATTCTTGACAGAAGGGGAACAGAGAACCCCGTAGCAGATCACCTCTCTCGACTCCCAAATGCACCAACATCAACCGTTCCAATCAATGAACATTTTCCAGATGAACAACTCCTAGAAATCCAATCTGTTCCCTGGTTCGCCGACATTGTGAACTACATAGTCATGAACCAGATCCCTTCTCATTGGTCCAAACAGGATAGATCCCGTTTTCTCTCCCAAGTAAAATACTTTTACTGGGATGATCCATATCTGTTCAAATACTGTCCTGATCAGATCTTTAGGAGGTGTGTTCCCACTGAAGAAACTAGGAGTGTTATATCCTTTTGTCATAAGGAAGCCTGTGGGGGCCACTTTGGCCCGAGAAAAACAGCTGAAAAAGTTCTCCAATCTGGGCTGTATTGGCCCACTCTCTTTAAGGATTCATTCGAGTTTTGCAAAACCTGTAACCGCTGTCAGCTTTTAGGGAAGGTCACTAGGAGAAATATGATGCCTTTACAACCCAAGAAGGGTATGGATGGAGACTTCTGTATCCTCTTTAAAGAATCTTGATAGGAAGAGTCTCTCTAGATCCGTCCACTTTTGGATACATCCATCAGGCAGTTTCCTGAACCATTCAAAGGCAACTCCTTTGAGGGTGCCAATGAACAATCGAGCAAGTATGGCGTCGTTTGATATCACATTCCCAGTTTGTGACTTGAAATGATAGATATGTTGGTTCGGTGATCCCGTGCCGTCAAAAGTTTGTAGCGTCGGGACTTCAAATTTTGGAGGATAAGGGGCTGCGTCCCATTCGGCAGGGTAGGGCCTGACAACTCCCTCATCTTGGAGCTCGCTTCTGTTAGCAATGACATTGAGGCGGGCTTCCAATTCCTCGATTTTAGCCGACTGAGGATTTTGCTCATACTCCGTCTCTCTTCCTTCATCAGAGGAAGATTCTAGGTTGTGGGCTTCTTGGTCAGAAGCCGTGTCATCAACCACTTTTCCCTTCCCTTTGCTTGTGTGAGGTCGGGATGAAGACGTTTTTCCTCTCCGGGAGGATTCTTGCCTAGGTGGCGAATCTGTCTTCTGAGATTTGGCCTTGTCTGTGACAATTTGAGTCAACAGGGCCATGAGTTCATTGATGGCCTCCTGCTGAGATTTGAGCATGGCCTCCTGCTCGTCAAGTCTCTTCGCGAGATCTTCATGGTTTCATCGGAATTGGTTCCTCTGGCTAGCCTCTGATAGTTGACAGGGAGAATGGCTCTTGTTCGTGTCCGAGTGCGTTGGTAGACTCCTTCAAACTCGTTAGCGATTTCTTTGACGGTCGGTGAACGACTTGTCTCAGAGTTATCGGAACTAGGACCTGAGGCTTTCCCTCTGCTGATCACATTGATAGTGACCCCAGGATATTCGGTCTCTGGAGACTTCTTCCTGTGAGAACATCGTCGTTGGTTGGGCAAAGCAACGTTCGTAAATTGGTCGAACACCAATAGTTTGGCCACATATGAGCAGCATTGACATCCTGAGAGGACCGTAGGAATCAGCCGTTCACATTGGAATGAACGTTCACATTGGAATGAACGAATGACTTGTTGCATTAGTCTTTCTCTCGATATGAACTCTCTCAAATCGATTGTGAAGATTCAAGGAGAATTACTCACTGATCGTGAGGTTTGAACTGGAACCCCCAGTCCACGATTGGACAGGACTGGCTCTTGGTGAACATGGATCTGGTTGAGATACCTTGAATCCATGAACTTCTTATATCCGCCCCTCAATCTAGTTGTGCTACGCAGAGTATTCGGGGGTCTCGCGAACGCATGCCTGAGCTCCAGGTGTTGCTGGTGAAACGCAGTTTTGAGGGCTGCGTTTATTTTGTGGAACGCACCCCTGAGGGTTGCGTTCATTTTGTGGAACGCACCCCTGAGGGTTGCGCTCAGTCTTCTTCACACAGAGCCTATGTTTGGGCTCATAGACGCGAGACTTGCATTCTGAAACAGAAACGCAGAGCGCATGGTTGCGTTTAGGCTTACGAACGCGAGGCTCGCGTTGGTTGGAGGATCGATTTCCTCGAAGTTGTACTTGTCGTCGAGATCTTCTTCTTCGTCGAGCGGCATTCTTGTTGGCCTGTGTTAAGGTCTCTGCAGTGATGTAGTCGACAGAGTTGGTTGCTGTTATGGGCCTTTCGTGACCCGAGAAACGTCGTTTTGGCATGAACGCAGAGTCTTCAACTCGGTGGACGAGTTTGGCCGAAGCTGAGCCCACTCCTTCGGAGGAGGGGCTGTTCGAAGTTTGGCCGAAGCTGAGCCCACTCCTTCGGAGGAGGGGCTGTTCGAGCATTCTTGGTTGAAGGAGAAGGCTTCCTTAATTGGAGCAGTTGGAGTTTTAGTCTCTTTGGAGACTTTGTGGATCTTGCGCATAGCCTTGGGGCTAAGGGATCCGGATGAGAGAGCCTCCTCAAACTTGGCTTGATCAAACTCAACCATGAGAGTTTCGATGGTTGTTCCAGTAAGATGAACGTCGGATTGCGCCACCACTTCTTCGTCAGAGAAGCTCATCATCCCCAGCGGAGTCGCCATCTTTTGTTTGGTGGAAAATTTTGTAACAAGAAAATGAGAAAGGAACTGTACTTGATTTTATTCTCTCTAACTGTTTAGAAAAAGAATGATTACAATTCTCTCAACTCTCAATTACAATTGGATTTTCGATTACAAAAGAGAAGAGAATGATCGGGATTCTCTCCTTTGTTTAATTCTGGGTTCTTCTTGGTAGCGATGAGATGCCTCCCTCGATTGTTCGCGTCGAGTTTGCTTCTCGTTGACGATCCGAATATCTATACTCACTGGAACAACTGTCTTGTCTGGTTGATAACTCTTGACGAGTTTTGTGATTCAGAACAAGTAACAAACTCTAATGATAGAGTTGTTGGAACCGAAAATAATTCGGTTAATAAGCCAAATATCGACTGCTTAGAGTTCCTCCGTCTGTTGATTTCCCAGACTGTGTAAGGAGTCAATCCTCCTTTTTCTGATTCTGGAAGATTCACCCGAAAGATCCTCTCCACGAAAATCCACCCCTTGATCTGATTATCAAAAATCCGATCCTTAACTCTATTGAGTTTGTTGTTATTTATAGGGGATTAAGGGGTGTAACCACCTCCTTAATTCACTCCTAAGTGGGGCTAATGGGATGTAACCGCCCCTTAAATCACTCCTGAGTGGAGTTGTGATCTCCTCAGATCATGGGAAACGGTTTTGAAACCGTTCAGCTCGTGTTTGAACAAGTCAAATGCAAAATCCATGTTCTGATGTGAATTCTGTGTTCAAACGCAGTGTTTGGAAGCTCAGACGCAGCAATTTGGAAGCTGCGTTTGCAGCGGATGAAAGCTGCGTTTGGCAGCGGTATAGAGCTGCGTTGGGCAGCGCTTGGAGCTGCGTTGGGCAGCGATGTTGAGCTGCGTCGGGCAGCGATGTTGAGCTGCGTCGGGCAGCGATGTTGAGCTGCGTCCAGTGGCGATTTAAGCTGCATTTGCAACTTTTGGAGCTGCATTTGAGCTGTGTTCGTGGCTATGAACACGGCGCATCTTGATGCTGGTACGCGGGGAGGACTTCCACGTCTTGATTTGAAGAGACCATCGATTTGTAGTCTCTTTCTGTCGAAGCGTTGCAAAGATCGTCATTTTGTAATCTTTACTAAAGCTCTTTGATATGTAAGAGTCGTCAGATTGTAACTCTCGATGTTGATGGTGAAGGCTGTTAAACTAGAGCTCTCATTGGTTGTCATGAAGGTCGTCAGATTGTAACCTTCAGCGATCTACGTAAAAGTCTTCAAATTGTAGCCTTCTGGAAGTCGTCAGATTGTAACTTCCATCATCGGTGTTTGATGGGGATCAGCTATCTATTGTGATTTTTAGACAGCCTACAGTGCCCTCTTAGGATAAAACCAAGGCATGCCTTTACTCGGTCGATATCAATCTGAAAGACCTTGGCACCTACTCATGGTAAGACCAAGGCACGTCACCGACCAAAAGACCTTGGTGCCTACTCAGAGTAAAACCAAGAAATATCGACTCGACCTACATCAGTTAAAAGACCCTAGCATCTTCCTAAGCCTAAGGCACATACCCTAAGATCCTGGTGTCATTGCGAGTAACTCTAAGGCACGAATCTAAGTCATCTCAACCCAAAAAAACCAATGGATACTCAAATATACATTGTTTAAATTAATAAAGACAAATATTTGCACCTAAAATGTTTGCGGAAAGACCTTGTCACATTCATAAGCTCAAGGCACGCATTTTAGGGCCTTGTAATCATATTCATCAAACAAGATATGAGGTCAAGTCGCCACATTCGCTGTCACGGCCAAGTCGCCTCAACTATATAACAAATACGGACTCAAACAAAGCAGATAAACATAAATACAAAGATACACTAATCGAGAAGGTGAAAATATAACTTTTATTCATTTATTAAGATGTTTACATCAACATTTACATCGACAAAAAAATAGATACATGAAGTTTTTCAAGGAGCCTGACTCGGATCAGGAGTAGGGCTGGAAGTGCGGCACTCTGTTGGGTCCTTTTGTTTTGATAATGATTTACAAACAATTTATAACTAATATTATTTGTCTAGTGTTTGTATTTTTGTATTTATTCTAGGTAAACAATGAATTGGAGGATGGATGGATTCAAGCATTCAAGATCATATTCAATGGAGGTTGGTGGAAATTGTGGCATGAAGCCTTACAATTCAAGTTCAAGCTTCATCCGCAAATTTACCAAGAAGAGCTTCAATGAAGATCTATCAAGCTTGGGTATATTTAGTTTAGGTTTTTATATTATATGTGTTAGTACTTTAGTCTTAATCATACACACACATACACGTTTTGGTTTTTATATATATATATATATATATATATATATATATATATATATATATATATATATATATTGAGAAATATGGGTATGCTTGGTACTAAGCACAAAATTGTGCTTGTGTATGTGAGGTGTGCACCATGCTCGCCTCGCAGCTAATTTAAATGTGGGGAGCACATCAGCATGGGTAATGAGTGATGAGGATGTGGAGCACATCACTACCAATGCTTAAAATTTGTGATTGGTAGCCAAGCATATCGCATATTCGCATATTTGCTCGTCTCTCATCGTCATCGGAGCAGTGGTGTCGTCCCGTATCCTCAGACGGTCTCTTCTCTTCTCGAGTCGGTTGTGAAGAAGGAGGTGAGAATTATGTACTTGGTGGTAAAGTGCAAGGATTGGAGATCTCGTGAAGCCAAGATGGTGATGCGTTCGGGAGCTGGAAGGTAGATAGGGTGGAGGGCGAGCAGGAGATGGAAGAAGAGCCAGTTAGGGATAGGCGTCAAGGGCTATCATCTCTCTCCTGTCTGCTCATATATATAAATATATATATATATATTATATATTATATATATATATATATAAATATAGTATAGATATATATATATATATATATATATATATAATATATATATATATATAATATATATATATATATATATATATATATATATATATATAATATGCGCTTTTGTTTTATAGTTTTCAAGTTTATACAAAAATGAATTTATAAAATATTGAATTATTTGTTTATTGACTTCATAACAATATTTTATATCAATTCATTAAGTCTAAAAAATCATTTTACAAAAATTTTAATATTGTGTTTATGTCAAATGATAAAAAAAATGTATGTTTAGTTTTCATGTTTTTGGATATATTTGAAAATTGATAAGTTTTCACAAATGTGAAGTGAAATTCCCAAAAAAAAAAAATTGTAACATGTTTGTAATCATTTTCCAAAATTTTATATTTTTTGGAATTTATTTGCTATTTTTAAAGGCACTTTAAAAATCAGATTTTCTGTTCATTTTAGGCTGATACGGTGTTATCAGTCGACTGATGAATGTATTCAGTCGACTGAAGAAATCACCTGGAATAACAAAAAGTTTATGTTTTGTTTTGGTCGACTGACCAGTTGACTGATGAGGTCATCAGTCGACTGATAAGGTCGTCAGTCGACTGATAAGGTCGTCAGCCGACTGATGAGCTGGAAAATATCTCTAACGGTCAGCTCATCAGTCGACTGATGAAAATCGTCAGTTGACTGATGCTGTAACGACTAGTTTTTTTTCTGTTATTTTTATCTTTTTGTTGGCTTTCACTTGGGTTTTGGGCTTTGTTTCTTAATCCTATATATACCCCTTTCCCTATAACATTCTGAAGCAATTAAGAAAAGTTTTAAAAGAGGTTTAACAAGTTTAAAGGGTGTTTAGTGTTTGTTTCAAGTTTAGTTTGTGAAGCAATTTTCACAAGAGCAAAGAAGAAATCATCATTTGGTGTTTGAGCTTCAACTCATCTCTCTCTCTCTCTCTCTCTCTCTCTCTCTCTCTCTCTCTCTCTC
>NC_033794.1:28627546-28649385 GCF_001876935.1 Asparagus officinalis
CCTCTCTCTCTCTCTCTCTCTCTCTCTCTCTCTCTCTCTCTCTCTCTCTCTTGATCTATAGAAAAGTTTTTTTAAACTCTATTTCTAGTTATTTATTGTTTTGTTCATAATTTACATAAGCTAGAATTTTATTTGAGTTTAGTTTGTTTTGATTTATCTCTTTGTTCACACGCAATCATTGAGTTTATTGTATTTACATTCATAGTATAATTTGGGGATGTGGGTTAGTGACTTAGAGTGTGAGCTTGCATTGTGTTCTCATCCATTGTAGAGAACAATTTATGTGTATTGAGATCTATTATTGTGAGGTTCACTTTGTATTACACCAGTACACCAAGAGAAGTGTGTCGTAAGAGACGGGGTCGTCCTAAGAGGAGTGGGGTAGGTGGTAATGCCTAGAGAGAGATTGTAATTCCTAACACTTGAGGGAGACACGAGCTAGAGACCAATACTTGAGATGGTAGTTAGTTTGTTTACATTGTGAGTGATTGTAAAGTTTTCGGTTAACTAGAAAACTGAGTGTAAGGTGTAAACGTTATTTAGGTGAGCATAGAAAACCCGGTTGTGATAGTGAAAATTTCCTTGAGGTGAGGAGCAAAGACGTAGGTCACGGGGACCGAACTCCGTGATCATACGTTTGTTTGTGATTGTATTTGCGCACTTATTTTTGTGTTCATATCATTTATATCTCCATTGTCAATTGTTCTTTGTTTATATTTTCCACTATCTTGTTTTATGTTTATTTCACCCTTGTGTTAACTTGTATATCTTTACACATATATTGTTCATATCTCATTTACTAGGATATATTTGTTAATTAGTTTTAATTTAGCATAAATCAGATTAAATTAGCATAAACCCTATTCACCCCCCACCCCTCTAGGGTTCCTTCCTAGTGGCAAAGGGTGCTTTCACACTCGACTCAGGAGCTAGAGTGGGTCGAGGAGAAGTGGTGGCCCAGCTATCTTGAGCTGAGCCTTCTTTCGACCCTTCGCCTCCCTCATCTCTATCATCTACATCCAGCACAAGTCTACCTCCCTTCATCTCTATCTCCTTCAAGATATCAAGACAATTGGCGACTCGGGAGGGATAATGGAAACGGTCTAGGCCGGGTTAGGATTCACGAGGGATCTGCTCTAAGAGGAGATTGAAGCTGGCTTTACAAGCTAGAGCCACCTCTACCTTGCCTAGGGGGTTATCGCGATATTTATTCATAACTTCCATCCTAGAGGCCTCGGATTCGAGATAGACAAGGTGAACCTGTAGTGCTTTCACTTTGGCGAGAAGTGACTCTCATTGCTTCTCAACCTCTAATGCCGCTCGGGTCGCCTCCTTCTTTAGTTCCTCGTGGGCAGTCACTTCCTCCTTCAACTGTGCCTAGAGGCTGTTAACTTCTCGACGAGCTAACTGCGCATGCTCAAAGGCGATCGCACTCTCCTACCTCTCGAGCTCAAGCTCATCCTCTATATATTTCATTCAGCCATCTTACATGAGGATCTCATGTTGAAGATGAGAGACATCTTCTTTGAGCTTCTCGATGGTGGCCGACTTCTTATTAGAATGCGCTATGACTCCCTCAATCATCTTATCCCGAGTCTCCAGCTCCCGACACCATTTGTCGTCACTCTGCTTCCAGGCAACTAGCTCAACCTCCATGATAGCAGCCTTCTTCTCGGCCTCTTCCTGAGCCACCCTGTCGGCCCCAACACCTAAAATTTAGCTAGGAGGTCTTGCGCAAGCTCAAGCTAGAAGATTAGCTCTTGCTCGATCAAGGACACCCGCAAAGGATAACCCTTAAGGGCTTGGTGAAGACCGACAGTGGGCATCCTCGAGAGGATTTTGTCATCCCTAGGGAGATAGAATTGCTCTAAGGCCTATGACTGGACCATCTGAGACTCCAAGACTGAGCTCCTCTTATCAAGAGATTGCTTAGCCTCATATCGATGGTCCGTGGATGGCTTCCTATCATATCAAGGGCCATCTTTGGATGAGTCGATCATCATCTCCATCAGTAGCCCTCACATATTCGGGTCAAGCTCATCGATACAGTGGGGGAAGGGCAAATCAAAGCTAATCCTTAGATCTAGAGAGACCTCGGTCGACTCTATGGCTGGCAGAGGTGGAGGTGAGACCGTCTCTTCCTTGGCCGACGCTTTGCTTATCCTCTAGACTAGCTCAGGCAGAGGAGGCTGAGTCACCTCCTCTTTAGCTCAGACCTCAGCCTCCATAGGCTCAGCCACTTCCACTTCCCCTGCAGGCAGAGTGGGGGATGCTTCATAAAGAACGATGATCTCAACCGGCTCAGAGAGAGGAGCACTTGTAGTGGGAGGATGATGGCCAACCTCCTGGGCTGGGACTAGAGCTCTTGTTTCTGCTCCTTCTTCTGACCCAGCCAGAGTTAGCTCAGCGCTACCATGAGGACCTCGATCGCTCACTTTCCATAACTATCTCTTTTTCTTCTCTAACCTCTCAGCCTTAGCGGATACACTCGGCCCTACCATCTGAGCTACAATCTATGAGGTCTTCACCACTATCTACATTGCCTCCTTCGGGGCCAACTCACCTCTTAGGCACTTTTAGGGCCTGATTTTTTACCCTAGTTGCACCTCTTTTGAGTCTTTGAAGGGGAGCGCCAAGACTGTAGCTCGGATCTTATCCTTCTCAGTCGGTAGCACATGGGATAGGCTGACCACTCGGAGGACAGCTGGCTCAAAGAGATTGTTGATTTCCCTTGACTCAGCGTAAGCTCGAACCTTGTCGAGCCCCTGCCTCTCCTCATTTGTCAGTAGACCCAGTTTCATCACGTCATTCTTGATCTCGTGCCAAGTCGGACAAGCAAGAATGGAATTGGCCCTAAAGACCCACATGAACCGCTTCTTTCAATTCTTGTTTGAGTGTGAAGCATGCGAGATGATCTTAGAGCCGCCAAGTTATGGAAGTAGTAATGCCATTCCTTCTTTGCAGTCTTAATGCTAACTAGATGGCCCAGCATGCATAGACTTGTCTTAACACTAACTTGATGGCAGATTACCACATACGCCACCAAAGTAGCGATGGAGTTTAGCTTGATTAGAGAAGGGGATACTCGTAGGGCCTTACAAACCTGATGGATAAAGGGGTGATGCAGAAGCCGGAGCCCATATTCCAAATGCTTTAGATAAATCAAAGACCTATCACTCCCATGGTGATATATTGCTTCCGACCTCTCTAGTGCCAATAGAGTAAAAGCCTTAGGGAGATCGAAGCGAAATAGGCGAAGAAGGTCGATCCTCATCTCATTGCGGCCAGAAGTGGAGATGGTGGAAGCCATTTGCAGGTCGTCGGAGTCTTCGTCGGATATCGTTCGATGCAAAAAGCTAGGGTTTCAAAGATCAGAGTGCAAAGAGTTTGTAAAACTAATTCTTCTTAGAAATAGGCTATATATAGGCTAGGAGAATGGGCACATGTTAATATTAGAGTAGCCGATTTGGTCGGAACGGACTACTGAGATCGACCTCGAAAGTCAAACCGACCGTACGGGGAACAAACTGCTACATGTTGATTGATACACCACCCATCTCGTAAGTCGAAGCGAAAATAGTACATCATATCCACTGATGTCAAAAGGTCACCTCAACAGAAACTATTTGCTTTCCTCATAAATGCGCCTCAAGAGTCTCAGACTAACGACTGTTTAACTTCCACTTGTACTCGGCCAGCCGAGTTCAAGTGAAAGGGGGGTAATGTTATAGCCTGTAAATAACTAAGTATTAATCTTATTTGGGGAGCCGACATGCATCCCGCTTCATGCCACATTAGGCATGGTCAGAGCCCAGACGACTCGAACCACTCCTGCGGCCGACTCTATAGGCCGATAACTTACATGGTTGACTCGAAAAGTGAGACGACTCGAACCACTCCTGCGGCCGACTCTATAGGCCGATAACTTACATGGTTGACTCGAAAAGTGGTACCTACCGACCTACCTATCAGATCGAGCCCACAAGCCTCCACACTCGACCTACTATCTCAACCAAGAACTCTTGAGGCCGACTAAAAAGGTGGTACTTGTCGTCTCACTCGTAGATCCGAGTCAATAGGCGGTGTATTCTTGAAACTCCACACCAGCAGCTACCCCTCCTCATCGTAGCTAGTGCCATGAGTCTTCATGACTCATCACTCACCAACCCCATCATTCATCCTCACATCCAATCAAGGATGACTCATCTACTTTAGCAGCTGACATCTATAGAGACATCTACCGAGTTAGCTGCCTGTCTGTACTCCGTCAAAGTTACCTCTTTGTCCTTCTCATCTGCTATAAAAAGGAAGCTACGCTTCATGAGATGACTTCTTTGGATCTAGGCCACTCTGAATTTATCTTATCACTTATCTTATATTTTCCCCTCAAGCTCAAACGCTGAAGTGATCATCAGAGGAACAACCGGAGAACCCAACTCCGGCCTCTCATGAGTTCTTCATGTGTAGGAAAGAACAACAAGCTACAGAGCGAGTCATCTGAAGTAGTTTGAGGACCCTAACTCTACTCTAATCTATTAATAAACCCCCCTGTTTGATAACTGACATCAACAAAAATCCAAATAAATTTATCCAATTAGTTTACTATATTATTTACTACTATAGGCGTTAAAAATTGCTTATAGGTCCTAAACACAGTTCAAAATGAAGAGAAGACGGAGAACATCATCATCCAAGTCTGAGAGGATCATTCGATACAAAGAAGAAGCAAAAAAGTGCGCAAAACGATGAAACAGAAAGGCTCAAAGCTGTCTCACAATCAGTGAGGCATCCTGAGCTGTCTCGAATTCCAAGACACTTAATGGTGTCTCGGGCGCCGAGACAGTATATGGTGTCTCACAAATGGTGAGATTTCGGGACATGTTTTTTGACAGTTTATGGTCCACGTGGCTCCATAACTGCTTGGGAATATCCATAAACACGGAGAGGCCGTTACAAACTAAAAATTCATCCAAATCACGGTTAGTTTTGAATTCTTATCTTCAATAACGACTTCCAAGGGCTATAAATACCCCATGGCACCCTTGTGCATGGAAACTGAGGTTTTGGCAGACCTGAGAGCAAGTACTCACGAATTTCAGAGGGAGAGATGGAGATTTTGGTGAACTTCGATCAAAAAGGGAGAGTTCCTCAT
This sequence comes from Asparagus officinalis, assembly GCF_001876935.1. Lineage (NCBI taxonomy): Eukaryota > Viridiplantae > Streptophyta > Magnoliopsida > Asparagales > Asparagaceae > Asparagus > Asparagus officinalis. The sequence continues at coordinate 28,632,699 of NC_033794.1, forward strand.
TATTTTTTTGACATATCTCAAAGGCCTTCGGCGGTCCCCCGATCTCAAACATCAATTTGATATTGGGAAGAGTGTTTATCTTACCTTGATAAGATATCCACTTTTGTTCTTGTTTCTAAAAAGAAACATTAACATAAAACCTTCTTCACAATCAATCTAGATCGTTGAATCGGTGGTCCACGGATCAAAGCGTCCCTGGCACAGGTAAAGATCCCACGCAAGCAATGACTAATAAATAGTTTCTGTGTGTGTTTCTAGGGAATATCCCTTTTTGTTTCTTTGTAAAGAGAAGTTTTATAAAAAATCTTACTCTTTTGTTTCTGTTGTAAACTATAAACATTGTAAATGGAAGCTGCAATGAAAATTATTCTCGATGAAAATATGCTGGTGACCACAGTGGGAGTTTTGATTGTAGGACCAGCCACTGAAGCTGATATGACTACAATTTTGGGGGTTCCGGAGCGAGCTATACTTGAAATTCAACCATACACTTCTGAGCCCGAGACTACCGCTCTTTCAGATCCCATGCTCTCGGAGGCTACTGAAAACACCCTAATACCACTAGGAAAGAATCCTAGAGGGGGGTGAATAGGGTTTTTGCTAATCTAATCCGATTTATGCCAAATTAAAACTTATTAATAAATTATCCTAGCAAATAAGATATGCAATGAGTTATTAGCAAGGATAAGCAATATAAACAAGGGTGAAACAAGATAAACAAAAGATACAATTATGATAGGGCAATATAAACAATGTAAATACACAATATGATCACGGAGTTCGGACCTTCCGTCCTACATCTCCGCTTCCCACTCTCGAGGAGAAATTCACTATCACACCGGGTTTTCAACGATCACTCGAAAACGTTTATACCACACAATATCAGTTTTTAACACTCACTGATCAACGTTCATAATCTCATAATGTAACTACACTAACTATCACCTTAAGTGTTGGTCTCTAGCCCGTGTTTCCCTCAAGTGTTAGGAATTATAACCTCTCTTTAGGCATTACCACCTACCCCCACTCCTCTTGGGACGACCTCGTCTCTCACCACACACTCCTCTTGGTGTACTAGTGCAATATAAAGTGAATCCTCACAAATATGCTCTCTAAAACAAATGGTTGTTCTCTAAATAAGGTGAGAACTCAATTAAGCACAACTCAAAGTTACAATCTCTCACAACCCCAATTATACCATGTATGAAAATACTAGAAGCTCAAGTGGGTGTGTGTAACAATGAGATTTAATAAAACAAACTAAACTCAAATAAATCTAGCTTTAAGGAAATGAAAAACAAACAAATAAATAGCTAGATAAGAGTTTAGAAAAACTTCTCTATATGACAACAAGAGAGAGGGAGAAGAGTTGAATACTTAAACACCAATAGATGATCTCCACTTGCTCTTATGAAATTATCTTCACAAGCAAAACTCTTAAACAAGGCTTAAACAACTTTAAACAAACTAAACAAACTTTTTAAACCCTTGTAAAACTTTTCTCTTAAGTTAATAGACCTGAGGATATGTAGGGGTATTTATAGGAACCCCAAAGCCAAGAGAAAACAAGGAAGAAAAGACCAAAAACCCAAAACTGGAACATGCTAGAAAAAACTAGCCATCACAGCATCAGTCGACTAATGGTTTTCATCAGTTGACTAATGAGCTGATCGATAGAGGCATTTTTTAGCTCATCAGTCAACTGACGACCTTATCAGTCGACTGATGAGGTGACCTTATCAATCAACTGATGACCTCATCAGTCGACTGGTCAGTCGACCAAAACAAAACAGAAACTTTTTGTTATTCTAGACATTTTTTCAGTCGACACATCAGTCGACTTACCAGTCGACTGATAACAGGTTATTAGCCTGAATCAAATAGTAAAACTGATTTTCAAACTGCCTTGAAAATAGCAAACAAATTCAGAAAATTATGAAACTTTGGGAAATGATTGTAAACATGATAATACATATGTTATAAAAACTGGTTTTCAAAAAGTATCTCCCATTTGTAAAATATCATTATTTTACAAAAATGTCCAAAAACATGAAACTAAACATACACGTTTTTGACATATTGATTTAAACAAACTTTTGAAACTTTATAAACTGATTTTATAGACTTAATAAAATATGTATAAACTAATATTGAAGTATATAAACTAATAAAACAATGTTTTCACAAAAACACCTATATTTTGATAAAATCAACAAATGTGTGTGTGTGAATAATATGAGCTTAAAGTATTAATACACAAGTATAAATTACAAACACTATAAACTATATACCCAAGCAATCTTGATCTTCAATATGCTCTTCTTGGCAAACTTGCGGATGAAGCTTGAACTTGAATCTTTAACTTGAATTGCATGGCTTCACTCCACTATTTCCTTCAACCTCCATTGGATATGATCGTGAATGCTCGATTCCATCCATCCTCCAACATATTGTTTGCCTAGAATAAATAAAAAATACAAACACTAGACAAACAACATTAGTTATAAATTGTTTGTTAATCATCAAAATAAAAGGACCTAACAACTATAACCAGGATTGTGGCTAGTCCCATTGCTCCAGTCACAAGACCAACATATGAGGTTGGTACGCCCATGACTATTATATCTGAACCAACTCCAACGATTCGTGAGGCTGAGTTAGCGAGGCTAAGCTAAGAACAACAAGCTGAGGGATCTTCAGCTGACATCGGCATGTTTCCCTCTCGTCGTTACCTTAGAATCATAGGTATTGAATCTGGTTCCAACAACTTTTGATTGCTTATTTTTGTTTTTTTCTCGTAGGGCCTTCGTCATCTCTTTATTACTCCATCAAGGAATTGATATCGGATAATGATCCAGACAGCGCTATAATCTGCCTGGAACTTCGCAACTTTACTTCCTTTCTAAGCGCAATGATCGATAAAATCCTTCATCAGGGGTTGTCCTTCGACCAATTTAAGCGATCTCTTGATCATCAGGTGACGGGAATTAAGGAAGAAGGATATCCAGACCTAGCCAATTCCATTGCTGCCGACTTGGCTTGTTTAGAGCAGGAGCTTGAAAAGTTGAGGAACCTCAGGGCTAATGGCGCTTCCACATATATAGCTGCTCAAATGAAATCAAGGCTGAAGAAGTGGTACAACACCTGAGTATCTATCGAGACTGAGCTCCGAAAACAAGAGGGTCGTGTTATACAAATGACAGCAATTCTCTCAAGGAAGGAAAAGACTCAGGCTGAATTGATTAGTTCTTTAACTTCGAGTCGTGAGGAAATAGTCAACCTTGAAAAGGCCTTGAAATATGCTAAGGATTCTCATGTCATCCTTGAAAGTGAATTGACCGGTGTAGAATGCACTCGAAGGCAAATGCTTAAGAATTTGGAGCCTGAAAATGCTAGCCAAGCTGAAATATGAAGCTACGAAGGTACTGAATGCAACCGAGGATTCTATCAGGGCTGATCTGAAGACCAAGCTTGAGCAAGCCTATGCAGAGGAGCTCTCTAGACTAGAACAGCAGATTTGTAGCAGTAAATTATCTTCAGATTGATAGAACCACTTTTGTATCTCTTTTGATTTAACTTCATTAATAAAATAAAGTTTTCTATTTAGTGCACTCCTATTATTATGATTTCTCATTCTGTTTGGAATAAATAACCACAATATTCATAGGATTTGATGACTCCATTTGGTCAATCTTCCTTCACAAAACCCCCCCACTTTGTCGGCAAAGTGATTTGTACAACCAACACTCTCCCATTGTTATCTGTACTACCTTCACTCCCATTTGGTCAAACCTTCTGACAGTTAGGGCTAAAGCCAAAATCCTCTCTTGATTCCATCTATGAACGAGAGGTCCACTCATATTGAACGATCAAACCTTCGGACAGTTAGGGTCATCTCAAACTCCTACCTGGTCAAACCTTCTATCAGTTAGGGCCAACACCAAAACTCCCCCTCAATTCCTTCCATGAACGAGAGGTCCACACCAATTAGATAATCAAACCTTCAGACAGTTTAGGGTTATCCAAATTCTACCCTTTTGCTCATGCCATGTGGCATGACTTAAGATTTGATTCTCAGAGTGGAGATCCCACTCTGAGTTTCCCTTCAAGATTCTGGGAGTGGAGATCCCACTCTGAGTTTCTGTTGGAGCGGAAGATAAAAAAATACCTTCTTCCACTCCGTTAAAGCGAAAGATAAAAAATGCCTTCTTTCCTTTTAACACCAAAACTTTTGAAGCGGAAGATAAGAAAATACATTCTTTCTCTTCAAAACAGGGTTCGTCTTTGCCCCAAGAAAAGACATACAACCTTTTGAAGTGAAAGATAACAAAATACCTGAAATAAAGTAGGCAAAATAATATGCAATAAAATCAATTTTTTTTTATCCACCTACATTCTAAGATCCATACGTAAAACAAGATCCAAGATAGAAAATTACCTGAAGCGTGCAAATTAACAACGAAAAACTGTGTACTCATTGAAATGTTACGCGGCAAATTATAGCGACGCCTCTACTAGTATCCACACGAACTTGTTGGAACTCCGCACGTCAGTGTGCTTGCACTTTGAAGACGGCAGCCTTTGGAGTTTCTCTCTCTTTTTTCTCACGATTTCAGAAGCTCGGTTGGATGATCAAAAGGTCCATCCCATGCCCCTTTTTATAGGACTGTGATGTAGTTTCTCAAATCATAAAGAGATCGGGATTCCAATCATATGGTTTCTCAAAAAATAATTTGTTCAAATCAAATCATATCTTTAAATCGTGATTGATTATATCAATTTGATTGTTAGGAGATAAGTTCATTAAACTTGATCAGTATTTCTTTCAAACGTGATTGATCAAATCAATTCTGATCAATTAATCGATATTGATCAAATCAATCCTTATCCAATTACCCGATAGCCTCACAACTAATCATATCTCTATATGACTTAATTTATGCGGGCTTTCTTAATAACGTTCCAACATATTCTTGTGTGAGACCCAATAGGTTTACACGATGTTGGCAGTGAGCTAAAATACTTTTTCGGCCCACAAGTCATAAGCGGACCCTAGAAGGATATTATGACTACCCAAATCATGTAAAGGTCATCTCAGACGAAACCTAGATCACAATGGACATATGTCGGTCTCTTCATCACTAGATATCTTGATTGAACTCAAGCAGGAAGCGTGTCAACCTTATACAATTCAACCTTTAACTTCTCGCATCTGAATTTAGACTAACTTTTCAATAGTTGACTCTCAACTAATTAGGCATGGCCATGCACTTTCTCAATCTATCTTCTTCGAGGGGCCCAGAGATATCATACTCTCATTTATATGAGAGGGACAAATTCCATCTTGACCATTCACATCCCTCTGCATGATTCATAGCATACCCGATTGATACCTTTATTATTCATTCACATCCCTCTGCATGATTCATAGCATACCCGATTGATACCTTTATTATTATCCGTTTAGGGAAACATTTGGTTACATCAAAGTATACAATCCGCGGCCTCATGTAGGAAACCGAGATAATCTCAGGTCAAAAGACCAAACATAATCATTGTATGAAACCTACTGATGACACATATAATCCATGTAGTGTTTCATAGCGGGTCGGTCCAGTATCATGTTCACCAACATATACCCATGTGATTGACTTGATATCTCATATCCATGATCCGTGAAACATGATCATCAATCAATCCACATACTGCCTATAAAATCATTAGTCTTCCAACCAATGATAAAAGACAAGGACTATTTAGAATAACATCACAATCTAATTACAGAGTTTCACGTTCAAGTCACATACTTAATGATCCATAATAAGTGATTTATTCAAGGGACCGAATAACAGATTATTCATAGAAGTTGCATAAACATAAATTAAACACAATCATCTCTGTGATTGGTCTCTAGGGCATATCATACTAACAATACCTTCTTCCACTTCAAAACCAAAATCTATACATTCCACGCATGGGGGACTTTATCTCGATCCCTTATTAGAGATAAGTTTATATCTAACACATGTTGTCGGATGGTCCATTTCCATAAAAATGACAAAGTCTACGTATTCAACATCGTAGCACCAAAATCCATGCCTTTCATACATGTGGGACTTTATCTTGATATCTTATTAGAGATAAGTTTGCATCTAACACATGCTGTCGGGTGGTCCGTTTCCATAAAAACGATAAAGCCTACGTATTCGATGTCCGTAGCCAGTGGTTATTATTAAATTAATGATCTCTGAATCCATAATTTTTATGCATGGGGGACTTTATCTCGATCCCTTATTAGAGATAAGCCTACATCTAATATATGTAGCCTACATATTCAATATTGTAGCATTAAGTCTAAGAGAGTTTATTCTTTTAGCACAACATTATATGTAGAACGGACTTAGACAATCTACATGCTTGCCCGACTCAAACGATAGTTGGTAAAGGTTCATTAAATCCGTTGATGGCTGAGGGTTTGCCAAAAATCCTATTATGCTTAGATAAGAAGCTTGTGACGACGGATTCGCTCTTCTAGCTTAGAGAGCTTCTCTTCACAAAACTCGTGCAAGCTCCACCTTCAAATTAGCTTTTATGAAGCCTGCGGTGGTAATCAAAGCCTTGGTAACCTCCTCCTCCATAACACTGCTAAATCAACCTCGTGAGTTGTGAAAGGCTATTCAGATTTAATAGTCACTGGCACACCAATTTCATCAGTTGGTCTCGTGACTTGAGCATCCGGGGTAGTCTCAAGTCCAGCCAAAGTCTCCACAATCATTGGATCTAAGGATTTGATGAATTCCATTTCATAAGGAGCCTTGAACGCATTTTTGAAGTCCTTGAGATGTTCGGTAGCCTTTGAGATTGTAGTCATATCAGCACCAATGACTGGTCCTACAATCAAATCTCACACAAAGGGCTCAACCTGGCAAGCGTCTGATGCATTCTCATCTTGCTCTTTACACTCCAATGAGTATACGAGTATAAATTGCTTATCCTTGAACCTTTAATAGGTATATAAGGTTAAACCACTCCCTAAAACTCCAATGAGTATACGAGTATAAACTATTTCTCCCCGCTCTAATGCCTTAAGAGCTTAAATTGTATAGACTCTAGTTACGTACGAGTATAAACTGTGTTTACGCCATAGCGGAAGTCAACACCTGACAAATGATTCAATAGTTTTGCCAAAAGTTAGGCTCAGAATAATTCTATGCCAAATTTACCTATGGGAGCTCAATCGTAATTCAGATGTGAACTCCTTACGAAGATGATCAGTTCAATGTCGACTCAATGACTCAAGCTATTTCCAACATCAACATATCAAATTTAGTTCCAGATTTTGACGATGGTTAACTGATAAACATAGCACCAGAAGTATTTCAGAATACTCGATAAAATACTAAGTAAGCTAAAAATAGAAGAAGTCGAAGAATTGAAGCCATTCACGGGTCATGTTCATGCAATCTCCTCGACAAAAGACTAAAGAGATTGAAAGTAGGGCCTATCTTATCCAAAGTATTCTAGACTCCTCGATAAAATACTGAGGAGGCTGAAAACTTTGGAGGGGGTATCTGTAGACGTCAAAAATTACCTATAGGTCCCAAACACAGATCAAGATGAAGATAAGACAGAGAACATCATCATCCAAGTTAGAGAGGTCATCCGATACAAAGAAGAAGCAAACGAGCATGGAAAACGACGAAACAAAAAGGCTGAAAGCTATCTCACAATTAGTGAGACAGCCTGAGCTGTCTCGAATTCTAAGACACCTAATGGTGTCTCGGGTGCCGAGACAATATATGGTGTCTCGCAAATGGTGAGATCTCGGGACACATTTTTTGATAGTTTTCTCGAGTTTCATGCGGTCCACATGGCTTCATAACTGCTTGGGAACATCCATAAACATGGAGAGGTCATTAAAAACTAAAAATCCATCCAAATCACGGTTGGTTTTGAATTCTTATCTTCAATAACAGCTTCCAAGGGCTATAAATACCCCCTGGCACCCTTGTGCATGGGAACTGAGGTTTTGGCAGATCTGAGAGCAAGTACTCACGAATTTCAGAGGGAGAGACAGAGATTTAGCAAACTTCAATCATAAAGAGAGTTCTCATCATTTTTTTACAGATCTCAAAGGACCTCCACGTTCCCTCGATCTTAAACATCCATTTGATATCGGCAAGAGTGTTTATCTTACATTACTGAGATATCCACTTCTGTTCTTGTTTCTAAAATGAAACATTAATACAAAGCCTTCTTCACGATTAACCAAGATCGTTGAATCAGTGGTACATGGATCAAAGCATCCCCGGCACAGGCAAATATCCCACACAAGCAGTGACTAATCAATAGTTTATGCGTGTGTTTCTAGGGAATATTCCTTTTTGTTTCTTTGTAAAGAAAAGTTTTACAAAAAAAACTCACTCTTTTGTTTTCGTTGTAAATGATAAACGTTGTAAATGGAAGCTGCAATGAAAATTATTCTTGACGCAAACAAGTACGTGTAGATGGTCAAAATATATTTTTACTTAGGATAATGATTAGCTTGGATCTGAGAAGTGAACGTCCATGGGCTAAACACTTCGAAGGGGCCCAAGGTCAAGCCCACAATAATCTATAGCGAAGCTCACTAGACAACCTATGTCGACTCAACTCAACCAAGTCAAACACGAGTCGACATGTCCCAGACCGAGTCAAAAAGGATTATTAGTCGGTCATGCCTAGAGTCAAATTCTGTGTTAAATTTGAACTCACGAAGTGAAGTGTTCGCGTCGGAAATCAATTTCATTACTTTCGAATCCATTACAACTTCAGGCGTTACAACAATTCAAAATAAAGGAAAAATTAAGTCTTTTTATAAGACTTTCCTTACAATGAAAAGAAACAGAAAGATTTTCTGAGAACACACGCAAAGATTGTTTATCGATCTTCTGCTTGCGCGAGATCTTTGCCAGTGCCGGGGTTTATCCGTGGACCACCAAATGATCAGATCCAAAAAACATTCTGTTACCTCACAAAGGAGACAAGAAACTAAAGCAAATATCTCAGCAAGGTGAGATACCCACTCTTCTCGAGAATCACAGCAAGGTGCGATTTCGAGGGAAGTGGATGAACTGGATGCAGATCTCTCGAACTATTCCTCTTTATGCTGAATAAGTCACCGAGATCTCCTTCTCCTCTCTAAAAATTCGTGCTCCTTCACTCTCCCAACCGACAGGGTTTCACCAAGGCTCAAAAATTTCGAATTCATGCAAGTGAAGGCCTTAGAGCTGTATTTATAGGATTTAGAAGCGCTGTTTTTGGATAAGAGCGAACGATTTCATCTTATTCTCAGTTGTAACCACTTAACCATATTTATAGATAACCTCAACTCAGTTGGGGAGGTTATGGATCAGAATTGGAGTAGTTATGGACAGTCTGTGGTGGTTCTGGATAGTCTAAGTTCTGGACAGTCCGCGGTAGTTCTGGATAGTTTGGGGTAGTTCTGGATAGTCTGGAACAGTTCTGGACAATCCGTGGCATTTCTGGACAGTCCGGGGCAGTTCTGGACAGTTTGGAGCAGTTCTAGATAGTCCATGGTATTTCTGGATAGTCCGTGGTTATTCTAGATAGTCTAGGGTAGTTCTGGATAGTCCGAAGTAGTTCCGGACAGTCCACGGTTATTCTTGACAGTCCGAGGTAGTTTTGGACAATCCGGAGTAGTTCTGGATAGTCTGCGGCATTTTTGGACAGTCCGAGCCAATTCTTGACAGTCCGGGACAATTTTGGATAGTCTGCGGTAGTTCTGGATAGTCCGAAGTAGTTCTAGGTAGTCCGCAGTAGTTCTGGACAGTCCGGAGTAGTTCTGGACAATCCGCGGTGATTCTGGACAGTCTGGGGCAGTTCTGGACAATCTGGAGCAGTTCTGGATAGTCCGTAGTAGTTCTAGATAGTTCGAAGTAGTTCTGAATAGTCTATCATGATTATAGATAGTCCGAATCAGTTCTAGATAGCCCACGGCATTTTTGGATAGTCCGGGCCTGGACCGTCTCGGCTAAGGCCGAGACGTCGTTTTCCCCTTTTTGACTGTTTTTTGTCATAATTTCTCGGTCCGATCTCGGAATAACACAATTCAAAATGCATCGGAAAGCTGAAGAAAAGATCTACAACCTTCCATGGGTAAATCATATATGGAGCAGACGAGACATGAGTGGTGTTTCGCCTTTCGTGAGTAAAATATAATTCCTGATTGGACCGTTTATTTGCTATTCTGTCATCCCGTTATCTTGTACGCATCGTCGACTTGCTTCATTCGCTTGTTGACGTCAGATAATCTTTTTTGACTCAGATAATAATGGTCATCATCTTCTCTCCATCTCGAGCTATGTTCGGAAACCTATAAGCAATTTTTGATGCCTACAGATACCCTCTATAAAGTGTTTCAGTCTCATTTCTTTTATAGAAGAGTTTGGAATACTTTGGATATGATAGGCCCAATCTTTGGTTGGTGTAAAAGGACCTGCAATTAGCTTCAGTTCTTGACTTTTTCGATTTTTAGTCTATTCAGTATTTTATCGAATAGCTAAAATTCTTCTGGTGCTGTGTTTATCATCTGACCGTTGTCGAAGTCTCGAATTGAAACATGTGTGTTGATCTCTGATTTTAGCTCATGTCATTGAGTCGACATTGAAATGATTATCTTCATCGGAGGTTCGTATCTGAATTACGATTAACTCCCTGGGATCATCCTTTGTTCTGGAGTTGATCCGAGCCTTGTTTTAGTGAGATTTGATGATGCATTGACCTTCATCGCAACGTGTTGACCAACATTGCTTTCATCATAACACGTTGACCGATGTTGACTTTTATCACAATGCATTTACTGGTGTTGACCCAAGGCTATGCGTTAACCGTCATTGACTCTCATCGTAACGCATTGACTGGCGTTGACTTAAGGCTACACGTTGACCGACTTTGACTTTCATCGCAACACATTGACCAGCGTTGACCAAAGGCTGGGCTTTGACCAACGTTGACCCTAATCACAACTCGTTGATTGACATTGACTTTCATCGCAATGCATTGACCGGCGTTGATTTTCATAGCAACGCACTGACCGACGTTGACTTAAGGCTGCACGTTGACCGGCATTGACCAATAGCTATGCGTTGACCGGCGTAAACACAGTTTATACTCATATGTCAACTGGAGTATACATAGTTTAGGCTCTTAATGATGGGAATATGGCTACCCAGATTGCATTTTTACAAAATTGTGGAATCAAAAACGCAAACCAAACCAGAAACCGCCCAGGATCGGTCCGATAACAGTGTTGTGATTACCTTGGTTCCTCCGTTGATTAAGAAATCAACAGCCGAGGAAGAGAGCTTGCACCTTGGATCTTCACGTCTATGATCGTGTCCTTCCCTCCACGTGAGTAGTGGGACTCCCGATCGTCTCCTTTGAAGTTCCTTCTTCTTCCTTGGATCTCCACACCAAAGAAAAAATATTTCTCTCTATTATTTTGATCACTCAGAAATTAATCCAAGATCTCACGTACATAACAAGAGGAGAGGAGGAAGTATTTATATATCCATAGGGCCAAAAAGGAACTCTAGATCTTAAAAAATAATATTTTAATTCATGTAGGCATGTAAAATTGCTTATAGGTCCCTTAACATGGCTCGGCACAAACCGACGAACCAACGAGGCGACGATAATAACGAATCGCACGCGAGCAACAGAATGCATCCATTCGCGTGCAGAATCAAGCCAACGGTTCGGGGAGTCAACGAGTCATCCGAACAAGAGCGAACTCGAATGAACCACGACCGAATCAAGATTGGTTTCGGACTCGAACTCAGAAGTGGATCTACTGCCTAATCAGGAATCGGATCTACTGCCAAATCAGGTCAACAAATTGAGTCCAGACAAATCAACCGCACAACCGAATCACAGACAAAACGGGAATAACGACAAAAAGACAGGAACCCAAACACCCTGAGGGGCTCGGCCGAAACCGAGCCACTTCAGGGTGGCTCGGCCCATGCCGAGCCACCCCAGGGTGGCCGGCCACTTGTGGCCGAGCCACCTCAGCCCAGATCTGTGCCTAGGCACAGATCTGGGTGCCTATAAATAGGCCAAGGGTTGTTCATTTGAAAAAGTTGGAATTTTTAAAGGGTTGGAACTTTGAGAGCCGAAACTCTGCCGAATTGAAGATCGAGCTTGGAGTTTTGAAGACTTGAGGAGTTGAAGATTCAGATCTGGTTCTCGGCGAGCGTCCACGTCACAAAAGACAGGAGTTCGAGAGAGGTAAAGCTCAGATCTGAGATCTACACGAAACTACACTCCGGATCAAAGCTTGGCCTTTGATCCCGAGAATTAAGGGCGATTATTTCCTTGGTGAACTAATCCCCCCCGGTTATTATTTCCTTTGCGAAATAATACCCGTCGAATCGTGTAGATCCGACCGGATCTAGATCGCGCGGTGGTCCACGGATTAACCCCGGCGTCGGCAAAGAACCCACACAAGCAAGAGACCGCAAAACAGGATCTTGCGATTTGTTCGACACAAAAGGAGAAAGTTGTAATCTTTGTTTATTTTTCTTTGATTTTCGTTGTAACCGGATCTAAAAAAGACCGGATCTTTTGTAACTCAAAAAGCTGTTATTGAGGATGACAATGGAATCAATTACAAAGAAAGACACGATTTTTCCCGCGAACAATCTGGCGACCACAGTGGGAGCCACTGATCTCGCTGCCGAGATCGTCACGTCGCAGCCGCGGATCTCAATCTCGGTCATGGAGGAGGTCGAGTATGAATTCGACCAAGACAAGTTTGAGGAGTACCTTTCATCCTCGTCCGGATCAACTTCCCCCCGCAAGTCCAAGAAGCTCTCCTCCAGGAGAAAAGCTCGTTGGTTCGAAGAAGTTCAGAACGCCAACGAAGCTCTCACCCCGGCTGACGCCAAAGTTGCGCCGGGTGAAGTTCCACCGACCTCCAACGAGGTCAAACCTATTCTTGTCAACGCTTCTACTATTGAAGGCGTTGTGACTCTCTCAAAGAGAGCCCGCCAGAGGCGACGTCAACGCCTTGTTGAGGGCGTTGTGACTCTCTCGAAGAGAGCCCGCCAGAGGCGACGTCAACGCCTTGCGCGGCAATTCGCCAAAGCGATGGAGTCCACGGACGGGGTCCGCTACAACGTGGATCTGAAGAATAGGAGAGGCAAACAGCCTCAACAACTGAAGAATGGCGGTTCCTCCAAGCCGCCGACGAACGAATGGATCCGGGTCAAACGGAACCGTTCGACACTTGAAGAGCGGATTCACAAACGCCGCGCACTGCTTGCACAAGCAAGAATCCTCGTGCAGAAGGCTGAGGAATTGAAGAAAGGAAGAGTGGTCAAGAAGCCACCGTCAACCCGCCAAGTGTGGAGGCCGAAGCAGCCTCCAACCAAAGTTCAACCTCCGGTGAATCAACCAAAGTCGCCGGTAATCCCAATAGCTTCTCCGGGAGATCATGCAGAATCGTCCCAAAGGAAGAAGCCAGTCTTGGAGCGTCTCGGTCCACTTTCTGATGAGCGAGTCAAAGCTCCTGTTCAAGATCGTCTGGGCCCAATGAAGAAGCCCCAGACGACGCAGCATGCTGGGGGTCGCCGTCACCTCCAACATGACAAAGAGACCAGGGCGGTCATGCACACCAACTTGTGCATTGAAGTCCAGGAGACCGCCGAGAACTCACGCCCAAAAAGGCTTGTTTCGAGGCGCGTGACTTTTGAAAGCCCGAAGAAGGCAGTTCCCCCTCAGAAGGAAACATTATCGTCTGATGACGATAATATTATACCTGAGAAGTCGTGCCAACACACGATAGGTTACTCCGATCGTCAAGCAGACGAGTTGTACTATCGTGCTGGGGGTACGAATAAAACCAGGAAAAGGAGTCCCCAAAAACAGGAAACTCAGTGCCCCTGTTCCAAACTCATTCGGGCAGTATTGTCTAAATGCAACTGCATCAAGGAGGTCCCCGAACGAGTTTTGGTTTTCGAAAGGCTCAGTACCGAAACGCCGAAGACAAGGCCTAGGCGTTTCCGACGAAGAAGAACGGTGGTTGAAGAGGGAGAATTTCCGAGGGTCACCACCAATATGACCAGCAGAGGGACATCGGCGCGAGATAATCTCGAGTCAATTCTGAAAGCATCCCGGCCTAGAACCCGTCTGCAGTCCGGGTAGGGTTCGAACAAGACTCCCTTCAGAAGATGAAGAATCTGATGCCGGCTCCGCGGTCGCATCAGATAATACAGTATCCAGCGAGGGACAACCCCGCGAGGCACTTATGATAAGTGCGGAGCAAGTGGCCAAAATGCTTGAAGATGCCTTAGCTAAACAACAGGAAACCTTCAGGTTCAAAATGCAGATGGCCATGCAAAACATGAGAGGAATGCATGACCAGCAAATCCAGGCATTGACGAACCAGCAAGGCGAGCCAAGTCGTCGTAACCCGGTGAATCTGGAAGACGAAGACACTAATGAGACGCATAATAATCCTCCCGTCAATGCAGGGGGTGGTAACGAGAATGTCAACGCAGACTCAAGTGAAAACTTGAAAATTAAAAATCTCGAGAGCAAAATCAACATGTTGATTTCCGCTCAAGAAACGAAGAAAACAGACATTCCTTGTCCATACCCAAGAGAGTGGGAATCAATTCCATATCCGGCGAAGTTCAACCTAATTAACTTCACGCCGTTTAATGGGATGGGTTCCCCCACTCAACATTTGATTTACTTCAAATCACACTTGGGAGTAATCTCCGGCAATGAGCCTCTGATGGTGCGGTCATTCGTCGGCACTCTTCGCGAAGCCGCCTTCGATTGGTATTGCCGCCTCAAGCTAGGTAGCGTGAATAGTTAGGATGACATGGAGACCAAATTCCTCGCCAACTTCTTCGACGACGACACAGAGATATCCATCGGGTCGTTGCTTGATGAGAAACAGAAAGACGGGGAATTGGTGGACACCTTCGTCAAGAGGTTCCGGAACAAGGCGATGAACTGTCGGGACCCGATCACCAAGGAATTCATCCTCCAGACGTGCCACAACAACCTCGCACTGGACGTGTTGGAAGCAATGGGGACAGCACCGTCCAAGACATGGAAGGATCTGAAGGTCCGAGGAGAGTAGGCCGAACGATTCATCAGAAGAAAGAAGGCGGAGAGAGGCCAACAGGCGAATAATGCTCCGCAACAGAATTTCGTCCCACGGGGGAAAGGTAAGGCACATGCTAATGCAGTTGATGCTAACCAAACCTTTCAATTGCAACCTCAGCAACAACAACAGCGGCAGCAGCAACGAGCGCCACAACAATCGTAGTCACAATGGCAACAACGACCTCAGAAGCAGAAGTCTTCAGAGCCAAGATTTCCCAAAGTGTACTCCTTCAAAGATGACAAAGTTCCCGGCATCTTCAAATACTTGTTGGAGAACAACAAAATTCAGCTGCCGGCGATTGTGGATCAAGAAGGGGCTAGCAAAGTGACAGAGCCGAGGTATTGTGCATACTACAGAGCGGTCCATCACCCTACGAAGTTGTGCTACCACCTCAAAGACAAAATCCAGGCACTAAATGATGTAGGCGTCATAACCCCGAAGCCGTCCAAGAATGTTGGAGCAAACGCGGTTTCAATCAGCTTTGGATCAGTGCCCACAGCATGGTTTGAACCAAAACGCATCACCAAAGTGGGAATGAAGACAGTAAACGACGACCCGCATGGACAGCGCCAAAAAGGACTTGTGCCACATACAGCTCCAAACGGCGAAATCCTCTGGGTTCACCCCGACCTGATTGAAGATGAACAATGGGCCGGGTCGTTATCCAAGAAGAAGTCCAAAGGGAAAGGAAAGTCTTGCTGCGGAGTCTCTGCTATCCCAGGAGAAGATGACGAAAGAATACTAGCTTTTCCGCTCTCTGAAGAAGAACAAGAAGTTTTTGCAACCCGAAGCGGAAATGAGTATCACTACAACTATCCACCACCTAGTGAGCAGGGGGTGAATAAACGGGGACCAGCCAAAACTCTCACGGAGATGGGGGTGATTACAAGTCCTACACCGGGCGAAGAAGCTCGACGACAGCCGGTGAATAAACCGAAAGAGAAGAATCCCCAGGAAATTCAGAATCCGAAGCAGTCTCGTTTCAGTCGCCCGATTAGACAAACCGGAAAGCTCGAAGACTCCGTAAGTCTTCGATATAATGGCTCAATTAGCCAATATTCCAGCACGGATAACGCTGTTTGAATTGTTACGGCTGTCCAAGGAAACTAGGGAGGCTTTGCAAGAAGCGTTGGCCAATTCAGAGGTGTTTCTGACTCAAATCAAGCCAGTGCCTGATGAATTGTTACGGCTGTCCAAGGAAACTAGGGAGGCTTTGCAAGAAGCGTTGGCCAATTCAGAGGTGTTTCTGACTCAAATCAAGCCAGTCTGCATTACCTTCACCAAAGAGGACATGCAGACGAAGAATTCGAACCACGATCGACCGCTATATTTTATCGGATACATTGGCTCCAGCGAAGTCAACCGAATCCAAGTGGATCCGGGTTCCGCTGTGAGTATTATGCCGCTTCGCCTTATGCATAGCCTTGGCATTCCAGTCAGTAAATTGGCGTCTACGGGCACAGTCATTTACGGATTCAACACCAGCGGGTCAAGACCTTTAGG
>NC_033794.1:28650202-28650676 GCF_001876935.1 Asparagus officinalis
AACAAGACTTACCTTTTCCTTTTGACTTTTTCTTGGAAGAGGTTCCAGTCCATTGTTCATCTCCAACCAAATCTGGATGGACCCAAAGAATCTCACCATTAGGGGCTGTGTGCGGCACAAGTCCTTTCTGGCGCTGCTTGTGAGGATCATCGTTCACTGTCTTTACTGCTGCATTTATTACTGGTTCATGCTGGAACCAGTTTAAGGGAACAGAACCAAAGCTAATCGATACTGCATTTGCTCCCACTCTCTTCTCCTTCGGCTGCTTCATTGTGATGACCCCGACATCGATTAGAGCTTGGATCTTGTCTTTAAGGGCATAGCATACCTTGGTAGGATGGTGCACCGCTCTATGGAATGCGCAGTATTTTGGATCATTGACTCTCTTGGCATCTTCCTGATCCTGGACCAGAGGTAATTTGATCTTGTTATTCTCAATGAGGTACTTAAAGATACCGGGGACTTCATCTTCTT
>NC_033794.1:28650862-28654115 GCF_001876935.1 Asparagus officinalis
TTATGACAGGTCTCGAGGATGAAATCTTCGCTGACCGGATCCCTGCAATTCATTGCTTTATTTCGGAATCTCTTCACGAAGTTTTCGACTGTCTCACCATTCTTCTGTTTCTCCTCAAACACTGTGCTGATTGAGACCTCAGTGTCGTCGTCGAAGAAGTTCGTCAGAAACATATCCTTCATGTCGTCCCAACTGCTGATACTCCCCGGTTTGAGGCGACGATACCAATCGAAGGCCGCTCCGCGAAGAGTGCCAACGAATGACCGTACCATTAAGGGTTCATTGCCGGAGATTATTCCTAAGTGAGACTTAAAATATATTAAGTGTTGGGTAGGGGAACCCTTTCCATCAAACGGCGTAAAGTTGATTAAATTGAACTTTGCCGGATATGGAATTGATTCCCACTCCCTTGGGTATGGACATGGTATGCCGGACCTTTTTACCTCTTGAGCATTCATCAACGCATTGATTTTGCTCTCCAAATCCTTCATCTTCTTGTCTTCACTCGTACCTGTCTTCGAGTGGCTTTGGGGAGAGGTAACGTGGTCCTCTTTTACATTATCATCTACAGGACCACTTCCGTTGTCGTTGTTGACAGGGGGAATAGTTATGTTGACATTATTCCCTTCCCGTTCATTCTCATCTTGATTCTGATGATTGGGTCGAGTGGGTTCTCCTTGATGAGTTGTCAGAGCCGCGATCTGCTGATCATGCATCTCTCTCATCTGCTGCATGGCCATCTCCATCTCGAACTTGAAACTTTCCTTCTACTTAGTCAGGGCATCTTCAAGCATCTTGGTTACTTGCTCGGCGCTGTCCCGCACTAGACGCCGTGTCATCGGATGCTATAGCCGAGTAGGAGTCTGAACCAGCATCTGACGCCTCCTCTTCCAAAGGAAGTCCCTTTTGCATCCTTTGGTAATTCCTTCGCCTATTGGTCCCTGATCGCAATCGAGTCATACGCTGGGATATTTCGGCAAACTGATCTGGGCTAAAGCATCGTGTCGATTTGCCTCTGCCGGTCATATTAGCAGACACTTCTAGGAATTCGTCCTCTTGGCGGGCAGGCTTCTTCCTACGGAAACGCCTTGGCTTGGTCTCGGACGTTCTGGTGGAAATTCTCTCGAACACCGAAACTCTCCTTGGGGCTTTAGTACAGCAGCATTCTGACAGTACCGCCTTGATTATGTTGGCACACGGACAGTGAGATTCCGTGTCTCGAGCATCTCTCTTTCGAGACTTACCCGCACCCCCAGCTCTATAGTACAACTCATCAGTTTGATAACTGGAGCAACCCATAGAGTGTTGGCATGACTTCCCAGGTATAACACAATCATCATCAGACGAATGTGTTTCCCTCTGGGGATATGACGCTTTATTAGCGTTTTCAAAAGTCGCTCGTTCAAGTCTACGCTTTTGCGAGCGTGAAAACTTAACGGGCTCTTGAACTTCGACACGCAATCCAATGCGGTCGGTAACAGGGGCTTTCCCTCTGTTATCTTTTTTGGGGGGATTAGCACAACCCCCGGTCTGGTTTGTTGTTTGGGGACCTTTCAACGGTCCCAATCGCTCCTTGACAGGTGCTTTACCTCGGTTTTCCGGTAAAGGGGTCGGTAACATGGGCTTTCCCTTTGTTATCTTTCTTGGGGGGATTAGCAAGACCCCCAGTCTGGTTTGTTGTTTGGGGACTTTTCAACGGTCCCAATCGCTCCTTGACAGGTGCTTTACCTCGGTTTTCCGGTAAAGGACCGAGACGACCTTTCAAAGGAACCTTGGATCTAGGAAGACCCACGTTCTTACCTGGCTCCGCCGGAGGGGCAAGGGAAACGGGATCTGGATTTGATGAAGGTTGGACAGCAATTCCGTCCACTTTTGCCTTTGGCGCCGGCTTCGCCTTTGGCACCCACATCTGCTTGTGTTTTGACGGCTTCTTGACCGTCTCTTCTTTCTGCATCTCTTCCGCTTTCTGCAGAAGGACTCGGGCATGCGCAAGCAATGCGCGACGTTTCTTGATTCGCTCTTCGAGGGTTGAGCGAGTCCTCTTGACACGAACCCATTCGTTCGTTTCTGTCTTGGAGGAGGAGTGGGTCGTTCACCGTTGTTGCTCCTGGCGCTGTCTGGACTTGAGATCCTCATTGTAGCGGATCCCGTCCATTGATTCTGCGGCCTTGGCCAGTTGTCGCGCAAGGCGCTGACGCCGTCTCTGGCGCGCCCTCTTTGACAAGGTCGGAACACCTTCAGCAGTTGACTTCACGGCGGAAGGGAGATCTGGATCTGCAACTTTGACCACGTTAGACGCCATTGGAGCGTCGCGGTGAGTAAGTGCAACGACGGCGAGGGGATCTTGGATCTTCGATCCTGAGGGCCCGCGAGCACTCTTGGAAGATGAAATCTTCCTGCGCCTGTTTGGAGAAGCGGATCTGGAGGAGGAGGAAGAGAGGTACTCTTCAAACTTCTGTTGATCGAACTCGTATTCGATCTCTTCGTTCACCCGGATCTTGAAGGCCGGTTGCGTCACGACGGCCTCGGCAGCGAGGCCGTTGGCTCCCACTGTGGTCGCCAGTTTGTTTTCGTCGAAAGTTGCCTTCATCATTGATTTCATTAAAACTTTAAACGTTACAAATGAATCCAAACAACAAAGAAATAAAAATTACAACTTTCTTGAAAATAAACACAAGATCCGTTCGTCGTCTCTTGCTTGCGTGGGTCTTTAGCCTGTGACGGGGACGTCGATATCCTTGGACTACCTGGCAATCAGATCTGATCCAGAGCTTCGTCGATCCGCGAGGAGATCTAGAAACTTGAAGCGCCTATCTCGATAAAAGCGAGATATTTGCTCTTCTTAGTATTACCACAACGGGATAATACTAAGGATCGGGTACGGGTGATGTAGATCTGACGAAGAAACTCTCTTGCGTTGAAGTGCTCGATCACTCTTCACTCCGGCAGGGCTTCGCCAATTCTCCAAAATTCCAGATCTGAAAAAATGAGGCCTAACGCTTGTATTTATAGGCATGAGGGATTGCGAAGCGGTTAAAACCGCTTAAAGGGGTCAAATCCGCGCTGAGACACCCTAGGGGTGTCTTGGCCTGGCCGAGACACCCTTGGGGTGTCTCGGCTAAACCGAGACACCCTAGGGGTGTCTTGGCCTGGCCGAGACACCCTTGGGGTGTCTCGGCTAAACCGAGACACCCTTGGGGTGTCTTGGCTTGGCCGAGACACCCTTGGGGTGTCTCGGCTTGGCCGAGACACC
>NC_033794.1:28654932-28659256 GCF_001876935.1 Asparagus officinalis
TGCGGATCTAGGGTTTTTTGTAAAAAAACCATCTTCTTCTTTCTCAACCCAAGGTCACGGGCCTTATTTCTCCCCAATTTTTTTTTCTCCAGCCGCTCCTCCTCCTCCAGGCGCTCCTCCTCCTCCTCCTCCAGGGGATCTCCTCCAGGCGCTCCTCCTCCTCCTCCGAAGTGCTGACGTGCCTAATCCTAGGGAGGCCAACGCCGAAGCCCTATCGAACAGATCCTGATCAGTTTGAGCAAACAAATCCTGAGCTCAAGCTCGAGCCTAGATTAGGTTCCTGAGCGCTCATCCTCCAGGCGCTCCTCCTGCTCAGGATCTCCTCTAGGCGCTCCTCCTCCTCCTCCTCCTCCTCCAGGCGCTCGAGCTTATGATCTCCTCCAGGCGCTCATATCGAGGTATTATATGCATTTTTAGATGGTGAGAGCATCATTTTGACATGTCATTATAAGTTTCATGCTGGTTATGTATATGGTAGGAAAATCAACGAAATAAGCAGTTCCATTCTAGCATAGGTTTGGTGAACAGATCGTCATTTGAATTGATGGATACCATTCCATGATATGTTCTTATATGTGTCAGAAGTATCTATTTTCTGAAGCATTTCCCTTAAACCTAAAACAACTTTAGAATCTCCTAGTTTAAGATACTGAGATCAAGCACACCACCCAGAACTGTTCCCACTTCTCTCTCGCCTGTTTCAGACTCACGAGTACTTATAACAGAGTGCCCTACTCTTTAAGCCAAGAAATGAGATACGTTCATTATTTATCATTTTTAAAACATCAAGTGCTTTAGGATTCACCACAATTTGTAAAATGCGGCAAAGTTCTTCAGGTCTGTGAGTGAAACCCGAAATGTTTGGTATTTGGTTGAAGAGTGAACTGAAGATCTCTGAGAAATAACCATCTGAGGTTTCATTTTAGGGCCTGTTCGTTTGCCCTAAAAAAAATAGGAAATCAAAGAAATGGAAAATGAAGAATTGTTTTGGAGTGTTCGGTTGGCTAAAAAAAAAGGAAATCAAAGAAATGGAGATGAGATGAGATGAGTTGTCACATTATTATTGGATGGTGTGAGTGATTTTTTAAGAAAACTAGTTTTGATGTTGTTCGGTTGGCAAAAAATTTAAGGAAATGAATTATAAGAAACCTATTTCCTGTAGTTTTCTTGTTTTCTTTTGTTCGGTTCATTCTTAAAAATAAGAATTGAAATGAGATGAGATGAGTTGTCATTGTATTATTGGTTGATGTGAAGAAAGATTAAGAAATGTGTTTTCACAACTTTTTGAGATGAAATGGAAGAAATGAAATGTTAATGAGATGAGGTGAATTGTTATAATATTTTATTCGATGATGTGAGTGATTTGAAATAATAAAAAGAGATGAGTTGAGTGATGTTTGGATGAAAATAATATTTTATTAGATGTGATGGATGTGTTGTTAGATAAAAATAATATTTTATTATATGTGGTGGATGAGTGGTTAGATGAAAATAATATTTTATTAGATGATGTGGATAAGTTGTTGGATGAAAATAATATTTTATTGGATGTTGTGGGTGAGTTTTAGGGATGGAAATGGAAGAAATGGGTTATTTTGAGATTTCCACTATTTCCATTTCCATTTCTTGCTTTTTTGAAAACAAACGAACAGCCCCTTAAACGAGATAAAAAGTACTTTGACAAGTTTACTGCAATACGTCACTTTTCATTAGGTAAGTAGTTTTCTATTAACTTTCTTTGAGAGGTTCTCACCACAAGCCAGAATAAGAAACCAGCCAAAATATTTGGGATAAATGTCGCCATACCTATCTTCTTCTTTTTGCAGATAAAATATGAAGAACTTTTCGGAAGAGTTCAGTGGAGAAGAAGATGAGGGTTTAGTTCAAAGAAGATGTTATTGTGGGTTAATTTGTAGAATATGGATGTGCAAGCAAGGACACAATAAGGGCTTGGAATTTTATGGATGCTCGAGATACAAGGGACCTAATTGTAAGGGTTGCAACTTCTTCGAATGGGTGGATGATACCAAGATCACAAAAAAGCTGGAAAAGCTGGGGAAAAATGATGAGGTTTTGAAAAAAATGTTGAATGGTGTATTTTATATTTAAAATTTATAAGTATCGTTGTACTGATATTGTTGTTCTGTGTTATAGTAAAATGACTGAGCATGTGAGAAGAATGTTATAGTCAAATGATTGAGCTCTGTGTTATACTAAAAATTTTATAAGTATCGTTGTACTGATATTGTTGCTCTGTGTTATAGTCAAATGACCTTAATAAATGCTATGTAATAAGGGGCCTGATCATAGTTCAGTGGTTATGAGCCAGAAAAGCATTGGAAGTACTTGAGGTTCAAGACATCAATACGTTGCCCAACATGTTGCATTAGACTCAAAGGACCACTAGATCCTTTCACCTGAATGCTGATCCATTTTTTCAGGTCTACTATCATCAAAGGACCACTAGATCCTTTCACCTGAATGCTGATCCATTTTTTCAGGTCTACTATCATCAGTTACATATTTCAACTTGTACATTATGCCTACATATATAAAACATATCCATATCCATATATACATGTTCAAAGATTACAGATCAGCTCAACAAATATATTAGAAAATCACAGAACTCAGATATATAGATGATCAAGCATAAGGATGATCATGACAGGGGTTTCAACATATATTTACTAAGTTTTCAAGAGTTCTTTACACCAACAACTACCATAGTTTGAGGTATCTTTGAACATACAAATACTCGAGCAGTCCATCGGTACATAGCAGCTTACACAACATCAGCATTGACGAACCAAAGAATATTATAGTTTTGTTGATGGATGAAAATGATTACACAAGTTAACAAATTCTGTTATGCCACAATACTGCAATATGGTACACAAAAGACTGCAACGTTTTACATCTTCACAACTCTCGCTATTTAATCTTCAAAAGTTTTGACGAGTTTTGTTCAAGAAATCAGTATGAACAAGCAAGAGGAGGCTCGGGGAACACTGACACTACTGCTTTTGTTTCTTTGATGATGGTTCCGATTGTGAGACCACCTACAAAACAATTGTCTTGATTAGTATCATGCGCATGTCGAAAATATGATGCCAAAAATAATAAGTTATGTATGCAAAATAGATCTCAGCAGATTAATGCTTCAAGTTGCCCGATCTACAACAAATTGTGTTGAATAGGGTAGAATACAAACTAATAGTCAATTGATGTCTAAATCATTAATACTTAAGTAAGTTCGTGTGAATTTAGTTAAACAGTAAAAGTTAGGGGTGTTTGGCAGGAGATAGTTGCAGTGTTTGTCATATGTTGTTTTCACCTCTGTTTTGTTTTCACTTTGGCAATTGATTATTCCCAATAGGTGTTCTGCTTGTTAGATGTCATTTCAAGTAACTTAGTTGTGACGCTCCTATTTTCACACATGGCTGTAGTCCAAGGTGAACCTAGATATGTCAAACCTATCATGTACCCATACTGTGCAACAACACGTTTCATTATCATAGTAATATCTCTCTAGTGGAATCAACAACAAGTATAGGTACAAAACAGGCAAAATAAGGGAAATAAATGCGTTAGACATGATGTAGAAAGAGATATCTAATAAATATAATCTTGTCTCAATTGAATAAACTGAAAATAACTGAAGTCTAAAATAAATGTGAAGCATCTCAATATGAGTCAACTAAAAATAAACTAAGGCACAGAGCCTTTACAAGATAAAATACAAAACTCTAAATGTCTGAAAGAAAATATCAACAATGGTGGAGTCTCATCTACTAAAAACATGTGACATCGATTATGCTGGAAGTCTCTCATCTGGCGGCTCTCTGGAACTCTGAGCTATTGCTGAAAGGAATTGGAAAATAAAAAGAGAAACAACAAGAGCGTCAGACTACTACAGCAAGATCATCTCCATCTGTCCCCAGAGGAAGGGCTACTAGATATGATGGAGACTCTATCTATTAAGCATAGTCTTCATAGGTCATTTACACTGTATCTAAAAGGAATTAATATTTAGAAACCTACAATACGAGACGTAGTATGTTGAGCGAAATAATCCATACAAGGAAACTCTCATGTATATATCATATGTCTCAAATTGTAGATAACTAAATATCAATACCGAACTAAGAATAAACAATCTAAATAGAATTAATAATTAGAAACTCACAACATAAAACTGGTACATCGAGTGAAATAATCCAAACAAGAAAATCCTCATGTATATACCATATGTCTCTGTTTGTGGGAAATTTTGTAATAAAAAGAATATAAGGAAAGAATTGCGTTTGATTTTATTCTCTCT
>NC_033794.1:28660256-28672991 GCF_001876935.1 Asparagus officinalis
TTTAATCAATTTAAAACAAAACCCAATCTTCCCAAATAGGATAGTAATCTCCTTTTCAGACCCTTATCTGAGACTCTGCCAAACACAGTTAAGTGTAAGCACAGTTAACTAGGTAAATGACCGTTTGAAAAAGTCGCGGTTGACTGAAGGAAAAATCGGTCGTCCAAAATAATACTTCGGTCGACCGAAAAATCACGTCGGTCGACCGATCGAAAAATTCGGTCGACCGCGAGCTGCTTCGAAACGACCGATATAGAAATCGAAATTTCGGTCGACCGCACCGGTCGACCGACGACTTCTCTGGAAAATACTAACGAGTGGCCATGAGAGCGGTCGACCGGACCGGTCGACCGCTTTCTGATATATTGCAGAAAATAGTTTTTTTTGACCAACTTGAAATATTTGTAAAATATTTATTTGACCTCTGAAAAATCTGAAACTTTGTAAAATGTTTTTAATACTAAAAACAAACTGTTTAGAAATGGAATTTTGCAGATAGGTCCTCATACTTATGAAAAATAGTATTTTGTGAAAAACGCTTAAAACCTAAGTATGAAATCGTGTGTGTGATTCCCAATAGCTTCAAGTAACCTCAGTAACTCTTTGCCTACATTCTAACACTAGAGAGAAAAAAACAAAAGAAAGCTAATATCCTCATATATAAAGAACAATACTTGAGCTTTGATATAGCTTGAATCGGATGAAGCTTGTATTCGAATTTGTCGTTCTTAAAATAACGTTGCTTCATCTCTTGGCCTCCTCCTCCTTTGTATATCATCGTTGTAGCATATATTCCATCCATCCTCCATTAATGGCACTAACGAGCTTGATAAATGAACTTACTACATTTACATTCAATAAGCCATTAGTACCGATAATGGTGGTTGTAAGAACATCATCAAAACATAAGGGCTAACAGTTCTCCCCCAAATCACCAAGAACAACCTAGGGTTTTAGATAGGGGAGAGGGGGCTAGGGTTTTCTCTGGTCTGAAGGTGAGAGGGGGTGTTTTCGGGTGAGAGGGGATATATACAAACAGTTAAACCCAACCCAAACCCGAACCAAATCAAAACAGACCCGAAACCTATAAAAACTGGAAATCACGTATCAGTCGACTGATGTGTCGACCGATACAGTCAGTCGACTGATGTGTCGACTGATCTGGAAAAATTCAGTTTTTGTGCATGTCTTGTTTATTTTCAAAACCAACGCACAAAACTCTACACTCATACTCTCATATCATCTCAAATAACTTGTTATCATGCACATCAATGACCTCAAGCTATTTATCATAAAAGAATTATTTATTTACTAATAATTCATATATATATTATAAAAATTTTCGGGGTTCTACATTCTTCCCCCCTTAGAAGAATTTCGTCCTCGAAATTCGAAAACTATATGCATCTCACAACATGAACTTCCCAATAAACATATAGAGATATTTATACTTAACGATCTAAAATGGTAATACTCCCGCTCAACCCTAATCTAGTGGAACTAGTATGTCGGGTGAAAAATCCAAACAAGGAACCCCCATATATATACCATGTGTTCCAAAGGATTAAGAATTAAGCGAGAATGTCCTCATTCTAGCGTTAAATATAAACATAACCAAAAATATAACATAAAGTAATATATATAACATAATAAGAATTAATTTACCTGCTCAACCAAGTGTGGGTAGTCGCGACGCATGTCCTCTTCGCGCTCCCAAGAAATCTCCTCAATGCCTCCTCGGTTCCACTGAACTTTCACTAAGGGAATCACCTTATTCCTAAGTCTCTTGTCCTCTCTGGCAAGAATACGAACTGGAATCTCAACAGTAGTCAAATCCTCCTGAAGCTTAATTTCTGGTGTATCCAATACCCGCTGCTGCTCCTCATCATGCAAGTGTTTCTTGAGCATAGAAACATGAAATACATTGTGTATACTAGACATCGATGCTGGAAGATCTAGTCTGTATGACACAACTCCAATGCGCTCCGAAATCTGGAATGGTCTAATATATCTCGGCGCAAGCTTCCCCCATCGTCCAAATCGCTGCACGCCCTTCATAGGCGATACCTTCAACATAACTGAATCCCCAATTTGAAACTCCAAGGGTCTTCGCCTCTTATCTGCATAGCTCTTTTGCCGACTCTGAGCGGCTAGAATCCGCTCCCTGATCAATGCTACCTTCTCAGTAGTCTGCCTCACCAGCTCTGGCCCAAGCATCAAGCTGTCCTCTGGCTCAGCCCAACATATCAGCGATCTACAGGGCCTCCCGTATAATGCCTCATATGGCGCCATACCGATCGTCGCCTGATAACTATTGTTATAAGCGAATTCTACCAATAGAATATGATCCTCCCAGCTGCCTTGGAAGTCAATGACACATGCCCGCAACATGTCCTCCAACACCTGATTCACCCTCTCCGTCTGACCATCCATCTGGGGGTGGAATACACTGCTATAAGGTAGTATGCTACCAAATGAGTCCTGGAAACTCCTCCAAAAATGTGAAGTGAACACCGAACCTCGATCCGATACAATCATGTCTGGAACTCCATGAAGTCGAACTATTTCCCGGATGAATATCCTCGCATATGCCTCGACAGTATATGTAGTCCTCACTGGAATGAAATGGGCCGACTTCGTCAACCGGTCCACAATCACCCAAACTGAATCATTCCCCTTCTTCGACTTCGGCAACCCCATAATAAAATCCATGGAAATGTCTGCCCACTTTCACTCTGGAATGGGTAAAGGCTGAAGTGTCCCTGTCGGTCTCTGATGCTCTGCCTTTACCTGCTGATAGGTAAAACATCTAGCCACATAGTCTGCAATCTCTCTACGCATACCGCTCCACCAGAAATGTCTCTTCAAGTCCTTGTACATCTTGGTGGTTCCTGGATGCACTGTGTACCGAGTACGGTGTGCATTATCAAATAACTCTCTCTTCAGCTCTACACTGGCTGGCATAACCAATCTACCCTTCATCCGTAGACCTCCATCAGCTCCAATGGTCCAATAAGTCTTAGGCTCTTTGGAAATCTCCTCCTTTCGGATTTGAATCCAAGAGTCTCCCAACTGAGCTCTGACAACTCTATCACTCCAAGATGGCTGCACTGTCACAGCTCCCAAAAATGCATGGGTTCCACCAATCTCGGGTCTAAAATCAAACTGGCTAAGAGTGATAAGGGTGCAATGAGCACCTCAAAGCCGCAATCTGATGTCGACGCTTCCTACTCAAAGCATCCGCTACGACATTCGCCTTTCCCGGGTGATACTGAATAGCGAACTCGTAGTCCTTGATAAACTCAATCCATCTCCTCTGTCTCTGGTTGAGTTCCTTCTGGGAAAAGAGGTACTTCA
The DNA here is from genome assembly GCF_001876935.1 of Asparagus officinalis. NCBI lineage: Eukaryota > Viridiplantae > Streptophyta > Magnoliopsida > Asparagales > Asparagaceae > Asparagus > Asparagus officinalis. Next base: position 28,663,614 of record NC_033794.1, read on the forward strand.
GACTCTGGTGGTCTGTGAATAACTCAAACTGCACTCCATATAAGTAGTGCCGCCATGACTTCAGTGCAAAACCCACCGCTGCTAACTCCAAGTCATGAGTGAGATAGTTCTGCTCATGCACCCTCAACTTCCGTGAGATATAAGCTACTACCCTCTGAGTCTGCATCAATACGCCTCCTAAGCCTGCCAACAACGCATCTGTATACACAACAAATGTCCTGTCACTGCTCGGAATAGTCAGAACAGGCGCTGTAGTCAACTTAGTCTTCAAAACATCAAAAGCCTTCTGGCACTCCATGCTCCATATGAACTGTACACCCTTCTTCATAAGGTGTGTAATCGGCACCGAAATCTTTGAGAAGTCCTGAATGAACTTCCTATAATATCCAGCTAAGCCCAAAAAGCTGCGAATCTCTGTCACCGTCTTCGGTGGCTCCCAATCAAGAACTGCCGTGACCTTAGCTGGGTCCACTGCTATACCCTTTCTACTGATGACGTGGCCAAGAAATCTGACTTCTGAAAGCCAAAATTCGCACTTGCTGAACTTGGCATACAGCTGATGCTCCTGCAGAGTCCTCAATGCTATTCGTAGATGCTCCTTGTGATCTGCCTCCGATCTCGAGTAAATGAGAATATCATCGATGAAAACGATCACAAACTGATCTAAGAAAGGACGGAAAACCCGGTTTATCAAGTCCATGAATACCGCGGGTGCATTGGTCAACCCAAATGGCATGACCAAGAACTCGAAAGATCCATATCTAGTGAGAAAGATGGTCTTGGGAATATCCATCTCCCGAACCCGCAACTGATGACAGCCAGAACGAAGATCAATCTTCAATAAATACTACGCTCCCTGCAACTGGTCAAACAAGTCATCAATCCTAGGTAGTGGGTACCTATTCCGGATAGTGACCTTGTTCAACTCTCTATAATCTATGCATAATCTCATACTACCGTCCTTCTTCTTCACGAAGAGGACCGGCGCGCCCCATGGAGAATGACTCCGGCGAATAAAACCCTGAGCTAACAACTCATCCAACTGGGTCTGAAGCTCCCTCATCTCAGCTGGTTCCATGCAATAGGGTGCGCGGGATATCGGGGCTGTGCCTGGCTGCAACTCAATACAGAACTCTACCTCTCTCATCGGAGGTAATCCAGGTATGTCCTGAAAGACATCCTGATACTCTGAGACAACTCTAGTCTCTAATAACTCAGCACCCTGATCCCGTCGCATCACCTCCTCGATGTACGCCAGAAATGACTCCGCAAATCGGTTGCCCTAAGAGGTGGCTACAATCATTTCGGACCCATCGGACGCTCGCAGCTTGACTGTCTTCGCAAAGCAGTCAATACTAATATGATAGGTAGACAACCAATCCATACCAAGGATGACATCGAACTCGGACATATGTAACACTATCAGATCAACTATGAACTCTGACTCGTCTAAACTGACGGTACACCTCCTACAAATGCTCTCCAGAAGCGATACCTTACCTAAAGGGGTGGAAACAAATAAAGGGGTGTCTAGAGGCTGAGCTACGAGCTGGAGGCTAGTCATAAATGCATGAGAGATGAAGGAATGCGAAGCTCCTGAATCGAAAAGAATACGGGCTGGAAAGGAATTCACAAAGAACGTACCCTCCACTACTGCTCCGCTAGCTCCATGATCACGGGGAACTACTGCATAAACCCTGCCTATGACTGAAGACTGCTCTGCTACTGGAGATGGAGAATATGGGACAATCTGCCCCTGAGGAACCTCCTGAACTGCTCGAACCTGTCCCTCAGTCCTCTGAGCTGCTGGCGGTGCCTCGAGTCTGTTCTGCTAGCCCTGGCCTCTGCCCTACTGGCGCTGCTGCTGGTTCAGACCCTTGCCCAGCTGGGCTCCTGCTGGTGCACCACGACACTCCGATGCCTTGTGCCCGATCTTGTGACAGTTAAAACAAGATCCCTGAAACTTGCGCTGCTGATGCGCTCTCTGATCCTGATGGGGTCCCCTTTTATAAGGGCCCTGCTGCTGCTGCTACTGTCTAGAAAAAGATCTCTTGTTCTTGCCTTTATCTCCACTCTGTCCTGTCTTGGCCTTCCCCTCCTTGTCCTTCTGGAACATAGTAGTCTCAATCTCCTGAGAGGTGGCAACCTCAGCTACCTCCCTAACTGAATAAAACCTCCTGGACACGAGGTACCGGCGGATATTAGGGCGAAGCCCTGCCAAGAACATCTGAGCCTGACACTCTCCTGTCTTTCACATTCCCATGAAATGTAGCAACTCCATGAATCTGCTCTCAAAGTCTGTAACTGTCATGTCCCCCTGAGTCAAACGGGACAACTCCAGTTCCTTCTCAGTCCGTGCTGCTGAAGAAACGTACTGCCCATCAAAGAAGTAAATGAAGTCCTCCCATGTGAGGGTCATCCTCTGCTCTGGAGTAAACTGCAGTCGGTACCATCTCTTGGCATCTCCCTTCAGGCTGTAGGATGCCAATCTCTGCTTCTGGACTGAGTCTACACCGAGTATGTCCAAAATATTGCCCACATCCTCCTTCCACTTATGGGCTGCAAGAGGGCCTGGTGACCCCTGGAACTCTGGTGCCCTCATCTTCTGATACCTCTCCACCATACGGAGCCAAGCCTCCTGCTTTGTGGCTCTATCTGGAACTGCTAGAGGAATGGCTGCAGGTGTGACCTCTGGGGGTCTCTCTCTGACAGGAACGGCAGGTATCCCCTGCTGCTGAGCTACCGGTGGTGGTGGTGTCCGTGATGTTATATGAGTCGTCACCAACTCCTCAATGGCTGTCATCCGGGCAATGAGAGGAGCCATGATAAGCTGGTTGCTGCTCTGATGGAGTCTGCTGTGACTCTGCCTGGCTATCTCTCCTGGTACGAGGTCTACCACGTCCTGCCATCTATCTCTCTCTGGTGATAAGAAAAATAAAGTTTATGAGTCAAAACAGACCTTTATAAATAACGTATCACATTAAAATTTTCACAACATATAGTATTCATACAAATACTTTACATTTACACCAAATAGTTATCATAAAAAAAAATTTCTCAAATTTTGAGATATACGCATATATCGTCCTCAAAGGCTGCAGTCCAAGGTGAAACCAAGAATGTCAAACCTGCTATGCACCACACCGTGCAATAACATGTTTCACCATCACAATTAACATCTATCTAGTAGCGTTAACAACAGGTGTAGGTACAAAGGCAAGTAAAGAATAATGCAAGAGATACTGATGAAATGGTAATAATCACATAAGTGTCTCATCATCCAACATACTGAAATACATAGTCAAGATCTGAGTAGATAAACTGGAATACTCAACGAGTCTCAAATACAAATATCTGACAAAAAGAAATAAGACACACAGTCTTTACAACTTCTAGAACAAGATTCTCAAATGTCTAAACAAGTCTACAGTGGAGCTCCAAAACAAAACATAGCTAAAATAGACAGCTGAACACTAAAGTGTGTCGCCATCAACCTGCGACTCTCCGGGCTCCTGGCTCGTTACCTGAAAGGGGGAGGGACAACGAGCGTCAAAGCGCTAGCGAGCAACATCACAACCAACCCCAAGGGAACAGGGCTCGTTGTATAAGAAAATATGGATAATACATAATAGATCTAAAATCATTAATCTTACTAAAGGGGGTTTTAGTATTTAGAAATTTACAACACGAGCATAGGTACGTCGAACGAAATAATCCAAACAAGGAAACCCTCATGTATATACTTTATATCTCAAATTGTAAATCCCTAAACACTAAACCCGAGGTTCTAGTACAGAAAACAATAATAAAGGAAACACAACTAATCTCAAAGCATAAGTACAGTGCCATGTCATAGCTTACATGAGCATCATGTTATTACTTACATGTATGTCATGTTATAATCTACATAAGTGTCATGTCATAAACTCCTGTGAGAAAGTCATATACAGGGTTAAGAAATATGTCCGATACAAGAACTAAATACTGTGGTTTCCAAACACATGGAATACGTGGAAATTGTCCAACACGAGGACTGAAATGGATTATAGTCCAACACGAGGACTGTGAAACTGTGAAAAGTATATGCAGACAGATATACAAAATCTAAACTCACCCGCATCTCGGTGTACATGTCTAAACTTGTGTCAAAAGGCATCCCACATGTACAGGTAAATCATTAACATGGTAAACTAGGGTCAGGTTATCGAGGCGACCCCGAAAAGCAACTCAAACAGATTAAAAATCTGTAAAACAGCTCATCAGTCGACTGATGTGTCGACTGATGACGTCAGTCGACTCATATGTCGACCGATAAAGATCAGGCAGCACAGCCTCAGCTCACCAGTCGACTGACCAGTCGACTGAGAAGCTGAGAAAACAAAATCAGTCCATCAGTCGACTGATCAGTCGACTGATGACTAAAAATTTTAGCCCGTCGGTCGACTGATCAGTCGACCGATTGACTGCAGAAAACCCTGCACAGGTTCTTATATACCCAAAATTTGATCTAAACTCATCCCCATCAATCCCAATCATGAAAATACTGATATTAACATGTATGAACTAAACTGAAACGAAAATTTCATGTGTGAATACATAAACAAAACCCTAAACATGTGTATTTATGTTTTAAAACATTTTAAAACAAAGCCCATGTTAAATCTCTTGTAAAAAAAACGTTTCAGATCTAGATCTCCGATTCAAATAAACATTTGTGGGTTTTGAATATTCTGAAATCATATATCTTCCACTATATGCTATAAAAATCAATTCTTTGTACAAAAATTACATTTTTGGCTCATCAAAACTCATAAAAACTCTTTGAAAACGTTTAGAAAAATAGGGCAAGGTTGGGCGAGATGTTACTCGCCTCTGGGGTGATGAGAAACTCCTGGATCTGAGAGAGAGTGGATCCCCTCTGCTGCAACGTGAAGATTTCGCCGAAAATTCTCCAAGTTCTCCCCCAAATCACCAAGAACAACCTAGGGTTTTAGATAAGGGAGAGGGGGCTAGGGTTTTCTCTGGTCTGAAGGTGAGAGGGGGTGTTTTCGGGTGAGAGGGGATATATACAAACAGTTAAACCCGACCCAAACCCGAACCAAATCAAAACAGACCCGAAACCTGTAAAAACTGGAAATCAGCGTATCAGTCGACTGATGTGTCGACCGATACAGTCAGTCGACTGATATGTCGACTGATCTGGAAAAATTCAGTTTTTGTGCATGTCTTGTTTATTTGCAAAACCAACGCACAAAACTCTACACTCATACTCTCATATCATCTCAAATAACTTGTTATCATGCACATCAATGACCTCAAGCTATTTATCATAAAAGAATTATATATTTACTAATAATTCATATATATATTCTTATAAAAATTTTTGGGGTTCTACATCTGGACATTGCGAGGCTTATTTCCTTTCGATTTTCCCTTTTCCTTCCATTTTTTCTTCAATATTTTTCTCCTAACACCAAATGGATTTTCTTTGTTGAATCTTTTTTTTCCAAATAGGTAAAGGATGTAGAAGCTCAAATATTTCTTCTCCGGTCAGCCTTGGTGGTGTCGGTCTACGTTCTGGATTGTCGTCGAACTTTCCTACTAACTTTCTGAACTTGTACCGTGTAGGCAACCATCTTCTGTGTTGCCAATAACAAAACTTACGGCTGTACTTCAGGAACTTTTCCTCATAGTCTGACAAGCAAATCTGACAAGCAATCTGACCCTTCGTCGACCATCCAAACAGGTTAGCGTATGCCGGGAAGTCATTAATTGTCCACATGACCATTGCCCGCATACAGAAAGACTCCTTACCATAAGCATCATAAGTGCTGACACCTTTTTCCCAGAGAAGCTTCAGGTCGTCAATTAATGGTTAGAGGAAAACATCGATGTCATTTCCAGGAGAATATCTTCCAGGGATCAAAAGTGATAGTATCATGTACGGTTGCTTCATGCACATCGACGGCGGCATGTTGTACGGTGTCAGCAACACTGGCCAGGTAGACCAATCAGAGTTCATTAATCCAAACGGATTAAATCCGTCGCTAGCAAGCCCCAGCCTAATATTCCGAGACTCTTTACCGAAGTCGGGGTATATACGGTCAATGTGCTTCCATGCCTCACCGTCCGCAGGATGTCTCAGTTTCCCGTCCTCTTTGCGGTCTGTCGAGTGCCATCGCATTATTCTCAACCAGCTCGGCAGACATATAAAACCGCTGCAGCCTAGGAATAATTGGAAAATATCGGAGAACCTTCGCAGGGATTCTGCTCTGCTTATTTGATGCACCACCTTCGGATGTGCTTGTAGCTTCTCCTTTCCAACGTGATACATGACACGTTGGACATTCCTCCAGAGCTTCATTACCCTTATTGTACAAGATGCAGTCGTTAGGACAGGTGTCTATCTTCTTGTAATCAAGCCCCAGCGTATCAACAATCTTGTGAGCTTCGTAATAGGTCGCGGGGATGCTTTTCTCGCCGCCTGGAATGACTTTCCTCAACAAATCTAATAACATCTCAAAATGTGTAACGGCCATCCCACTGATTGTTTGGATATGAATAAGCCTCAGCATAAAAGAAAGCCTTGTGAACTCCTTACACCCCTCGTATAACGGTGACTCGTTTTCTTCAACAAGTCTCATCAATCGATCTACATCTTGAAACACATCATTAGTGTTGACATCACTCACCGACGGCGCTGTAAGAATATCTTCTAACATATTAGTCGTGTCAACTGTCGGATTGCTGACTTCAGTGAATTCTTCCTCTGATTGTATCACCGGGACTCCTTCACCGTGATGACTCCAAAATACATAAGAGCTATCAAATCCATTAATTGACAGATGAAAACAAACGTCACTCCTAGCGAGCATTTTACCGTTCTTGCAATTCTTACAAGGACAGAAAATCGACCCGCTTAGCGATCGTAGAGGGTTTGTGTCAGAGTAGGCTAAGAAAGCTTTTATCCCATCCTTGTACCGGGTGTCTAGATGTCTTCGATCACGTGGTATGCCCATGAACGATTTGTCAGGAATTGTCCGCATCTAGAATTTAAAAATTAATGGAAGTGAGCATATCCCGACATATATCATTTTAATTTAGAACAAATGTGTATGACCGACTGTCAGAGGAAGGCTTCTATCTCATTAGGTATGTAAACGTGACGTGTATATGTATTTACGTGTGTTCAAGTGTACGTTTATTTCGTCAAAATTTCGGCAGCACCTACCCGCTGTTCTCCGAGTACACTATAGTGGGAAGGATATACTCATGCATATCCCTCCGCAATTTGTACACGGAGAAAAACGACTGTTTCACAAAGGAAACAAGAACCTTAAGCAAAATATCTCAACGAAGTGGGATATCAGCTCTTCCTCTCATTAGTTCTAGGACTGACCTGTCGAGGGAACCTAAATATAAGTTATTACAAATCATAAAATAGCGAGACAAACTAATTGCTGAGGGGGTATAACTATATTTGTAAGGAGAGAACCCAAATTGCTAATCTTTTTTTATGTTTAGAAGAGTAGAAAAAGTTCACTGAGGGGGTATATGCACATGTAAATACTACAAAGGGATCCATGCGCACAAATAGAAGTACATGGGTTTGTCTGCAACTTGCGATAGTACAAGGGATCATTCACAGTTAATCCTTTCAAATTTGAGTAGTAGAAACAAAGTATAAGACGGTACCAAATAAACACAACAGACATATGAGGATAGTGTATGTCATGTTCTGCCTATTTCGTATGATCTACTTACTTATATTGAAGAGTATATATAAACAAAGCTTCACGAGGGTCCATATCTTTAATCACATGATTTGGTTATTGATGGTTGCATTCCTATTTAAGCTAGTGACAGCCTTGGTAGCAATCAAATCCATCTGTTGGGCATATATAATACTAAAAAAAGTCAGCTGATCACTCTTTTCCCATGCATGAACAGACTTTAAGATCAAGTCCAAAAACTTTAGCAAAGTCAATTGGCATAAGATGACTCCAAAGCTAGGAATCTAATATTATTTAATTTGTGCATATTTTATGACCTTAAGCTACATGCTTTTAAGGGTTATCTTTAAAGCTTAAACATTATAAAGAATGATTTCATATTGAATAAATATACATGTAGACTTTGTGAAATTAATTGCGAGATTTTTATCCATTATCCATTAATCTATTATTTCTTTTAGAAAATATAATTAACATGGAACTCTAATTTTCCCACTTTCATTAGCATATATAGTAAAAAAGGACAACAAAATATATGATTTGGTTCACTATAATTATGTACTAATTTGGTTTCCTAAATTTCAATTTCATTACTCATGCAAAAATGAATCATCTTCTTCATCCAAAACTAACCAGGGCATATCCAATTAATAAAATCTTTTGATGGAATTTTATAATATATATTCCAAAAATAAACTCAGGGTTACCTACCTTGATCTCTAGTTAACTCATCAAACTCTTTATATCTTAAACAAAAAAAAACATTTTCTCGGGGGCATAAGTTATCTCCCTAATAACATTCAACATTATCCTTATAAATCTAAACATATGAAAATAAAATCAAAGAAAAGAGATTTTTTTTTTGAGAACTCACGATGATTTCGGCAACAACACGAGGTTGACGAAGAGGCCGAAGAACGAAAGCAAGAAACCGAGTGAGGGCGACGACGATGACAATCTGCAGAATGATCAGCGGCAGCTTGGCCTTTACAATCGAAATCACAGATTGTGGATGCAAAGAAGTAGCTTGGCCTTTACAATCGAAATCACAGATTGAGGGAGGAGAGAGTACCTTGAGAGAGGGAAAGGAGAGAGGGAGGCGGCGACTGGTCAGTAGGCTGCTCGTCGGTGCCGGTGTAGGGCGCGGGGGCGCGGGTCCGACGCCGTCGAAGAGAACGAGAAGGGGGAGAGAGGGGGGGATGAAGAGAGAGAGAGGGGGGAAATGAGATCTGAGAGAGGGATTTGGGATAAATCCCTCTCTCGGGCGCGGGCTGCCCAAATTTTTTGGGCACGCCCGCGCCCATTTTTTTTCCCACCTAACTTTTTTAGCGACGGAATTTCCATCGCTAAAAAGTTTTAGCGACGGAAATTCCGTCGCTAAAAAGTCGTCGGTAACACATTAGCGACGGAATTTTTTCCGACGCTAAAAAAATATTTTTCCGTTGGTAAAATTGTTTTTCCGACGGAATAATAGCGACGGAAAATTCCGTCGCTATAAACCATGTTATAGCGACGGAAAATTCCGTCACTATTATTCCGTCGGCAAAACCACGTATTCTATCAGTGAAGTTTGAGCATATACTGTAGATAATCCCCTCAACTATGAAAATTTGAGATAACCCGTTAAACTTTTCTCACTTAGCAC
>NC_033794.1:28673007-28750507 GCF_001876935.1 Asparagus officinalis
TTTCTGAGAAAACCCAACTCAACTATTTTAATTTGAGAAACCACCTTCAGGTTTGAAAATATTGTAAATAAACACCCCTCAAGTTTGAAAATTTGAGAAAACCCCTTTCAACTATTTTAATTTGAGAAACCATCTTCAGGTTTGAGCATATTGTAGATAAACCCCCTCAAGTTTGAAATTCGAGAAATCCCTATGCACTCTTCCCACTTTTCGCTTTAAAAGCTAACACCATTAGTTTTAGCATGTCAATAATAAGGAGATGACTAAAAAAGATGAAAATACACCTCAATCATAGAAAATTAATCTGATTTTTTAAGGATAAGAGAAAGAGAGTCCAAAGAGAGGGAAAACATTGTAAAATTTTCTTACTCAGGCATGCCCAAATCCTCGATTGATAATCAGATACAAGTATGATAAGTATCGTATCTGATTCCTATCCTAACCGTGTAGACATTATTATAAACACTTGTACTCATGGGGAAAAGGGTAGTTTAGGTATTTACTCCAAATTTCAAAACAACCCTTTCTCTTTCTCCCTGCTCTCATACTAGCCGTTGTTTCCCCACTTTCACTCTTCTGCCACCCAGAGAAAAATCACAGATAACTCCTCGATCCTTCTGCTGCGATTCTCCGCTCAAATTAGGGTTTTGAACAGCGATATCGTCTTCAACATTAGCGCTTGATTTTCTGGTAATGTCGTTTCTCCGAGCACTACTTCTGAACAGCGATATCGTCTTCAACATTAGCGCTTGATTTTCTGGTAATGTCGTTTCTCCGAGCACTACTTCTCTCAATCGATACGTTAGGGTTTCAATCTTTAAATTAGGGTTTCGAACAGCGATAGGAATCTTCAACATTAGCGCTTGATTTTCTGGTAATGTCGTTTCTCCGAGCACTACTTCTCTCAATCGATACGTTAGGGTTTCAATCTCGTTCTTTTTCTTGTTCTTGTTCTTGTTCTTTTTCTTTTCTTTTACTGTAGATCAAAGAAATTTGTTAATTTTTTGATAGGGTTACTGAATCCTTCGAAAATTCTTTATAATTTTTGAATTCGTGCATCCAAAAAAAATGTGGGTTGCTCTGTTAAAATTTGAGACTTTGGAGGGGGGATTCTTTTATTTTTTTTCAATAATTTAACCTGTTAAATTGCAATAGATGGTCAAAGTTCTCTCAAAATTTCATATTGGATTGTCTGAAAATTAAAATAATCTTAGAGGAGCAACTTTATCATTTTTAATTGCTATAAATTGTTCTTTTTCTCAAGTTCACTAGTCGTTTATACTGACTTCTTTGCTGTTTTGTAGTCGTAACTGAGATATTCCGATTCTTTTTCCCTGAAATCCCTTTGTTATTTTATTTTATTTTATTGCTATAACAGAGATGGCTTCACTAACTCCTGCTGTTCTTCAAAACGAGAATCTACACATTCATAGAGGTATCATCCGATTTTCTGTCATTTTATGATTGCATCATTGTTTTGCATTTAAATCAATAATTTAATGATTTATAGATGATTGTGACCAATATCAAGCTGTGTTACAGGAAAAAGTTTGGAGGGGGCTAAGACCGGTGCTCTTCAAAATGAGAACCTACACGTTCATAAAGGTATTCATTGTCCTCCACTACATAAATCTGGCATATGATGGTTTTATTAGACACTACTACTGACTTTCAAGTTATGTAACAGGAAAGGACGTCGAGGGTTTGAAGCATGAACTGCCGAAGCCTGTGAAGAATCGTCAAGAACGAAAAGCGCTGAGAGATTTGTCACAGGCTCCGAAGCCATTGCGTCCTGCTCTAAAAGAGAAATCTTGTCTAACTATTCTAAAAGACAAAGCCCCCACTCGGGAGACTGCCAAGAAGGCACCAAAGAGAAATATTCTCACTGATGAGGAGATAGCAAGGTGCCAAGAATGGGCTAAGGAGGGAATTGAGCATATGCATTTTTCAGGAAATGACACGCGAAAGCTTGAGGCCCAACAGCAAGAAGAACGTAATTCTTCATCCACCATACCTTTTCTTTTGCTAGTTAGTCTATATATTCTCTTTTACCTACACTGTTTACCTGTTTATTTATCTGCTAATCAATGTGTACCTTCGTAATGAATTAGGTGTAAGGAAGAAAGTCGATAAGGCAATGGCTGGTTTGCGGGCATGGACAGATATGACCTTTGGGCTAGAAATTCCGGTTAAGGTAATCAATTTTGCAATGAAAGATTTAATTAAGCAATCCCTAGGAATTGATTTGTCTGTTTCCAATATCTACAGAATAGATCCTCGTAAATGATCGATATCAAACCTGTTATACTTCAAACATGTATTGAGCCTCTTTTTGGCAGATAGTGATAACTTCCCAATGTCAATTCCATTTTTGAAAGAATATGCAAAAATGCTCAGTTTAGTCAACTTTATACTTCATTCTTTTCAAAAGGAAATGTTGTTACTTAATGCCTGCACAAATGGATCCTCTCACCTCCTGATGGAAGGATAACAATGGGCATCCAATAAGTAGGATGATGAAGTAGATACAATCATTTGACTTTAAATATAAAAGTGCATTTAAAGGGTTTATTTCATAGGTTTCCCTTTTATTTTGCTATCTTGCATGGATACTTTGATATTGGTGATGTGTCCATGCCTGAAGTGTATTCGGTACTTGGGTCCTCGGATACGTGATGGATGCTCATTAGATATTTCGAAGATTATTTACAATTTATTAGGTCTTTTGAACATACCACAGATGAATAAGATTTGTTTCCATGATTTTGAGAAGGAAATCTAGTGCAATTCCATTTGCATTGTTGATGCGTTTATTTAATTTTCCACTCTCTTAACTGAGATTATTTTTTTTAACTAGTGGTTTATCTACGTGGTGTCCATACTTTGTATTCTTGGAATTTTCCATAACCACGAATCTATGCCTTGCTGTCGTTCTATCGCATACCCTTAAAGTCTATGCTTATTGTTAGAGATCATTATACTAGGATATGACTTGAAGAGAATGAACTCTATTCTTTTGCTTTGTTGGAGAGTGTACCAATTTATTAAAAAGAGGATATATACAAGGTATAAATTACATGTAGGATGAAGTGAAGCAAGAAGTAGACCAAGAGATGGTGGATGGAGCAGCAGAATTGTAATGGAGGAGAACCAGCAGAATTTTAATGTAACCGGTTGGTCTAAAAGTGGATTGCTGTGATACTTACGTATTGGTTGCCCGTACCCACAAATAGCAACCAACAATGAGGTGATGCAGTCAGGTGGTTGATCTTAGGATTAGAGACTAGCTTTTGACATTCAATCTGGAGCAACCATTACTATGAGTGCTATTCAAATGATATCAATGTATGTTTGCTATGGAAATGATATCAATGTTGTTTGGGGAACTTCAAATCCATATGTACTCTACTAAAGGTCCAAAATGGATGATTGCAAACTGAAGTAGAGAAGTCCTAGAGTATTTGCTCCATATGCTGTGGAGAAAGTATGGTTAGGGGGAAAAAATGTGGCATAATTGATTCCATCACATCTTTGCAGAAGATGAGTTTGTAATCTTCAGCCAATTATCTTATGATAAGGTTGTTGCTTGTCAACATTTGTTATTAAGGGTAAGTCACATGCAGGTGCAACGTTGAAGAGGCATATGTATATTCCAAATGTGATGAAAGGGTTAGAAGTAATCAAACACTGCCCCCACTTGGCTGCGGAGAAAGAATGAACTTTGAATATATCTGAATTCTGAGTAGTTGAATCTCCAAGATTGTTTATTAAAATATTGGATGATCACTCTCTAAAGTAGGTCAAGGAGTGCGTTTATGTCATGAATGATTAAATGGAGAAGAATAAAAACCAAATGACATGTATAATCGTAATATCAGTAAATTTTTTATGCCGATTGTAGTTTCCTCAAACACATGGAATTGGCTGAGGAAACCATAGCATTGGTTATTATCACGAGTAATGTGGCAGCTGAGTTGCTCAGGTGTCTCTGATGACTCAATCCTTCCAGCCTCCTGATTTTTTTGTGTATTATTTGCATATTCCTACTTAACCAGCCCTTTCATGGATTTCACAAAAAGGCGTGTGTTCTGCTCAAGGTCTATCCAATCCTGTCTTATTTCTTTTTACAAAGAGCTTCCAGTTGTGCCAGTTCATTTTTGAGTTAATGCTGTAAGAAAGATGGTATCTACCAAAGCTTACAATTTATGCTGTTGATAATTTCTCTAGCATTTATTATTCACTTTTTATCAGTAACCTCTTTCTTGTGTTGTTTGACGATTCTATAGATGCTACATAGATAATATACTTTATATGTCGGTGGCTACAGGCCTTAGGAAGTGAAGATCTACGTGGTTATTTAACTGTCTGTACTTTCTGCTTCTGCTTCTCATACAGGAAATTCCATCAGACACTGAAGATAGCTTTAAGTTGGAGTTTGAGCAAGAGGTGCTTCCTCCTAGTCCCAGAGTCAATGCTCACTCAAAGTCAGGTATCTTTCTGGCCCATTGTTAACAGGTTGCTGAGTTGACTACATTCATATCACTCTCTATGAGTTTTCATTACATTCATATCACTCTCTATGAGTTTTCATTTTCTTCTCCATTGTTGCACTTGTATTAAAGTCTTCATATTGCTTAACAGTGGCAACCAAGCCACATAGAATTGATGCAATTAGTAAAACATTTGGGATTAAAAGAGCATCATCAACATTTTCAGGTTATGAGAATATTGAGGACCTCTTTGAACTCGACGACTCCCTGTACTTTGACCAGCAATTCGAGATCAAGCTGAAGGAAGAAGATGGGGGTGACATTGCTTGCTTTTAAACGAGTTCTGATTATGTTGTGTAAGTTTTAAGTTCAGGTACTTTAGCAGATTAGAGTGGTCGCATGTTGTTAATCTGCTTGTTTTAGTTATTTACCTTTTAAACACTTTGCGGGCGTGGGTTAGTTCGTTATGATGCTAACTTGTGTGACAACTTGTTTGCTGCTATTAACTGATGAGCGTGCGTTGCTTTGTTCAGCTAATCAATTTCTGTTCTTATTGACTTCCAGTTTATGCTCAGTATGAGTCCTCTGAAGTAAGAAGAACCATTATGATGCTTTTGAGTATTGGTGAAGGGCATAAAAATGGGTCATTAGATTTCGATATTCGCGTAGAGATAAACAAAATGATATTCTTTGTGCGCACATTTGTTTCTAGAGAAAGTCTTGGCAAGATATTTTCTCCTACTCATAAAAACTATATCATTCACTGTTTTCAAGGGGTAGTTTTTTTTTTTGGGTAGAGAGCTCAGAACCATGTGGCCCTACTTGACCCCTCAAAAATCAAAAAACTTTGCCATGGCATATAATAACCAACAGCATGGCCATCAAAATGCCCTCAAAGTCTCACCCATCCTCTCCTAAAATAGTGGCTCATTTCATTTATTCATCACACTGTCTCAATGCATACACATCTTCCGTGTGAAGTAAATTCAACTCACTCAACGTCATCACATATCACATGGTCTCAGATAAATCTTTAAACTATCAACATTCTCAGCCACCAGCCTTTGAATATGATCACAATCTCATTGGATTCATTGCATCATCAGAATCTCTCACCTCAACATATTCCCCAAAAGACAAAGTGGTGACCCCTCATGGCTCTATAAATAGCTTTCTCCTTGAACTAGATTTACCACCAAAGACAAAGCATTATAACATGGGTGGTATTCTTCTTGTCATGCAACAACAACAGGAGCTGTGTCTTGCACTGAGGATTGCTATACTTGGATTTTGGTACTTGATGTTGGAAGTTGTTGAGGTTTTTGGTAGAAGAAGTGCGGTGATCTCTCTCTCCGATTGTTGTTTTTATCCAAGCCACACCGATGTCACTGCCGTCGCTGCCGTTGCTTCTTTTATAGCCGTTGGCTCAGATAATTGTAAGAAAAAGTTTGATGTTGAGGGTGGATGGTGAAGAAATTAATACATATATAGGCTAAGCGAGAGGGGATCAAATTTTTTGTGCCCTCGCTTGATTAGCTATTTGGTTGTTGTTTTGATCACGTTTGTTATTGAAATTGGTTGGGTGTCTTGGATTCTTTTGTAAGAGTGGTGTCTATATATAACCAATGCTAAGGATGTGTTGAGTGCACAGACACAATGCTTGGAATTTTAGTCTACTAATATTTGACAATTGTCAAACCCCTTTGTGTTAAGACCTTATCACTTGACACCTAGAACCCCAGGTCGAGTCGCTTCTTCGTTATTGTACCATCCCATGAGGAACTTTGAAAGCATACAAATTAACGGGATGATACAATAACGATGCGAAACCCTAAGGTCAACGCCAGTCAACGCGTGGTAATGACGGTCAACGCATGACCTCCCATCACTTCGATAAGTATAAGAGTATAAACTGCTTCTCCCTGACACTCCAAAAAGTATATGAGTATAAACTGCTCCTTCCGAGACTCCGACGAATATAAGAGTATAAACTGTTTCTCCCATCACTTCGATAAGTATAAGAGTATAAACTGCTTCTCCCTGACACTCCGAAAAGTATATGAGTATAAACTGCTCCTTCCGAGACTTCGACGAGTATAAGAGTATAAACTGCTTCTCCCATCACTCCGATAAGTATAAGAGTATAAACTACTTCTCCTTGACACTCTGAAAAGTATATGAGTATAAACTGCTCCTTCCGAGACTCCGACGAGTATAAGAGTATAAACTGCTTCTCCCATCACTCTGATAAGTATAAGAGTATAAACTGTTTCTCCCTGACACTCCGAAGAGTATATGAATATAAACTGCTTCTCAATCCTCCGATAAGTATAAGAGGTTAAACTATTTCTCTCAATCCTCTAACAGATGCATGAGGTTAAACTGCTCCCTACATACTCCAATAGGTATATGAGTATAAACTATTTCCTATCTTTGACGGGAAGTTCCTGAAGAGTATTACATATAATATTCTTAAGGATAACCCGATCATACAACTGGGTACAATGATAGACCCAGTTTTGTAAAAAAAACCTGGAGGTGGATGATTCATGTAATAGAAGTTCCCGAAAGAATGCTATATGGTGTATTCTTAGGGATAACCTAGTCACTACAAAAAAGTGATGAATAAGAAACTCTTGCTTGGACTCTGAATGCTTCCATGAGTGAAATGCATCCAATTGCCGGAATCAATCTCACCAACTTCTAAGCACTCTTTTGCTGAGGCGAGATTTGATCACTTCGTTGGATCAATCTTCCCTCACAAAAAACCACTGGTGTTTGATAATTCACAATCTTCAACCACAAAATCCCTTACTGATTAGATTAATTGATGGTGGGTCCCTTAAAACTCTTTCTGGTTTAATCCACTTAAACTCCCGTTGTGTCTGTGCACTCAACACTCCCATTGTTAGAGTCCATATATAATGCTTGGAATTTTAGTCTGCTAATCTTTGATAATTATCACATCCCTTCGTGTTAAGTCATTATCACTTGACACCATGAACCCCTACTGAGTGATTAGTACAAGTCAACACTCCCACTGTGATTTGTACTCCTACTCCTACTGTTTATTCTGGTCAAACCTTCCTACAGTTAGGATCATAACCAAAATCTCCTCTCGGTTCCTTCTATGAATGAGAGGTCCACTTTCAAATCGAGTGATCAAATCTTCCTACAGTTAGGATCATCTCAAATCTCCCACTGTGGTCGCCGGCTTGTTTGGTGTGAAAGTTAACATCTTCATTAATGAACTCATTACAAATTTAGTCGTTACAATAAAAACAAAAAGATAGTCTTTTTATAAGACTCTTACACAATGAAAACGAAAAATTACAACTCTCGTCAAAACAAACACAATGGATGTTTATCACCCGCTGTTTGTGTGGGATCTTTGCCTGTATTGGGGTTTATCCGTGGACCACCGAACGATCAGATCTAGATGCAGATTTTGTTGACTCGCGAAGGAGTCAAGAAACCAAAGCAATTATCTCGGCAACAGCAAGATAACCACTCTTCTCAAGATCATAGCAATGGTACGATCTCAAGGGAAGAATTGTGCTGCAGATCTGTCGAGCTCTCCTTTTTTATGCCGAACAATTTGCTGAAATCTCCTCCTCTCTCAAATTCGTGGCTCTTCAGTCCCCAATTCAGTAGGGCTTCGTCAAGGCTCGAGAATTCTAGATCCGTGCAAATAAAGGACCTAGGGTTGTATTTATAGGCTTCAGAAGCTCTGTTTTCGGATAAGAACGGCTGATTCACTCTTATCTTCAGTTATAACCACTTTATCACGTTCTAGGATAACATTAAATTGGTTGGAACAAATCTAGGTGGTTAACGATTGAAAATGGCTCAAAACAGCGTTTTTGGGTTTGCGAACACCCACAGTGTCTCGGTCATGGCCGAGACACTCGCAGTGTCTCCGCCAAGGCCTGGGCACCGTTCAGGCGAGTCCCGGTCAAAATCACTGTATCTTTGTCGTCTGAACTCGGAATTATACGATTCAAAGTGTGTAAGAAAACCGATGAAGAGATCTACAAGCTCCCATGGTTGAATCATACATGGAGTAGACGAGACACGAGGGGCGCTTTGTCTTTCATAAGTGAAGCGTAACTCCCGATCAGTTCGTATCTTCGTTATTCTGCAGTTCCGTTGCTTCATACGGTTCGTCGACTCACTTCATGCGCTTGTCAATGTCAAATAAGCTTCTGTGACTCAGATAGTGACATTCATCATCTTCTCTTTATCTCGAGCTACGTGCGGGAATCCGTGGGTAATTTTTAACGCCTACAGATACCCCTCCAAAGTGTTTCAGTCTTGTTTTTTTTATAGAAGAGCCTGGAATACTTTGGATAAGATGGGCCCAGCCTTCAATCATTTGACTTCTTCAGCTTTTAGTCTACTCAGTATTTTGTCAAATAGATGAAATTGTTCTGGTGCTGTGTTTATCGTTTGACCGTTGTCGAAATTTTGAACTGAAGTTGGTGTGTAAGTTTCTAAATTTAGATCGTGTCTTTGAGTTGACATTGAACTGATTGTCTTCGTCGGGAGTTGGTATCTGAAACACGATTGAACTCCCTGAAATCATCTTTTGACCTGGATTTTTTTCCCTTGGCCTTATTTTGGCGAATTATCGATGCGTTGACCGGCATCGACCTTCACTGTAACTCGTTGACCGGCGTTAACCCTTGTTGTAATGTGTTGGCCGGCGTTAACATATTTTATACTCGTACGTTTGCTGGAGTCTATACAGTTTAAGCTCTTAAGGCATTAGAGCGTGGCGTTCCCAAACATTGGGGGTTGCAAGATCAACTATTAAAGATGATTCATCTGCATGTTTGGATCTTATCCTGAAGTTGTCGGATCCTCAAGTCATAAGACCAACTAATGGGGTTGGTGCAGCAATGACTCTCATATTTATAGGATTTTTGGCAAACCCTCAGCCATCAACGAGTTTGATGAGCCTTTATCGATTACCGTTTGAGTCGGGCTAGCATGGGGAACCGACTTAAACAATCTGCATGCAAGTTTGATTCAAACGGTAATTGATAAAGGCACGTAAATCCGTTGATGGTTGAGGATTTGCCAAAAATCCTAAGTCTACGTCTAACACACGTTGCCGAGTAGTCTATTCCCGTGAGAAAGACGAATTCTACGTATTCAACATCGTAGCACTAAAAAAGTTAACTCTTTTAGTACAATGTTACATGCAGAACGGACTTAAACAATCTGCATGCTAGCCCGACTCAAACGATAATCGATAAAGGCTCATCAAACCCATTGATGGCTGAGGGTTTGCCAAAAATCTTATAAATATGAGAGTAATTGATGCACCAACCCCATTAGTTGGTCTCGTGACTTGAGGATCCGACAACTTCATGATAAGATCCATACATACAGATGAATCATCTTTAACAGTTGGTCCTACAACCCTAATGTTTGAGACCGCCACGCTCTAATACCTTAAGAGCTTAAACTGTATAGACTCCAGTAAACGTACGAGTATAAACTGTATTAACATCAGTCAACACATTACAACAAGGGTTAACATCAGTCAACGCGTTACAGTGAAGGTCGATGCCGGTCAACGCATCGATAATTTTGCCAAAATAAGGTCAAGAGAAAAAATCCAGGTCAAAGGATGATTTCAGGGAGTTCAATCGTGTTTTAGATACCAACTCCCGATAAAGACAATCAATTCAACGTCAACTCAATGACACGAGCTAAATTCGGAAACTTACACACCAGCTTCAGTTCAACATTTTAACAATGGTCAGACGATAAACGCAGCACCGGAACAATTTTATCTATTCGATAAAATACTGAATAGACTGAAAGCTGAAGAAGTGAAACGGTTGAAGGCTCGGCCCATCTTATCCAAAGTATTCCAGACTCTTCTATAAAAGAAACGAGACTGAAACACTTTGGAGGGGGTATCTGTAGGCGTCAAAAATTACCCACAGATTTTCACACACGGTTAAGACAGAGAGAAGACGGTGAACGTCACTATCCGAGTCACAAAAACTTATTTGATGTAGATAAGCGTATGAAGTGAGTCGATAAACCGTATGAAGCAACGAAACTGCAGAATAACGAAGATACGAACTGATCGGGAGTTACGCTTTGCTTACGAAAGACGAAGCGCCCCTCGTGTCTCATCTACTCTATGTATGATTCAACCATGGGAGCTTGTAGATATCTTCGTTGGATTTTATATGCACTTTGAATCGCGTAATTCTGAGTTCGAACGACAAAGATACAACAATTTTGACCGGGGCGCGCCTAAACAGTACCCAAGCCTTGGCGGAGACACTGCGAGTGTCTCGGCCAAGGCCGAGACACCCATTATGTCTCAGACACCCTAGGTGTCTCAGCCAAGGCCGAGACACCCATTATGTCTCAGACACCCAAGGTGTCTCAGCCAAGGCCGAGACACTCTAAGTGTCTCAACCATGGCCGAGACATCCCAAGTGGCCGAGACACTGCGGGTGTCCGCAGACCCAAAAAAGTTGTTTTGAGCCGTTTTCAATTGTTAATCGCCTGGATTTTTCCAACTGATCTAATGTTATCCTAGAACATGATAAAGTGGTTATAACTAAGGATAAGAGTGAATCGGCCGTTTTTATCCGAAAACAGAGCTCTCGAGCCTATAAATTCAGCCATAGGGCCTTCATTTGTACGGATCTGGAATTCTCGAGCCTTGGCGAAGCCCTGCTGAATTGGAGACTAAAGAGCCACGAATTTTAGAGAGGAGGAGGAGATTTCAGCGAATTCTTCGGCATAAAGAAGGAGAGTTCGACAGATCTGCAGCCCAATTCTTCCCTTGAGATCGCACCGTTGCTGTGATATCGAGAAGAGTGATTATCTCGCTGTTGCCGAGATAATTACTTTGGTTTCTTAACTCCTTCGTGAGTCAACGAAATCTACATCTAGATCTGATCATTCGGTGGTCCACGGATAAACCCTAGCACAGGCAAAGATCTCACGCAAACAGCGGGTGATAAACGTCCGTTGTATTTGTTTTGACGAGAGTTGTAATTTTCCGTTTTTATTGTGTAAGAGTCTTATAAAAAGACTATCTTTTTGTTTTCATTGTAACGACTGAAGTTGTAATGAGTTCATCAATGAAGATGTCATCTTTCACATCAAACACATATGAGTGTGCACGAGGAACATTAGCAAACAAAGGTTATTTATTTGAACCTTTTTGCAAATGAGAAATATTTTTCAAATCAAAATAAAATTTGACCAAATGGCCAAACCTACCACAAAAAGCATATTTATACATATGGGCATGTTTATGATGATCTTTATGTGTGTATACATGTATATGTGATGAAGAAGCTTGATGGGATGCATAAACATGATTAGGCTTTATGGAGTTTTGTGCATTATAACAAAATTTGGTAATATGGCCTTTTCGGCCGCAAATAGAACACTTATAAATTTTGTTATATATATGTGCATAGTGTGTAGGAATCTTGGAAGAATTTACACGAGACTTTGCAAACAAGTCCATAAGCTTGTTATTATTATCAATGCATGTTTTAAGGGTGGAATCTAAACATGATATACGATCCTTAACAAGATTCAACTCATCATTTTGCATACAAGCATTGTTATTAGAAGTAGAACAAATATAATTATTCGCAAAAGAGCTAACATTATTTTTCATGTTTTCTACTTCTAATATGATATTATTTTTCTCATGAGTTAAATTAGCAATGTTTGAAATTAAAGAATCATGATCCAATTTAAGTTTATCATTATTTTTTTAGGATCACATTTTCATTAGAAATAGAATCAAACTTAGAAGCTAATAACTCATGATCGAATTTTAATGCAACATGCTTGCTTTTTAAATTTACAAAATTTTGTTGCAACTTCTTATAATTATGCATTAATAATTCATATCTATGGGCAAGTTCATCAATAGATAAATCATCATCATTATTGGACTCGCATACCTCACTATAGCTATTGCCTAGTGGCCGTTTATATGAAGATGCTCCTTTTGAACTTGAGGAAGAAGCCGCCAAAACGTGTTGGATCTCCTCCAAGTTCTCTTGATGTGCTTCTATAATTTTTATAATGTGTAAGCACTATCAAAAGAATCAAGCTTGTTAGAAAAAGATGAATCAAATGCATTATGTAAGAATTCTAACAAAAGCTTGTTCATTGTAAACTTTCTTTTATCTCCATTGCTCCACTTGGTTTTTTCCAATGTGGGCACAACATAAGCATAATAAATAATCTTCCATAAATCAAAGTGTCTAGATCTAATAAAAAGCTTAAATCTAACACACCATTGTGCATAGGAAAAATTATCAAATTTAGGAGAAATATTAATAGCATAACCTAAGTAAGGTGCACCGTGCACGTCTATGATATATTATGCAAGCAATAAAAAAAATTATGAAAACTAGATTAGCAAAAATATGAAAGCTTGGATCTTTAACTCAAGATGGTTAAGCCACAAATCAAAGAGCACCAAGCTCTGATACCAATTGAAAGCACCCTAAAGGGGGGTGAATAGGATGTATACTAATCTAATTCAATTTAATGCTAATTTAAAACTTATTAACAAATATATCCTAGCAAGAATGATATACAATAATTATATGCAAGGATATGCAATATAAATAAGGGCGAAATAACATGAACCAATAGCGATATGAAATATAACAAAGCACAAAAGAAATAGGCCAAAGCCAAACTCAAACACAAGAAAATGATCACGAAGTTCGGTCCTTTCGACCTACGTCTCCGTTCCCCACTCTCGGGGAGAATCCACTACACCACCAGGTTTTTGACGCTCACCCGAAAAATATTTACACCTCCACACTCAGTTTTCTAGCTCACCGAAAACTCTACAATCTCACACTCTTGCAATCATACTCTACACCCTCTAAGTGTTGGTCTCTAGCTTGTGTCCTTCCTCAAGTGTTCGAATTTACAATCTCTCTCTAGGCTTTACTACCGACGTCACTCCTCTTAGAACCGACCCCGTCTCTTACCACATACTTCTCTTGGTGTACAGGTATATTACAAAATGATCTCACAATAAAAGTACAATAACAAAATGATTTGTTCTCTAAACAAGGTGAGAACTCAATTAAGCCCACACTCAATGTCACAATTTCACAGCCCCAAATATACTATGTATGAAAATACTTAAGCTCAAGTGGATGTGTGTAAATAATGAGAATAAAATCAAAACTAAACTCAATATAAACTCTAGCTTAATAAAATGATAATCAAACAATTATATATAAATATAAAGCTAGATTGAGTTTAGAAACACTTCTCTAAAGATGACAAGAGATAGAGAGATGAGTTGAATTCCCAAACACAAATAATGATCTCCTAAAGATCTTATGAAAATTTCTTCACAAACAAACTTGTAAACAAACTTTAAAACATTTAAACTCTTTTAGAAACTTTCTTAAACTTGTTTAGAAACTCTCTTGGATGGTAAAGAGGAATGAGGGATGATGAGGTATATATAGGAAACCCCAAAGCCAAGAAAAAAACTAAGGAAAAAGACAAAAAACGAAAACCTAAAAATATGGAAAAACTAGCTGTTAGAGACCGTTGGTCGACTGATGAACAATATCAGTCGACTGATAAGCTGACCGTTATAGGCAGCTCACAGCTCATCTGTCAACTAAAGATCTCATCTGTCAACTAAAGATCTCATCAGTCGACTGATGACCTCATCAGTCGACTGATAGTTTATCAGTCGCAAAAATAAAAACTTTTGTAATTTCAGGCGAGTTCATCAGTCGACTAATAAACTCCATCAGTCGACTGATAGCAAGTTATCGGCCTGATTAAAATAGTAGATCTAATTTTTGAAGTGCCTTTAAAAATAGCAAATAAATTTCAAAAATTGCAAAACTTTGGTAAATGATTATAAACATGATAATAAACATGTTATAAATTTTTTTTTTGGAATTGCACTTCACATTTGTGAAAACTCATCATTTTCCAAAAATGTCCAAAACATGAAAAGTTGATAGACATGAAATTTGATGTTTTGACATAAACCAAGTTTTGAAACTTTATAAAAAGATTTTATAGACTTAATAATATATATATATATATATATAATGATTGTTAAGTCCATAAACCAATAACTTAATATTTTTTAAATACAATAGAATATGAAACAAGTAAATGTGTATATGAATATATATCTATTTCATATCTACATAAACGTGTGGTTGTGTGTGTGTGGTGTGGTGTGCTGTGTGTGTGGGTGTGTGTGTGTGTGTGTGTCTGGTGTTGGTGTGTGTGTGTGGTGGTGTTGTCGTGTGGTGGTGTGTGTGTGGTGTGGTGTGTTGTTGTTATAGATATATATAATATATATTATATTATTATATATATATATATATTATAATTATAAGTATATATTATATATAACCAAAACATGTACTGGTGTATGTATGATATGGAGCTTATGATATGGGTGTATCTTCTTCCTTCGTTCCAGGAGCTGAGCGATCCTCATGGGAGCTTGAGGAATAATGATTTCTCATAGTATTCTGTGAGAATAGGAGGGACGGTGGATGGAAGGTCGTGGAAGGGCAAACAGCATCGTCGAAGAGAGAGGGAAAAAAAACTGCAGGAGACACTCTGGACTTCCAGCGGTCGACCGTACGTGACGCCGCGATCGACCGCACGTGACGCCACGGTCGACCGCGAACGTGCATAGCTCAGGAAAAGGCTTTGGACTTTTCACGATTGACTGCAATGGGTTCTGTGGTCGACCGCCAAACCCTGTAGTCGATACTGAGTTTTGGTCGTTTGCCACGGTCGATCGTGATGGGTTCTACGGTCGACCGTGAGTCAGGCTAGGCCATACTTCCAGTTTCCTGTTCGCTTTAGGTTTTGTGTTTGATATATATTAAAACATAACTTTTCTAGGGTTAACTAACCAGATGGTATTCAGAAATGAGATTAGGGAGTTTATTCTTTGATCTAGAGAGATTGTGAGAGAGAGATTTGTAATATAATATTTCTCATAATCTAGAGAAGGTATTTTTCTCCGACCAACTCAATTCTTTGCGTATTTTCTTTTGTCTTCTTCACAATCCACTCTTGATAATTTCGCGATCAAGGGTGCTCGTCCGACGACTCGTATCAAGTTGGTATTAGAGCGATTAGATCCTGTGAAGGGGCATCCTGTGTATGGTCCTTACTCGATCGTAATACAAGAAGCTAGGCGAGATCCTTATTTCTTTGTAAGGAGTTTAGGGATTAAGGAAGAAGAAGATGACTAAATGGGATAGTTCAGCAAGACTAGATGTATTGGAGAAATAGATAGAGATAATGAGTTCGACTCTCACACAACTCGTCAATATTTTCCAAGGAAAGGACAAAAAGGAGGAATCTTCTTCGAAGGGCAAGAAGAAAATTGTAGAGTCCGATGGGGAGGTGATGAATCTGATTCTAAAGAGGAGGCTGAGATTTTTAAGACTGTTCCGCATCAAAAGGGTAATGGTTCTTACCAGAATTTGAAGATAGACTTTAAGATGGAGATTCCTATTTATGATGGGAGTGTCAATGTCGAGAGGCTCGATGATTGGATCGAGCGGATGGAGATATATTTTACCCTCTACGGATATTAATCTAAGGAGAAACTCGTGTTCGTGACTTTGAAGCTTTCGGGGTATGTATTAACATGGTGGAAATCCTATTGCAAGCAGGAAAGAAAGGCGGTATTGTAGAACAAGTTCAAGAAACTACTAAGGAAGCAGTTCTACCCGGTAGGGTTCCTCGAGGAGCATTGGTACAAGTGGTACGGCTTGTACCAAAGAGTCAATCAAACCATGCAAGAATACACTATAGAGTTCCAGCAGCAGGCGATGGTCCTCAACATTGTGACGGAGGAATATTCTGTATTTATGAAGTATATGGTGGGATTGAGCGATTACATCTGGAAGGAGATGAAGTTATTCACGGTGGAATCTATTGTAGAGGCGAGCGTGAAGGCTATTGCCATCGAAGGCAATCAAAAGAGGAGCAACGAAGCAAAAGGAGATGCAAAACAAGCTGGAGGCGAGTCTAGTGGTTCTCAATCTAAGGAGGAGAAGAGGAAGGGTGATCCATGGAAAACAAGGCTGATTTGTAGTCATTGCAAGAAGACAGGGCACGTAGCTGATCGGTGCTGGGAGAAGTATCCTCATCTCAAACCAAGGGGGTTAAAGAAGGAGGAGGAGAAAAAGGCATACGTGATAGCTCAAGTTCTGAAAGAAGTCCCGGGGATGACAGAGCCCAACAATAGTCTCAACCTTATGATAGGGAAGCAATCCACGAAAGAGGATGACGACCCTAGAGAGCAGCTCTTTGTTCTTAAGTTACAAGTGAAGGCCAGTTTGGTAGATACCATAGTTAATCTAGGCAGCGAGAAGAATTTGATAACTGAGGCTTTGGTTCAGAAGCTAGGTCTGAAGACAGTCAAGCATCTAAAGCCCTATCCATTAGGGGTGGATTCAGAAGGATGTTAGACCCTAGAGGGGGGGTGATTAGGGTCTTATGCTAATCTAATCCGATTTTATGCCAATTAATATATTAACAAGTTATATTATTGCAAGATAGATATACAAAGAGTTAAGTGCAAGAATATGCAATATACACAAGGTGATATATCCTAGCAAAGAGGTATACTATATGATATATGCAAGGATATATAAACTAACACAAGGGTAAACAATATGAACTAGATAGTAGATCATATAAATAATGAGCTAATGACAATGGCGACAAGAATTATAAACACAACTATAAATAAACGCCAAAGCACACTCAAACACAAGATATGATCACGGAGTTCGGACCTTCCGTCCTACGTCTCCGCTCCCCACTCCCGGGGAGAAATCCACTATCACAACCGGGTTTTCTACGTTCACCCGAATAACGTTTACACCTCACAGTATCGGTTTTCAACGCTCACCGATCAACGTCACTCCTCACAATCGGTTTTCTAGTTCATCGAAAACTTCACAACACACTCTCGGTTTTCTAGCTCACCGAAAACCTTACAACACTCACAATGTAATAAATATAAATTTGTTCTCTACAATAGATGAGAACTCAATTAAGCACAACTCAATGTTACAATCTCTCACACCTCTAATATATTATGTATGCAAATACAATAAGCTCAAAGTGGGTGTGTGTAACAATGAGTGAAATCTAAATCAAACTAAACTCAAATATAAAATCTAACTTAAGAACAATGATAATCAAACAAGTATGTAAATGTAAAGCTACAGTTGAGTTTAGGAAAACTTCTCTAGATCAAGATGGAGAGATGGAGATTTGAGGCCCAAACAATAAGATAATCTCCTCCACTTGTGAAAGCTAAAACTGCTTTAAACCAAACCCTTAAACAAGCTTAAAACAAGCTTAAACCCTTTTTCAAACCATTGTTTAAAAACTTCTTTTCTCAGTTGAAAACTGAGATCAAAGAGAGTATTTATATCCTCCAAAACCTCAGCTAAAAATCCCAAGTCAAAAGACAAAAACAGCCCCAGCAAACAGCTCAGAGAAATAGCCGTTGTTTTGCTGATTTTAAAATACTGTTTTAAAAATATCAAATAAATTCCAAAAAATGTAAAACTTTGGGGAATGATTGTAGACATGATAATAAACATGCTACAACGACTGGTTTCGAAAAAGGACTTCCCAAATGAAAAATATCATCATTTTGCAAATATGTTCAAAAACATGAAAACCTGAAAATTGATATTTTGATATTTTGACTTAAACAACATTTTGAAACCTTATGAAATGATTGTATAGACTTGATAAAAGATATAACATGTTGTTATAAAGTCTATAATCTAGAAATACCATATTTTCATAAAATTGCATATTCTATGCAATATATACAAAACACTAAGTATGATTTCATTAAATATAACTTGTTAAAGACGAAATCATATATAGGCACATAAACGTGAAACAAAATAGTATTTTCTAATTTTATTTATTTGTTTCATATATAAACTCGAAACCAAAAACATATATGTATATATATAACTGTATATATACAAAACCAAAATCAAAGCGTGTATGTGTGTATATGATTGAGCTTAAAGTACTAACACACATAATATAAAACCTAAAACTAATTTACCTAAGCTTGATCTTGATCTTCATTGTAGCTCAACTTGGTAATCTTGCGGATGAAGCTTTGAACTTGGATCTTCAACTTGAATTTGCATAAGCTTCACCGACATTCCGCCAACCTCCTTTGGATATGATCGTTATGGCGCAATCCATCCATCCTCCAACAACGTTGTTTGTCTACAATACATCGGAATGCACAAACACTAGACAAACAACATTAGTAGTAAATTGTTTGTAAATCATCATCAAAACAAGAAGGCCAACAATCTCCCCCTTTTTGATGATGACAAACAATTTACAAAAAGGAATATATGCATGAAGGAAATGAACATATACAAGATAATACACATGCATATAAACAAGGAATTGTATACTCACAATATTTCTCCCCCTTTGACAACATCAAAAAGGGGACAAAAAGAATAAGAGAGCGAAAGCTCCCCCTACCAATAAGCATAGATGAATATTAAACAAGTATAGGGATTGCTCCCCCTATCAAAAAGCCATATAGAATATATGCAATGAAGATCATGGCAAAAACATATGTGAGCAAGCATACATGAATATGCTAAAAATTTACTCACATACATAAAGATAATGAGAACACATATAAATATGTCAATATGAAAATAGTGTCTCATTAGCATAAAAAATATAAAAACCATATAAAAGAATAGATTTATGAAATCAAAAGAAGAGGAACATGAGAATCATGCAAAAAGTTTTTAAATGAAAACGAATCAACCAAAAGAAATCATAAATCAAGGTTTAAGTCCAAAAACATAAAATCAAATCATCATTGATTTAAAAATCAAGAGAGGCAACTATATCTAGCTCTTGAGCTAGTATCAACTCATATAAACGTTTTAGCACCCGGTAAACAATATTTGGGAATAAACACCCAATAACTCCGGAGGGTTATATAAACATAGTCCTCTCATCAAGATCGAAACAAATAATCATGAAAACAAAAGATTTGATCAATTTAAGAAGTGTTTTCATAAAAAGTTTCAAAGCATAATTTTCAAAACCAAGAAAAAGAAAGATAAAAATATTAAAATTCATGGTTTAAAATTCAAAATTGTTTTGGTACCCAAGAACTCTTGGTACCAAAAGATTTAGGGACACGACCCCTATCATTTAAGCTCAAGGCCCTAGGGTTATGAACCCTTTTAGGCGCATGTGGTGCACGGGATCGGTCATAGCAATAATCACTCAAATGACCCTTCCGATTGTAATATGTACAATGGAAAGGAAGCATTTGCTTATGTTGACCATTAAAAGGTGCACGTGGAACATTTGCAAATAAAGATGGTCTTTTAAGATTATTTTGCAAATGAGAAACATTTTGAAACAATGTTGGTCTACTTGAAATATTTTGCGATTTAGAAACTTTTCGCAAATCAAAACAAAACTTAGCTAAGTGACCAACTCTACCACAAAAATCACAATGATACACGTGAGCATGCTTATGATAGGCAATAGGTGCATGTGTGTATACATGTGATGAAGAAACTTGATGAGATGCACAAGAAGGATTAACATTCTTATGTTTTTGTGCATTATAGCAAAATTTAGCTAAATGGCCTTTACGACCACAAATGGAGCACTTGTAAACTTTGCTATACAAGTGTGCATAGTGTATGGGTGATTTACTAGATTTAGCACACTTGTCCATAAGTTTCTTATGGTTATCAATGCATGTTTTTAAAGTTGAATCTAAGCATGATATGCGTTCCTTAACAAGATTCAAATCATCATTATGCATAACATCATTGATAATAGAAGTAGAGCATATATGATTATCAAATTCATTTCTAATAGCTACTACTTCTAGTATGACATTATCTCTTTCATGAGTTAACTTAGCAAAGTTTGAAAGCAAAGAATCATGATCCAATATTAATTTTTCATTGTTTTCTTTAAGGATCATATTTTCATTAGAAATAGTATCAAACTTAGAAGATAAAGACTCATGATCGGATTTCAAATTTACATGCTTGCTTTGTAAATCAACGAAATCATTTTGCAATTTCTTGTAGGC
The DNA here is from genome assembly GCF_001876935.1 of Asparagus officinalis. Taxonomy (NCBI): domain Eukaryota; kingdom Viridiplantae; phylum Streptophyta; class Magnoliopsida; order Asparagales; family Asparagaceae; genus Asparagus; species Asparagus officinalis. The sequence goes on from NC_033794.1 coordinate 28,693,678, forward strand.
ATGTAATAATTTATTACTAGCACAAGCAAGTTCATCATTAGGTAAATCATTAATGGTTTCGAACTCGCAAACCTCACTAGGGCTATTGCCTAGTGCACGTGTGCATGAAGCTCCATATGAACTTGAAGCGGGATCCTCCAAAGCTTGTCAGATCGCCTCTAAGTCTCCTTGATGTGCTTCAATAAATGTCCATAAGGTGTAAGCACTATCAAAAGAATCAAGCTTGTTAGACATAAATGAATCAAATGCATTTAATAAAAATTCTAACATAAGCTTGTTCATAATAAACATCTTTTTATCACGTTTGCTCCACTTGGATTTCTCCAACGTGGGCACAATATAAGCACAATCAATGATTTCCCATAAATCGATATTTTTAGATTGAACAAATATTTTGAATCTAAAACACCATTGAGCATAAGGGAAAGCATTGAATTTAGGAGCAATACTAGAATCATAGCCTAAACAAGATGCATCATTCATATCCATAATTTGTAAAAATATGCAAGCAAGATACAAATGCAATCAAAACAAGATTAGCACAAAAAGATAACTTGGATCTTTAACTCAAGGCGATTAGACCTTAAATCAAAGAGCACCAAGCTCTGATACCAATTGTTAGACCCTAGAGGGGGGGTGATTAGGGTCTTATGCTAATCTAATCCGATTAAATGCCAATTAAAAATAATTAACAAGTTGTATTCTTGCAAGTAGGTATACAATCTATTATGGGCAAGAATATGCAATATACACAAAGTGATATATCCTATATGATGAAATATATATATGCAAGGATATATAAACTAACACAAGGGGTAAACAATATGAACTAGATAGTGGATCATATAAATAAAGAGCTAATGGCAATGACGATATAAGATATGAGCATGAATATAAATGAACGCCAAAGCACACTCAAACAAGCAATATGATCACGGAGTTCGGACCTTCCGTCCTACGTCTCCGCTCCCCACTCCCGGGGAGAAATCCACTATCAACCGGGTTTTCTACGTTCACCCGAATAACGTTTACACCTCACAGTATCGGTTTTCAACGCTCACCGATCAACGTCACTCCTCACACTCGGTTTCTAGCTCACCGAAAACCTCACTACACACTCGGTTTCTAGCTCACCGAAAACCTAACAATCTCACAATGTAACAAATATAAATTGTTCTCTAAATCTCCTCCACTTGTGAAAACCAAAACAGCTTAAACCAAACCCTTAAACAAGCTTAGACAAGCTTAAACTCTTTTTAAAACCCTTGTTTAAAAACTTCTTTTAAAACATTCTTGGATAGCTTGAGAGAGATCAGCAATGGGGTATTTATACCCTCTCACAACTCAGCCAAAAACCCCAAGCAAAAAGACAGAAAAGTCCCCAGAAGACAGCTCAGAAAAATAGTCGTTAGTGTCTAACGGATCTATTGTCGGGCGACCGCACGATCGTTCGGGCGACCGAAAAAACGTTAGTGTCTAACGGATCTATTGTCGGTCGACCGACAGAACGTTCGGTCGACCGAAAGAAAGAATTCGGTCGACCGACGGAAAATCCGGTCGACCGCGAGCAGGTCTGAAAAACAAAGAAACAAGCAGAGACTTCGTCGGTCGACCGGTGCGGTCGACCGATGGAGCTTTCGGTCGACCGGACCGGTCGACCGACAGACTCTCTGTCGCCCAGTGAAGAAAGATCAAATGATCGGTCGACCGGTGCGGTCGACCGAAATCTGACACATGAAAAAACTTGTTTTGCTGATTTTAAAACACTGTTTAAAAATATCAAATAAATTCTAAAAAATGTAAAACTTTGGGGAATGATTGTAGACATGATAATAAACATGCTACAATAACTGGTTATCAGAAAGGACCTCCCAAATTCCCAAATGAAAAATATCATCATTTTGCAAATATGTTCAAAAACATGAAAACATGAAAATTGATATTTTGATATTTTGACTTAAACAACATTTTGAAACCTTATGAAATGATTGTATAGACTTGATAAAAGATATAACATGTTGTTATAAAGTCTATAACCTAGAAATACTATATTTTCATAAAATTGCATATTCTATGCAATATATACAAAACACTAAGTATGATTTCATTAAATATAACTTGTTAAAGACGAAATAATATATAGGCACATAAACGTGAAACAAAATAGTATTTTCCAATTTTATTTATTTGTTTCATATATAAACTCGAAACCTATTAAACCGAAAACATATATGTATATATATATAACTGTATATATACAAAACCAAAACCAAAGCATGTATGTGTGTATATGATTGAGCTTAAAGTACTAACACACATAATATAAAACCTAAAACTAATTTACCCAAGCTTGATCTTGATCTTCATTGTAGCTCAACCTGGTACACATGAGGATGAAGCTTGAACTTGATCTTTAACTTGAATTGTATAGGCTTCAACCCGACATTCCGCCAACCTCCTTTGGATATGATCATTGAAGCTCTATTCCCTCCATCCTCCAACAACGTTGTTTGTCTACAATATATAAGAATGTACAAACACTAGACAAACAACATTAGTAATAAATTGTTTGTTAAACATCATCAAAACAAGAAGGCCAACAAAGGAGACGGAACTGAGTGTAGTTGATCAATGCACTTTCAGATTTGCGCTCCATGAGTTGTATATTGACGAGGTCACGTGCGACGTAGTTCCATTGGATGTTTGTCAGGTTATACTGGAAAATCCCTATTTGTGGGATAGAAACGCGATCTACAAGAGGCGGGCTCATAAGTACACATTCACCAAAGATGGTGAAAAGTTCATATTTCGTTTGACATCTCTTCTGAAGGAGACAAACTTGGTGACGGTGAACTGAGCGAAGAGGTTAGTGAATGCAAGCAATAATTTTGTTGCGTTATGCATTAGTTCTTATGAGGAGCCACTGAAAGAGGGTTGCAATTTGGAGCGGAAGGTACTACGACGAGACGCGGGACAAAATAGTTGTTTCCTATCGGACATCGAGACCAGATGCCTAGCAAGGCCAAGTGGTTCAGAAAAGAAGGAGAGGCTCACGAGTTCCCTCAGCTACAATTCTAACTTGAACGGAACTTCAAGTTCCTAAAGGAGGAGCCATGATACGGGTGTATCTTCTTCCTTGCTTCAGGAGCTTAGCGATCCTTATAGGAGCTTGAGGATAGATGATTCTCATGGTATCTTGAGAATAGAGACGTGGATGAAGTTGTTGAAACTGGCAACGTTGAAGAGTATAGGAAAAATCGCAAGAGACACTCTGAACTTCCAGCGGTCGACTGCACGTGACGTCGCGGTCGACCGCGAACGTGCACAGCTTAGCAAAAGTCTCTGAACTTTTCACGGTTGACCTTGATGGGTTCTGCGGTCGACCGCCAAACCCTGTAGTCAATACTTAGTTTTGGTCGTTTACCACGGTCGACCGCGATGGGTTCTGCGATCGACCGCGAGTCAGGTTGGGCTAGACTTCCAGTTTCCTATTATCTTTAGGTTTTGTGTTTGATATATATTAAAACATAACTTTTCTAGGGTTAACTAACCATATGGTATTCTGAAACGAGATCAGGGAGTTTGTTATTTGATCTAGAGAGATTGTGAGAGAGAGATTTGTAATATAATATTTCTCATAATCTAGAAAAGGTATTTTCCTTATCAACTCAATTCTTTGTGTGTTTTCTTTTGTCTTCTTCACAACCCACTCTTGATAATTCTGCGATCAATGGTGATCGTCTGGCGACTCGAATCAGCTTAAAGTACCAATACATATAATATAACCTAAAACTAAATTACCTAAGCTATCTTGATCTTCAATAAGCTCGACTTGGTAAACTATGCGGATGAAACTTGAACTTGAATATAATTTGATGTGCAATGGATTCATACCGATATTTCCGCCAACCTCTATTTGATGTGATCGTATAGGCTCAATTCTATCCAACCTCCGACTTATTGTTTGCCTAGAATAAATAAGAAAACACAAGCACTAGACAAGCAATATTTGTTGTAAATTATTTGTTAAAACATCATCAAAATAAAGAGGCCAACAAGAACAACCAGAGAAGAAACTATTTGCTTTCAACACGACATCCGACACAGACAATTCAGATGATGATGATGAAGACATTGACACACTTTCAAGAAAATTCAAAAAGTTCCTTATACAAAGTAAGTATAAAAAGGTTAAAGATACTAACGATAATATTATTTGTTATAAATGTAACAAAACAGGTCATATGAAGAAAGATTGTCCTATTCTCAAGTCCAAATTCAAGAACAAATCTGAATATTTCAAGCAGAAGAAGAAGGCATTGGCAGTCAATTGGGATGACAGTGATGCATCTTCATCCGATGAAGAAGAAGAAACGGACAAGGACATGGCAAACATGTGCTTTATGGCTCTAAAAGATGAGGTATGCTATAATTTTAATAAGGATGAATTATTGAATGCTTTTAATGAATTATTTTTTGAATTTAAAAAGGAAAAAGTGAAAAACAAGTTTTTGAAAAAGGAAAATGAGAAATAATGAATTATTTTTTGAATTTAAAAAGGAAAAAGTGAAAAACAAGTTTTTGAAAAAGGAAAATGAGAAATTATTTGAAGAAAATTCTAAAGTGAAAAACAAGTTTTTGAAAAAGGAAAATGAGAAATTATTTGAAGAAAATTCTTTTCTTAAAATAAAAATATCTTCTTTAAATTCTCGTATTTCAGATTTGGAAAATAATATTTCATTTTTGAAAATCAAGTATGCAAATATTTTGAAAAATGTTTCAAAATTCAATAAAGGAAAAGAGAATTTGAATGACATATTATCTCATCAACGACTTTCTAACAATTATTTGGGATTTGGATTTGTTAAAGAAAACAATAGTTTGAAGACTAATTCATATTCTAAGATGAGTCATTCATTTGCAAAGAATATACATGCTAGGAATAAATATATTTGGGTTGCTAAACATTTGAATTCTCATAATTAGGATGTTTATATTGAATCCTATATGAATGATGTTTGTTATTCTAAAGATTATTTGTATACTAACAAATGGAAACCAAATTCTAAATGGGTTTGGATTTCCAAAGGCTAATCCTTTCGGACCCAATAAAAGTGGGTACCACAAGAAAATTGTTTATATTTTAGGTACTCAAAAGGGGGAAGGATACAAGATATGCCTATATTCTTTTTGCTAATAACAAAGGGGGAGATATATAGAAAAAATATTATTTTTACTAATGCTTTGATGCAGGGGAAGTAAAAGAGTTTAACTAATGATTTGATGCAGGGGGAGTAAATATTTTTTTTTATATTTTCTAACACAATTTATTTGTCATCATTAAAAAGAGGGAGAATGTTGGATATCTTGACCCCAAGATATGTTTGTTTTGATGATACCAAATATTATATGTTGTGTGTATTTTATGCTAACATATGTTTTGCAGTATCAGAGCAAAATCAACAATAATATTCAAAGAGATACTCAAGACACAAGGCAATACAAGACAATTGAAGTTGATACAAGGATAATTGGAGATGAAAGAAATCAATATGCTTCAATGATATAATTGTATTTTGGGTTTTCTTTCATTGGGTAGAATCTTTGTTAAATGCCTTGATCACTCACAACACATACACGCACATAGTATTTAGAACACACTAGCACATGCTTAGTGTATGGTTAATTATAAACATCCCCTAAGTTAACCATTAGAGTTTATAGATATAGAGTGAGTCTCAAAACATATCATATATCTCATATCTATGTATTAGTAGTCGACTAATACCCTTAATAGTCGACTACTCAAACCTTAGTCAAAGTTACAGAAACTGTGAATTTACAGATTAGTCGACTACTATGCTTAATAGTCGACTACTCATTGTCAGTTCAAACTTACAGAAACTTTAGTTTACAGATTAGTCGACTAATGCCATTAGTAGTCGACTACTAACCAGTTTTCTGACTTCACAGAGTCTGAATAGAGTGTAAGACTAGTAGTCGACTATAGAGATAGTTTTTTAACTGTTCTGAATTTGAATAAGTGAACGTTTATAGCCGTTTTAAAACGTTAGTTGGGTGTAAAATTTGAGTTTTTCAGAGGCTATAAATAGGTGTTAACTTCAGAATTTGCTCACCAACTTTCATATACATAAGATTCGAAATTTGTGCAAATTCATGCTCTCTTGATTAAAATTTTCATTCTAAGTGTCAAGAAAGAAAGTTCTGAGATTGCCTTTGTTCCCCATCATTACTAAAGATTGATTAGACAAATTTTCAGAGAGTAAAAGTTCCTAAGCCACTGCTGCACTTCACATTCACATAAAGGCTTATAGGGATTTGTGTTTTTTTTCAAAGAAGGTTTCTCTCGGGTGTGAAAAAAGATCTCTTGGTGTAGAGATTGATATTGCATTTTGCAGGGACTTACAAATTGGTCAGGTTTTATTTTGTAATTGGTTTCAAAATCATAGTGGAAATCTCAAGCGAGATTCGCTTGGGGACTGGATGTACACCCGGGGTGGTGGAACCAGTGTAAATCTCTTGTTTGTGATTGTTCCATTTCTGAGATTATTGTTCATTGTTCTTGCAAGTTATACTTCATCTTGTAAAATTTTTAAATAACACTATTTAATTACCCCCACCCCCACCCCCCAGTGTTTAGTGTGTGCTTCCGCAAATCCTACAACACCTTTTGGATGTCCTTACCTAGTTGGTGATCTTCATACTCGAACATGTGATGTACGAAATCCATAGCCGCAAATCTCGTTATAACTCGATACATTTTAACAGAAACTCATGCCCCAAGTAGTATATTATGCCCATAATGTCCAATGAAACAAGGACATGTCCTAGATCAAGCACATAATGTCCAATGTCCAATATTGAACGCATAAAATAGTGAGACATTATCCAATTTTCATTTGGCATGTAGCCGAATAAACAAAGGAATGATTAAGTGGAGGATTGGATTCACAATCAACGCTCCCGAGCTATGAATCATATCCACCTACGACCCTCATGCAATGTACCACCTATAATGACATGTCACTACGTCTTTATCTCATAGGTTCTCAACATCAAGCACACAACAACATGAACATATATAATAAGGCATAAAAACAAAATAAAAATATGATTATCATATTATCGTAGGATTCCTAGGTATCGATATATTTTGAGTAGCAAAGAAAACAATCACATCTCATATGGAAGCAGTAGAGTACATCAACGAGGTCCAAAACGAGAAACAAAAGCAACATGTCCAAATTGTAACATCCTTCGTTGGTAGGGTACCCTCCGTCGACTAAATAACTAATGCCATGTCAGACTCCCCCGTCAGAGGGATCTTACCCCTATTTCTAGGGAAAATGATAGGGGCACACTCTCAACCATAACTCCAACCACACCATTTCTCTCATTTGTTACAGTACACCGGGCCCCATATAGGATTTTAAAATTTTTAAAATCTCATGTGAGGTCCGGTATACTGTAGCAAATGAGGGAGGGGGGCGGGGCGGGGAGGGGTTGGAGTTGTGGTTGGGGGTGTGCCCCTATTGCTACCCTATTTCTAGTGAGACAACTAATGCCACGTGAGCTTGACATACAGTCAGCAAAGGACCGTCGATGGAGCATCGGGAGAATGGAATCCGAGGTGGATTCACCTCAAACCGTCGGCGGAACCAATGCAAGAACATCCACCGACTCTTCTTCCCGAGTGCTCTGGTTTTCTTAGTTCTTGAACCTAACACCAAATCAAAGTCTCAAAAATAGTCTCCTTTGTCAAAATCCTTTTCCAGCAAATCCAAGAAAACCTCAAAAAAATGCAAGAAAATCATTTTGGAATCTAGTTATCATTGAAAAAGGTTATGTAAATGGACCTAGCTCTTTGACTAAAACGAGTAGAAGACAACAGAAAACCTAGCCGAAGTATTGAAACCATATGATCAAAATAAAGAGAACTCAATAAGCTTTTTGCCGAGCCTATGTTCTAAATAGACAACCGAGTCAAAAGTTATGAACATTTGTAAAAATTCCAAATCTACAATAAATCTAACCCGTCAACGAACCAAGAACATCCATGGACTGATCATCGAATTCCAGCTTGATTTTTTGGCATTTTCACTCAAATTGATAGGAAAATGGTTCAAAATTCTAATGAATACCCATTATAAATAAATACATTAGGATCATTTTCAAACAAGTTTGAACTATTTTCATCAAGGATCCACGAAATTAGATTGAAAATACAAAATCAAATGAAAATGTCAAGTTTTCTCGAATGAGCTCTTTCAAATCTCAACACAAGTATCTCCAAATGCTCTAGATCTATATTACACATTAATAGCAATGAAAACCCATAAATTTTAGATCAAAACTCATAAAATTACCATGGAAATACAAATCAACCATGAAGAGGAAACCATATGATATTTATACTCTAAACATGATCCGTCTCCATCTCTGATACCATTTTGTTGGGAAATTTTAGTCTCCTCGCCTACTGTGATCTGCGCAACTCGGAAGCCAACCATAATCAAGAATAACGAAAACAACCACAATCAAGAAGAAAGAACACCGAAATTTATGTGGTTCGGTCGACCAACTTCGACCTACGTCCACGGGCAACAATACAAAAAATCCACTATGTATCAGGGAGAACTTGTTAGTCTAAAGTGTAGACCCAAATTCGAAGCCGGAGCTGAAATCAGAACGAGGAAGAAAACTACCAAACTGATCCACGGTCGACCGCGAACGTGCACAGGAGCTCAGGAGAGTCTGGAGCTGATCGCGGTCGACCGTGACGGTCGACCGCACAAACCCTGTAGGATTTTAGTTTCTGTCTTTTGATCACGATCGACCGTGCCTGGCTTGGCGGTCGACTGCGCCAAACCCTATAACTTTTCTAGGCTCTGTCGATTTCCACGATCGACCGCGAGAACTTGACGGTCGACCGTGACGCTGTTTAACAGTTTTCTAAAATGTTTAGGAATTCTGTTTGGGCTGAGTTTGATATAAATACTCAAACGTTTTAGGGTTTGATAGAGCACAAAAAAAGAGAGTTTTTTTACTACAGAAAAGAGAGAGAATCTCAGAGAGATAAAACCCTAGTTTGAGAGCTTGTAATTCTTCTTCAATTAATAAAGGAATTGTGTGGTGTAGCTCCCGACGACGTAGGCACGTTGCCGAACCTCGTTAAATTTGTGTGTTCGTCTCTTTTATTTTCTTTACAAGTTTTGATTTTTATTTGTGGTGAATTTTCTACTTTTCTACTTTCAACACAAGGTCCGGAAGGGCAAGAATCCGATTTGATTGTTTCGGATTCCCTAACAGAACTACAAGAGGAAGCACTCAATTCTCGTCTCTCAATCTCTCAACCTCACATACATAATCAACTCTCATATTATCTCCAAAGCCCTCTCCTTACAATCTTTTGCATGGACAAAGACTGTGAAACCCTCTCCCAATGATGTAATCTTTTGCACGGACAAAGACTACGAAACCCTCGCCTCTCGTACAATATTCTTGAATTAGGCTACGCCCTCTGCTAACCCTAGATTACAAGAATATTGGTTCTCTCTTCTCTGCTTAGGTTTTCCTCCAACAATAAAAGAATATATATAGGGAAACTAAAATCCTATCTCTAACGTAACTTCATAATTAGAATAGGATTCAAACTCCTAATGATGATGAAATCCAATCTCCTAATCATGATAGATCTCTAACCCTATCTAGTTCTCATGAAATTATACAAAGAATCAAAGACACAATCCTAACAATCTCCACCTTGGATTTGATTCCCAAACTCCCTTGAAGATATATCATCGCCATCTTAAAATTTTATCTCTTCTGCTAGAGTCTTCTATTTCTTTTGCACTTCAAATCGAAGCACTTGTACTCTAATTGGGATGTCTCGTGACCGTCACTATCATCTACTTCCTCATGGCGCCTCCACCTCTCTTGTGTGCACCAAGAGATCTTCGCCACCTCTTCCGTTAGAAGCAAATCAACCATGCTTCTCCTCCCGAACTTGACAATAGCCTTCTCCACTTTTTGTCCTCGTACTCCACCTACATCACTCGTCTTAAATCATATCAGTGCATCTCTCCTACTCCACACTACGAGCCAGATGCCTTCATCTCCTCCATCACTTGGCTTGGACTGAATATGAGCGCTCCAATTCGTGGGGTGGTTGGAATATTTCAGGAGTAACTGTAACGAATTCGGATCCACTGTGATAATGAGAAAGATTTCTACATATCCGACCGAATCGATCAAGAATATCAGAATCTGATAAATCGGCCCAGACCGCGAAAATACGGATCGCGTGCCGAAGATAAAAATAAAGTTTTTTCTTTAGACCTTTAGAATATAATTTATAAAATATAAAAAGAATATAAAAAGAGTTGACGAGATCAAAAAAAAATCTGTCCCTTTGTGGGACTGGTGACACCTGTACCACACTCTATGGCACACACCCCTAGTTGCGGAACCTTCTACCGGGATTGACCATTGATACACAGCCCAAACCATTCATTTTTTTATTACTTAACTTAATTCTCGCTCTTGGAAAGTGGTCACTACCTGAGCCACAAAAGATGCTTTTTGACCAATAGCTACATAAACACAGATTACATTTTTCCCTTTTTGATTGAGAATCGTATCTGTGGCTACTGCTGTTTTGCCAGTCTGTCTGTCCCCAATAATTAATTCTCGCTGACCGCGTCCTATAGGGATCATCGCCTTTGCTCATGGAGCTATATTCTTCATTAGAGATTATAATCCGGAACAGAATATATTTTGTCATCTCATAAATATGAATCAGAAATTTACAGAAGATGAGTCGTTGGGTGGATGGGAATGATTCAAACATGGAATTAGATTCCATCATGGTTCCTGGAACAGGGGAGAAAAGAAATTTCTAGAAACTTCTACCCCGAGCACACGCAATGGAGCCGTAGACAGTCAAGTGAAATCCAATCCAAGAAATAATTTGATCTATGGACAGCATCCAGCAGAGACTAGCCAATAGGCCTTTCTATTCCCACCCAAGCCCGAATGAATCAGTCTTTCCGCAGAGGTAAATCCAGCCGCACCTTCCAGTACGGCTACCTTGTTACGACTAACACTTGGGCTGATATCATCAACCGTGCTAACCTGCGCGGTACAAAGTTCGTGGTGCAGAACTTAAATTTCGGAATAAATCAAAGAAAAGATAGATTTCAGTTATCTTTCCGTATTCTACGTCATTCTCTTAGCCACCCCATCAAATAAGTGGAAGATTCATTAAACTGTGAAACGTTAGCAGTGCCCCCAGCTCTAAAGTCCACTCCTCCGCTATCCCGATCATGATTTTCTTACCCCCAGAGGGAAAGGTCCTTCCCTATCTCTATCAGCATGTGTGTCAGTCTATCGTGCTTGCTTGCAAGCTCCACCTAATCTGGTGTTGTCCTTCTCGAGTCTACACACCCACTAACTCATGCTCCCGTAATAAATCTGAATAATTATATGCTAAAAACTCTACTTTTAGAATCATATCTGATTCTCTACACCAGTCTCATCCGCCACATACTCGTTTGTGCTATCCGCCATTAGATTTGTCTTGTCATTGAATAATGGAATATCAAACTTCGGACCCGAAGAAATCATCATTCTCCAACTATAATCAAAATTAAAATAAGTAACTATAGAGATTGGATTTGGTAAAACTGACATTAAAAATGAACTCAGCACATCGAAAAACCCTAGGAACGACTCCTGGATCACCAAACTCCGCCTCCTAATCCTCGATCAAAAGACAAAACAATCTGCATCGTGAATAGTGTTCCCACCACCGCTACAGTATTTCCTGCTACAATACCTTTTTTTCTCTTCATCTTGCTTCTTGTAACGCTGATCTTTAATCTTGCACGATGTCGTCTTCTATCTTGCGAACTCACTTCCGGATCCATCAACATAGCTCTGATACCATTTTGTTGGGAAATTTTAGTCTCCTCGCCTACTGTGATCTGCGCAACTCGGAAGCCAACCACAATCAAGAATAAAGAAAATAACCACAATAAAGAAGAAAGAACACCGAAATTTACGTGGTTTGGTCGACAAACTTCGACCTACGTCCACGGGCAACAATACGAGAAATCCACTATATATCAGGGAGAAATACAAGAGAAACCACTCAACTCTCGTCTCTTAATCTCTCAATCTCACATACATAATCAACTCTCATATTATCTCCAAAGCCCTCTCCTTACAATCTTTTGCACAGACAAAGACTGCGAAAGCCTCTCTCAATGATGTAATCTTTTGCACGGACAAAGACTATGAAACCCTCGCCTCTCGCACAATATTCTTGAATCAGGCTACGCCCTCTGATAACCCTAGATTATAAAAATTAATATTAGCTCTCTCTTCTCTGCTTGGTTTTTCCTTCAACAATAGAAGAATATATATAGGGAAACCAAAATCCTATCTCTAGCCTAACTTCCTAATTAGAATAGGATTCAAACTTCTAATCATGATGAAACTCAATCTCCTAATCATGATAGATCTCTAACCATATCTAATTCTTATGAAGTTATACAAAGAATCAAAGACATAATCCTAACACCAAAACCAACCAAGCATTCAAAGAATCAAAAATTAATCAATACCCACGATGGAGATGATGATAATCTATTCTAAAAACTAGATTTTATGGCTAAATGACATTTAAATACCTTATAGTTTCACTTTCGTAACACTTATATACCCTCATTTGTATTTTGTAGCATTTATATACCCTGAATTTGTCAAAATTTGCATGTTAATACCCTATGTTTTGCCAACGTAAAAATTTTTATTCAAAAGTTCCTATATAATATTTATATGCTAATCTTATAACTTTCTCTCTAATAAGTTTGTTGAATGTATTGTTAAATCTTTCTAAATTCTATTTTAAAAATACAATTATGTTACATTTAAATTAGAATTTTGGTAGATTTAACAGTAGTTTAATGAACATAAATGGTTAAAAAGCTCTGAAATTAGCATACGAATATTATATGAAAACTTTCGTATGAAATTTTTTACATTTGTAAAAATAGGGTATTAACTTGCAAATTTTGATCAATTAAGGGTATATAAATCCTAAAAAATACAACTGAGGGTATATAAATACTAAAGGAGTGAAACTATAAGGTATTTAAGTGCTATTTAGCTAGATTTTATTGAAATTAAATAAGAGAGAGAAAGCACTTGCCTTCCGATTGAAGTTTTCCCTTCTCCAAGTCTCTTGTCTTGCTCACCTAGGGCTTGGGCTCAATTGAATGGAGAGAAGGCCGGTGCAAAAAGAGTATTTATAGGACGTAGAAATGAGTATTTTGGGATTTAAAATAGGGAAAAATGCTTTCAGCCCCCAAATTCGTAACAAATATGCTTCCCCCTCCCAAGACTTTTTCAACGCTCTAAAAACCCCCAAATTCGTAATAACTATGCTCTGAGCCCCCAAAACACAAAGCCCAAGAATTTTACACAGGTAAAGACTATAATACCCATTCTCTCTCTCTAATATTATATTCGTAATAACCATACAATCTCTCCTCTCTCCCTCCTCCTTCCCCCACCATTTTTGCCCTAGCTCCCTCCGTCCCTTCTGCAATCCTTGTGGTGGCCGAAGCTCCTCTCCGGTCTCACGCCTCGACCCCTCGCCTCTGCTCGCTGAGATCCTCCGTGTCCACCGCTGATCCCAGCGCGGCGTCTGCTCGACCCCTCGGCCTTTGCTCGCCGAGAATATTTCATGAAGCTCAGAACCTCAACCTTAACCTGTCCCTGCAGTCTGGGCCTCGTCCCGAGCACGCACGAGTTTTCTCGTGTAACTATTGCCGACGGACTTTTTACAGCGCCCAAGCTCTTGGAGGACACCAGAATGCACACAAGCTGGAGCGCAACCTAGCGAAGAAGAGCAGAGAGATGGCTAATGATTGAATTGATCTCGTAATGACACGTGCGAACTTGATGTTGCTTTGTAGCTTCTGAAACTAATGCATCTAGATTTACTAGCAACAGAGTTTCTTCCTGTCACATGTTTTCTTTTTGGGATCTTTTTCTTTTTTTATTTTCCCCCTTCAAAATAAGTTTTCCTGTTCGAAAAAGAATGCCTCTTCTCTCTTGCATCAACGGTATTTTCTTTCTTCACGTTTAATATACATGTACCCAATGATAGTTATCTTTTCTATTTGCAGATAAGGTTACGGTTGTTAAGGTTACGGGTTGTTAAGATTACGGGTTGCTTGTTAAGGTTACGTGTTGCTTGTTAAGGTTACGGTTTGCTTGTTAAGGTTATGCGTTGATTGTGAAGATTAAGCTTAACAACCAACCCGTAACCTTAACAACCAACCCGTAACCTTAACAATCAACGCGTAACATTCACAACCAACGTGTAACCTTAACAAGCAAACCCGTAACCTTCACAAGCAACTCGTAAAACCTTCATAAAAATAAAAAAAAGGAAGGAAATAGAAAAAAAAAAGCTTTAATTTTTTGTACTTCTACTATAATAATTCATAACTTCATAAAATAAAAAGCAGTAACAATTCTATACTTTTCTTCAGAAAATTCATGCTTACAGCCGCGTTGATTGTTAAGGTTACGGGTTGGTTGTTAAGGTTACGGGTTGGTTGTTAAGCTTAATCTTCACAATCAACGCATAACCTTAACAAGCAAACCGTAACCTTAACAAGCAACACGTAACCTTAACAAGCAACCCGTAATCTTAACAACCCGTAACCTTAACAACCGTAACCTTATCTGCAAATAGAAAAGATAACTATCATTGGGTACATGTATATTAAACGTGAAGAAAGAAAATACCGTTAATGCAAGAGAGAAGAGGCATTCTTTTTCGAACAGGAAAACTTATTTTGAAGGGGGAAAATAAAAAAAGAAAAAGATCCCAAAAAGAAAACATGTGACAGGAAGAAACTCTGTTGCTAGTAAATCTAGATGCATTAGCTTCAGAAGCTACAAAGAAACATCAAGTTCGCACGTGTCATTACGAGATCAATTCAATCATTAGCCATCTCTCTGCTCTTCTTCGCTAGGTTGCGCTCCAGCTTGTGTGCATTCTGGTGTCCTCCAAGAGCTTGGGTGCTGTAAAAAGTCTGTCTGCAATAGTTACACGAGAAAACTCGTGCGTGCTCGGGACGAGGCCCAGACTGCAGGGACAGGTTAAGGTTGAGGTTCTGAGCTTCATGAAATATTCTCGGCGAGCAAAGGCCGAGGGGTCGAGCAGACGCCGCGCTGGGATCAGCGGTGGACACGGAGGATCTCAGCGAGCAGAGGCGAGGGGTCGAGGCGTGAGACCGGAGAGGAGCTTCGGCCGCCACGAGGGTTGCAGAAGGGACGGAGGGGGCTAGGGCAAAAATGGTGGGGGAAGGAGGAGGGAGAGAGGAGGGATTATATGGTTATTACGAATATAATATTAGAGAGAGAGAATGGGTATTATAGTCTTTACCTGTGTAAAATTCTTGGGCTTTGTGTTTTGGGGGCTCAGAGCATAGTTATTACGAATTTGGGGTTTTTTAGAGCGTTGAAAAAGTCTTGGGAGGGGGAAGCATACTTGTTACGAATTTGGGGGCTGGAAGCATTTTTCCCTTTAAAATAATATGGACCCGTTAAGGACCAGATTTTGGATGGTACTTAGAAAACATATTGAAAATCACCATAATCCATCTAAAATCATTTTGAACAACTCTAATGTATAGGGTTTTCGTGAAAAGATGTCTAGATTTTTAAATATAGGTTGAAACTAAACATTCATCGATAAATACATCTATGATTGAAATGAAGCCAGATGTGATAGATAGTCTAGGTGAAGAGGATCCAGGGATGGGGCCTTACGTAGGGGGTTATTTGGGGTTATTTGTATTTTTTTAGATTATTAGGGGGTATTTTCTGATTATAAAGGGTGCTATTTTAATTTTTTAATTTTTCTAGAGGTTGTTTGTAATTTTTGGATGTTAAGCGGATGTTTGGACATTTCAAAATTTAAAGGGGATTTTTACAATTTTGGATGTTTGGACATTTTAGATTTTAAGGGGATTTATACAATTTCAGGCATTTTTTTGTAATTTTTTTATTTTCAAGATGCTCTTTCTAATTTCTAATTTTTTTTCTAGGATGTTATGTATTCTTCATAATTTCCAGGGAAAAGATGCATAGTTTTCAATTATTTGGGGGTTATTCTACATATAGGGATGATATGAGGGGGCATATGGAAGAGATTCGTTTTTCTTACATTATTGGCATTGAGGGTATTTTTGTCTATGTAAAATTAGGGGTAACATTGATTAAGTGTAAGAACACCATAATTTGCTGATATTTCTTAACTTATTGGGGGTTTAGTGAGTGTTTTAAATGTTTTGGAGTTTACTAAAAAACACCAAAAATTATTAGGGTTTGTTATGATGATTTTAGTCGCCAAAATGTGGCCCTTTGTCTGCAACAGATAGGTGTCCCCCTACATGCACCTTTCAAATCGAATTGACGATCAGGACCGCTAAGATCCTAACTTAGCCGACTCGTCGAGTCGACATCTCCTTAAGTTGACTCCAAAGGCGGTACTTGTCGGTTCTCTTCTCTAAGACGACTCGTTACGAGCCCACTCGACCAGTTATTCGACACCTCGCGGGGTTGACTCGAAAGGCGTTACCTCTCGACACCCCTCGCTATAAGCCAAAAGATGACTTCAACCTCGACCCCCCACCCCCTGCGCTGACAACGCGTCGGCGTTGTAGGATCTGATCTAATCACACTAAAAATACTAGAGAGGGGGGGGGGGGGGGGGGGGGGGGGGGGGGGGGGGGTGAATAGTGTTTTATAAAAATTCTATGCGAAGTAGATTATAATTTGTAAAGAAGAAATGACAACCACAGAAAATCAACATTACAAAAACAAGCATATATACTGGTTCCACCTTCCCAGTGTACATCCAGTCCCCAAGCAAATCCCGCTTAAGATTTCCACTATGATTTTAAAGAAAACTTACAAAATCAAACAAAACCAAACCTGACCAATTTGCAAGTCCTTGCAAATTACAACCAATCTCTTCACCAAGAGATTACACCACTCACAACTGAGAGAAACCTTTTCTTGAATCAATGTACAAAACTCCTATAAGCCTTGATATATTTGTGAAGTGCAGCAGTGGCTTATGAACTCTTTATTCTCTGAAACTTTCTCAACACGTTGTGTATATAATGAGGAACAATGGTTGTTTTAGAATTTTTATTTTTCTCAATACTCAAGCAAAAATCAGAATTTTAACACTTGACTATGCATAAAAATTGAGAATTTTTATTTTTCTCAATACTCAAGCAAAAATCAGAATTTTAACACTTGACTATGCATAAAAATTGAAGCTTATAGATATGTTTTGATGCACCAAAATTCTAAACTTATAACCTATTTATATCCCTTAAAAAGACAACTTTTTGAATCAATTAAACGGATATAAACGGCTAAAAACTGTTTCAAATTCAAACACAAACGTACAGAAAAATTGTTTTAGTAGTCGACTATAAGGCAAATTAGTCGACTATAATGTATTAGATCTCATTTTGAAAAGTCTGGAAAATTACTTAGTAGTCGACTATAATGGTCATTAGTCACTACTCTCTAAAACAAAAGTTTTTGGAAAAGTTTCTGGAAAATTTTATTCTGTGCAGGTAGTCGACTATTAAGTTGATTAGTCAACTACTTCTTGAAAGAAAAGTCTGGAAAAATTTACTCAGTACTTAGTAGTCGACTATTAAGTCGATTAGTCGACTACTCTCTGAAAGAAAAGTTTCTGGAAAGTTTGACTCTATATTCAGTAGTCGACTATTAAGATAATTAGTCGACTATACTGTAAAACTCCAGATTCCTGAGTTACTGTCTGAGAGTTGATTAGTCGACTAATAATCGTAGCAGTCGACTACTAAGGGTTATGAATGAGATATATAATTTATTTTTGACATAGGGGATTTCTATAAATTCTAATGGTTAACTGTAAATTTATTTCGACTACTAAGAGTTGATTCGTTAACTATAAATTCTAATGGTTAACATAGGGGATTTCTATTGTTAACCACACACTAAGCATGTGTTAGTGTGTTCTAATACTATGTGCGTGTATGTGTTGTGAGTGATCAATGCTTGTACATATAATCTAAGTAAAGAAAAAGAGAAAATTTACAATTTTGACATATAGCATATCTTCTTCTTTACTTCATATTGCCTTGAACTCATCCTGCACTTTGTTCACATATCTTTATCATATTTGATGTAAATAACTGCATTGATATGTTAATGCATAATACACATAGTACATAAGTTGTTATCATCAAAACTATATATTTGGGGCAATATATTCAACATTCTCCCCCTTTTTGACGATGACAAACAATTTAAGCAAAATAAAAATAAATGTGCATTATACTTATTTACTCCCCCTTCATAAAAGCATCTATATTAAGGCATTCTTATACCATTTCAGTTGAAAGTGGAAGATGCCCAAACTGGATTTTCGGTGGGTTTTGAACTTGGGAAGAAGATGGGTCGGTTATGGAAGAGAGAGAGTGAGTAGTTTAGGTTTTTATGATATTTTTTGTAAGAATTATAAATTGTATGGTCAAGATTAGATTAAAAATCAAATGTATGGTGAGATTTGATCTAAATATATGGCTAGGATTGAGTAGGTTAAAAAGGAGTGGTTGGGATGAATTTCACTTAAGTGAAACGGGTATTGGGTTTTGGTTATAAGAGGTTAAAATCCAATATGCTGGAAAATGTCAGTAAGTGTAAAACATATGTAAGTAGTCGACTACTAAGAAAAATAGTCGACTACATTGTGACTGACAGAATACAGGGTTTTAGTTTTAACTAAGAATAGTCGACTACTAAGAAAATTAGTCGACTACACTGTAATAAACATAATTTCTTATATGCAATGTTTGTGCATGTAGTCGACTACTATCTTCAATAGTCGACTATTAAGGTTGAAAATGCATATATATTAATTTTAAAAACTTATTTTAAATCTTTTAAAGAACATATACCTAATTCTCTTCTTAATTTAACATATATTTCTTCTTTTAAAGGTTTTGTTAATATATTGACAATTTATTTATCAGTTGAAATAAAATCTAAGGAAATAACATCTTTTAGTACATTATCACATAGAAAATGGTGTCTTATATCAATATGTTTTGTACGTGAATATTGAATAGGATTTTTAGATAAATTAATTGCACTTGTATTGTCACACATTATTGATGATATGAGACAAACTATACCATAACCAGATAAAGTTTGTTTCATCCAAAGAACTTGAGCACATGCAAGACTAGCAGTAATATATTCTGCTTCAGTAGTTGATAATAATACTGAATTTTGTTTTTTACTAAACCAAGATATAAGTAAATGTCCAAGGAAATAACATGTACCACTTATACTTTTTCTATCAGATTTACATCCTGCAAAATCAGCATCACTATATGATACTAAATCAAATGTGTTATTCTTAGGATAAAATAAACTATAATCTGTAGTATTTTTTAGGTATCTAAAAATTCTTTTTACAGCTTTAAGATGTGATTCTTTAGGATTAGACTGAAATCTAGAACATAAACATACACTAAACATAATATCAGGCCTACTTGCAGTAATGTAAAGAAGTGAATCAATCATACATCGATATAACTTTTGGTCAACATTCTTACCATTTTCATCTTTATCAAGAGATGTAGTTGTACTTATTGGTGTTGGTTTACTTGTTGTATTTTCCATTCCAAAGCGTTTTAGTAAATCTTTAGCATACTTACCTTGGTTGATGAAAATCTCTTCCTTTAATTGTTTGATTTGTAGTCCAAAAAAAATTGAGTTCACCCATATGACCCATTTCAAATTCATCCTGTATAGTCTTTGCAAACTCTTGATAAAGATTATCGTTAGTAGAACCAAATATTATATCATCTACATATATTTGAATTAATAGTATACCTTTATTTATTTTTTTATAAAAAGTATAGAATCAACTTTTCCTATTTCAAAACCAGAAGTTAAAAGAAAATTTTTTAATCTATTATACCAAGCACGGGGTGCTTGTTTTAGACCATATAAAGCCTTTTATGTTTAAAAACATAGTTTGGTAAACTTTCATTTTTAAAACCTGGAGGTTGTTCTACAAAAACTTCTTCTTTAATAAAACCATTTAACAAAGTACTTTTAACATTCATTTGATATAATTTAAAATTCATAAAACATGCAAATGCAAGTAAAATTTTTATAGATTCTAAACGAGCCACTGATGCACACGTTTTATCATAATCAATACATTCTTTTTTATTATAACATTGAGCAACTAATCTAGCTTTATTTCTAATAACTTGTCCAGATTCATCCAATTTATTTCTAAAAATCCATTTAGTTCTAATAATGGACTTATCTTTTGGTCTAGGTACAAGATCCTAAACATTATTTTTTTGTAAATTGGTTTAATTCATCTTGCATGGCAATTATCCAAAAATCATCAAGTAAAGCTTCTTTTATATTTTTAGGTTCAATAATAGAAATAAAAACTAAATGAGCAATTAAATTAAAATGAGATCTAGTAGTGACTTTATCAGAAATATTTCCAATAACCAAATCATGTGGATGATTTTTAACTTCTACAAAATCCTTTGGTAAATCATTTTGTAAATTGTCATCTTTTGAAATATCTAACATTGGAGTGTCATGAATAATATCAGCTAAATCATCATCATTATTTAAAATAATAGGTGTTTTTGTAAAATTCTCATCAAAAGAAACATGTATAGATTCTTCAATGACTAATGTTCTTTTGTTATATATTCTATAAGCTTTGCTATGATTAGAATATCCAACAAAGATTCATTCGTCAGATTTGGAATCAAATTTGTCTAAATTATCTTTTGTGTCCAAAATAAAACATTTACAACCAAACACTTTAAATAAGAAACTTTAGAAATTTTATCATAAAATAATTCATAAGGTGTTTTCTTTAAAATAGGTCTTAATAATATTCTATTTAGTACATAACATGCTGTAGAGACAGCTTCTGCCCAAAAATAAGGTGTTTACTATCATATAATATGGTTCTAGCATATTCTTGTAAAGTTCTATTCTTCCTTTCTACTACACCATTTTGTGGAGCAGCTCGAGGAAAAGAAAAAGTGTGAGAAATACCATTTTTATCACAAAAATTTGTAAAAAGTTTATTTTTAAATTATCCTCCATGATCATTATGTGTAGTAATGATTGAAAGAGACTTTTGTTTTTGAATTCTTTTGTAAAAGATAGAAAACTCATTAAAATCATCATTTTAATTTTTAAAAAATATTACCCATGTAAATCTAGAAAAATCATCAACAAGTACAAATGCATATCTACTTCCATTTAATGATTCTACTCTAGAAGGACCAAAAAGATCAATATGAATCAATTTTAGTGGTTTACTTGTAAATATAACATCTTTAGATTTGAAAGAAGATTTATGTATTTTACCTTGTTGACAGACATCACAAAAATTATGTTTATAAGAGAGCTTAGGTAAGCCTTTAACATAATTATTCTTAGAAATTTTAGAAATATGTTTAAAATTAACATGACCAAAATGTTTATGCCATAAAATAAAATCATTAGACGATGCAAGAAGACAATGTTCATTAGAAATATTCTTCATTGATAAAACATATATATTATTTTTTCTATGTCCTTTAAAAAGAATAGTAATCTTATCAATATCATAAATAAAGCAAGATTCTTTTTCAAAAATAATTTTAAATTCTTTATCACAGAGTTGACTTATACTAAGTAAATTATGTTTAAGACCATCAACTAATAAAATACTATCAATAATAGGTTTATTTGGATTACCGACTATTCCAATACCGATGACCTTTTCTTTATTGTTATCTCCAAAAGTGACGGTACCACCATCCTTATTTTGACAAGATGACAACAATTGTATATTTTCATTCATATGTTTAGAGCAACCGCTATCAAAAATCCACCTGTTTTTCTTAAGTACCTGAAATGATAAACATTTATAATTTTGGTATCCATACTATGTTAGGTCCATAGAATTAGCCTTTAGAAACCAAACCCATGAAGAGTTTGATTTACCTAAATAATATTTGATAAACAAACATTTTTAACAAAATCAGAAATATAACACTTTTTCTTTAAATAAGTTAATTCCTTAGGGATCCAAATAGATAAGTATTTTGATTTCTTTTCATATAAAGAATTATTTTTAACATTATGTTCATGCAACATACAAATTAGTTTTACAAAAATAGCTTTCTTAGAAATATTATTATTAACATGAAAATCCAAACCTTCTGTCTTTTGAGATTTTTTTTTGAAATGAAAGTAAACTATTAAGATTTTCTTTACCTTTATTGAATTTACTAATATTCAAACATATATCATTATATTTTAATTTAATAGAACAAATATCTTTATCTAAAACATTAATACGAATTTTTAAATAATTGCATTCTGATTTTAAATAAACATTCTCATTTGACAAAACATGATTTTCTTTAAGCAAGGACTTATTTTTCTCTTTTAATTCAATTATTTGAGAATTAAAAGAAGTGGAAGAATTAAATTTATGTGAAGCCTTTAATCTTAAAAAAGTAATTATTTGAGAAACTTCTTCAAGTAATTTTTTTTTTACCTTTAAGAAAATTATGTGAAGCCTTTAATCTTAAAAAAGTTTCATATAATTCATTGAATGTATCTAAAAGTTCTTCATTATTACTTACTTCATCTTATGCCATAAAACACATATGAACACTTTCCTTTTCTTCAATTTCTTCATCGGAAGATGAATCATCACTGTCATCCCATGTAGCTGCCAAAGCTTTCATTTTCTTGTTGCTTTAAATATTATTGAAGTTATTGAAGTAATTTAATTTTTGCTTATTTTTCAACAATGGACAATCTTTCTTTATATGTCCTGGTTTGTTACACTTGAAACAACGTAAGTTATTTGAATTTGAATTCTTTGATTTAAACTTACCTTGTTTTATGAATTTTCTAAATTTGCGTGCAAACATGCTCATTTGATTTAAACTTACCTTGTTTTATGAATTTTCTAAATTTGCGTGCAAACATGCTCATTTCTTCATCATCATCCGAATTTTCTTTATCCGAAGTAGTAGTGCAAACATGCTCATTTCTTCATCATCATCCGAATTTTCTTTATCCGAAGTAGTATTGAATGCAAGCATTTTATTGTTCTTTGTTTCATCCACATTCTTTCTATCTTCAATTTGAACTTCATAGGCCATGAGATGTCCAATGAGATTTACTACCATAAGAGTTGATAAGTTATTTGCTTTTTCTATTATGGTAACTTTCTTTTCCCATTGTGGAGTAAGAGAACAGAGGATCATTCACACCATTTCCACTTGAGTAAATTCTTTTCCAAGACCGATGAGAGAATTTGTGATATCGATAAATATTGTAAACATCTCTCCAATGGTCTCGTTTTCCTTCATTCTGAATAATTTGAATCTGTGTACAAGAACAAAAATTTTAGATTCTTTAACCTTACTTGTACCTTCATAAGTTACCTCGAGTGTGTGTCAAATATCATATGCGGATGTGGCCGTTGACAACCTAATGAACTCATTCTTATCAAGAGCACAAAATAAGGCATTCATTGTTTTAGAATCCAAGTTTGCATTGTTCCTTTGAGATGTAGTCCATTCCGTGAAAGGAGTGATTGGCTTCTCATATTTTGTTTTCACAATGTTCCAAAGTTCGTAGCTAATTAATTGGAGATAAATCCTCATCCGACACTTTTAATAGTTGTAGTTTAGTCCATCGAACATTGGTGGACGATTTGTAGAATGTCCTTCCTTCAATTTTAAAGTTGAATCCGATGTTGATGTCATTTCTTCAACCTTGCTCTGATACCAAATGTAGGATCTGATCTAATCACACTAAAAACACTAGAGGGGGGTGAATAGTATTTTATAAAAAAATTATGAAAAGTAGATTAAAATTTGCAAAGAAGAAATGACAACCACAAAAAATCAACATTACAAAAACAAGCATATATACTGGTTCCACCTTCCCAGTGTATATCCAGTCCCCAAGCAAATCCTGCTTGAGATTTCCACTATGATTTAAAAAAAAACTTACAAAATCAAACAAAACCAAACCTGACCAATTTGCAAGTCCTTGCAAATTGCAACCAATCTCTTCACCAAGAGATTACACCTCTCACAACCGAGAGAAACCTTTTCTTGAATCAATGTACAAAACTTCTATAAGTCTTGATATATTTTTGAAGTGCAGTAGTGGCTTATGAACTCTTTATTCTCTGAAATTTTATCAACACATTGTGTATATAATTAGGAACAATGGTTGTTTCGGAATTTTTATTTTTCTCAATACTCAAGCAAAAATCAGAATTTTAACACTTGACTATGCATAAAAATTGAAGCTTATAGATATGTTTTGATGCACCAAAATTCTAAACTTATAACCTATTTATATCCCTTAAAAAGACAACTTTTTGAATCAATTAAACGGATATAAACGGCTAAAAATTATTTCAAATTCAAACACAAACGTACCGAAAAATTGTTTTAGTAGTCGACTATAAGGCAAAGTAGTTGACTATAATGTATTAGATCTCATTTTGAAAAGTCTGGAAAATTGCTTAGTAGTCGACTATAATGGTCATTAGTCACTACTCTCTAAAACAAAAGTTTTTGGAAAAGTTTCTGGAAAATTTTATTCTGTGTAGGTAGTCGACTATTAAGTCGATTAGTCGACTACTTCTTGAAAGAAAAGTTTCTGGAAAAATTTACTCAGTACTTAGTAGTCGACTATTAAGTCGATTAGTCGACTACTCTCTGAAAGAAAAGTTTCTGGAAAGTTTGACTCTATATTCAGTAGTCGACTATTAAGATAATTAGTCGACTATACTGTAAAACTCCAGATTCCTGAGTTACTGTCTGAGAGTTGATTAATCGACTAATAATCGTAGCAGTCGACTACTAAGGGTTATGAATGAGATATATAATTTATTTTGAGACTCATTCTATAACTATAAATTCTAATGGTTAACATAGGGGATTTCTATTGTCAACCACACACTAAGCATGTGTTAGTGTGTTCTAATACTATGTGTGTGTATGTGTTGTGAGTGATCAAGGCTTGTACATAAAATCTAAGTAAAGAAAAAGAGAAAATTTATATTTTTGATATATAGCATATCTTCTTCTTTGCTTCATGTTGCCTTGAACTTGTCCTGCACTTTGTTCAGATATCTTGATCATATTTGATGTAAATAGTTGCATTGATATGTTAGTGCATAATACACATAGTACATAAGTTGTTATCATCAAAACTATA
Organism: Asparagus officinalis; assembly: GCF_001876935.1. Classification (NCBI taxonomy): domain Eukaryota; kingdom Viridiplantae; phylum Streptophyta; class Magnoliopsida; order Asparagales; family Asparagaceae; genus Asparagus; species Asparagus officinalis. The sequence continues at coordinate 28,719,091 of NC_033794.1, forward strand.
TATTTGGGACAATATATCCAATAGGCAATTAAATGCTTGGCAGGCACCATCATTTCTCCATCTCCGTCACTATTTATAACACATCGGATCACGCCAACTTCATGCGCTGCCCATCACATCTCATTTATGGCGAAATGATAGCCCCCGTCCCGTAGCTGATCCACGACCGACACCTGTAAAGTAGATGCTGACTCAGCCGTCAGCTCAGGCTCGACCAAGAAGACTAGACTATCCCTCTTGCTTGACTATAAAAAAGAAATTATTTCAAATACAAGGGTAAGCAATTTCTCAGCACTTTTTATCCATTCCGCAATATTTTTCTCATATTCTCATTCAAGCACCTAGCTGACTTGATCGTCGGAGGAATAGCAGGGGAACCAGTCACCATCCTATTACGAGTTGTTACGCGTGCAGGGACGAACAGTCCAACTCCAAATCGAATATTCGGAAAAGTGAGCAGCCTCTATATCAACCCAATCCCTATATACCTTCTCTTTCAACTGTGGTTTAGACCATCAATAGTGTTTAATGTATTTCACCTTACAAATGACTTATACCAGTTATTTATAATATACGATTTAAAGAAATGAACATGATATTGCGCTTTAAATTCCCCATAGTGTTCTAAACATAATACTTAAAATTTAAAATGAAAAGTAAATTGCTTGGTAAACTAGCCGTAGCTTTTTTCATAGACACCATGAAGTTCAAAAATAATTTAAAACAAGGGTGTGGATTACTTTTATTTTAAAATTTGAAATTTAAAATAAAAAACTTTACTACCAATTCCTACTTTATAATATTTTGATGTGGGGAAAAAGGCTCATCTCTTCAAAAACTATGTGGTATTTATTTGAGATGCAAGACTAATTGTAAGCCATCAACCTTTCTAAAAAGTTTTAAGAAAAAGTGACAGATGAGAACTAAGGCTTCACGTATAACCACTAATTCTTCTCCATGAAAATTGAAATTTAAAAATTAAGGACGGACGCATGGCAATTTGTGGTGTAAGGCTAATCGTAAATCACTAATCACTCTTGGTAAATAAAGGAGTGACAAGATATTTAATAAACTAGTATGGTGCACGTGCGTTGCACGTGTAAATACTTTCATGTTTATATGTAGCCCTATAGTTTTTATTGCATTAATTAAATTTTTTTCTACTTGACATATACATGAAAGATGTCATAGATAATATGTATTATTTATGATATAAATAGATGTTATAGGGTTATAAATAGCATAATAAAAAACACTAATTTGGCATATAAAAAACCAGTATATTGATCAAAAAGACTATAAATAAATGAAGTAAACGGAATTATTTAATTATATGTTCACTTAATGTAGCATAATCAAATTTTATTTAAGTTTGATATAAATAGACAGAAAGGAGCTCAATTTTAGCAGGATTAATCAACTTCAAAAGATGCATCTTTGTCAAACTGTAGAGAGCCATAGGGAATCGGAATGCAGCAAAACAATTTGATCTATAATAGCTAGAGTCCATGACCTGCAAACAGAACTGAATCGAGCATGATCAGGCATCATAAATTTATGGAAGATCAAACCTAACTATAAATGTTACATAAATGGGGAAATTACCTTTGAGATCAAAGATAGTCCGTTGCATTGTAAATAGTTAACAACTTTAATACACATCTTCGCTGCATATTAGAATATTTTGTTAGATAATAATTGTTTGAAAGTTAATTTGTACAAACTGTGCATCATAGAATGAAAAAATAATGAGTCATGAAATTGATGAGTTGATTTACCTTTGAGGCAATAATACTTCTGGATACACAATATTTTTTGCGTATGTTTTTTTTGTTCTTCTTGTTTGGTCAACTTTCACTAACACCTTAGTTGTTCTCATTGATATCCCCCTTGATAATGCAACATATAATTGACCATGTGAGAATACATGGTGTGGCAAATAAACTCCAACATAAGGTATTGTTTGTCCCTGCGCTTTGTTTATTGTCATTGCAAAACATAGTCGGATTGGAAATTGTTTTCTACGAAATTGGAATGGATAACCCTCATTTTCAGCTGGAGATAATGGTATTCTCGGAATCATGACATTTTGACCAGAATGTTGACCAATTGTGATTTCAGCATGGATAACATTATGTTCATATCCTCTACAGATCATTCGTGTGCCATTGCACATTCCATTAGATGGATCAAGATTACGTAACAGCATGATCGGACAATTTCTTTTAAGAATCAATTTGTGAGGCGGTAGTCCATTCGGCATTAAGGTGTTCAAGAACTCTTCTTGGTAATAATTATTTGTGTCATCTACTGCTTCATCAAAGCTAAAGAATGTTTTAGCTTCACCAGGAAATAATGCAATTAATTTTTCATTAAGTCCATCAACATACTCATTCCTTGTTGAAAGAATAGCACGTTGTGTCATGTATTCAGCAGATGACGAATTTGATTGTAATGATGGAAAGATAGCATCAATCAAATTTTTTTCAGAGTTTTCATCATTGTCATATTCTACTACCATTTCATGTGGAAGAAGTATCAAATTCTCATCTATTGTGGGTTCCTCTCCATTCCCAACGCGCAATAAGAACTCTCCAAATACTTGATCAGTTCTTGCTCTCATATTAATAGTGAGAGATAATTTCTCCATTTTTTTCCCAGAGATATGATTTCACAAGACTTGCATTGATTGTTTCTGCTCTAGTGCCCCGTGGAACAACTGGTAGAACTTGACGAAAATCACCTCCAAACACGACTACTTTTCCACCAAAAAATCTTTTGTCACCCATTACATCCCTCAATGTTCTGTCAACCGTCTCAATCGCAAATCTTTTTGCCATAGGTGCTTCATCCCATATTATAAGTGATGCCAATCGTATCAATTTTGATGTTCCATCCTGCTTTGATATATTGCACATTGTAGTTTCATTAGCAGTAATTGGAATTTTGAATCGCGAATGTGCAGTTCGCCCTCCTGGCATTATTGCTGCAGCCACTCATGATGTCACTGTTGCTAATGCTATCATCTTTTTTGATCTTAGATTTGCAAGCAATGCACGATAAAGAAAAGTTTTACCTGTTCCTCCCGGACCATCCACAAAAAATATTCCAGATTTTTTTTTGTTGACTCTATCTAATATGATATCGAAGGCTTGTTTTTGCCTCGGGTTTAACTTCGATTGAGCATGAAAATCTTCAAATGGAATGTCTATCTCCCTTTCATCAATAATTTCTCTCGGTAAAGTTTGACATTGGTCAACATCATCATGTATCAGTAATGGTAGATCATAATCTGCAATATGTTTACCCATACTCTCAAGGAATAGACTAATGCTTTTTAATGTCCATGCAACACGAGCTGGTAGCATGTATTCATCTACTCCTCCCTTGAAATCTTCTGCCATCGCTTCAAAATGATCGTTCCATAATTTTCTTACATTTGATGGTTGGCAATAAACTAAAATCGGCATTAAGGTGTTCAAGAACTCTTCTTGGTAATAATTATTTGTGTCATCTACTGCTTCATCAAAGCTAAAGAATGTTCTAGCTTCACTAGGAAATAATGCAATTAATTTTTCATTAAGTCCATCAACATACTCATTCCTTGTTGAAAGAATAGCACGTTGTGTCATGTATTCAGCAGATGACGAATTTGATTGTAATGATATTACGTTTCACAAAAACTTTATTGGAAATTACAGAATATCCCGCAAAAGAAATCACCCAAAACCGTTTTGGAAAGTCGGGTGCGCATAGGTCTTTGGTGTGCCGGCCCCAGTGCAGGGACAGGTCGAAGTGGCTCGGCCTTCTTTGAGAACGAAACGACCCATGTTCACCAGGCCTGTCTCTGGCGAACTTGTGTAGTCCAAGCCTCCAGACCTAAGGTTCAGCGAATTAATGGCTTTAGACACCGTTGTTCTAGTTGCATTCTGGCTTCTGCTCACTGTTAACCTTTTACAGACTTGTAATGCTTTCCACCAATTTTGCGGATCTTATTTGTCATATTAGGCTACTAAGCTTGCGCACTACACTAAATCGCTGACAATGCTCATCAGTTCATTCTATCGTTCAATAAGCAATTTCTTACGGACTTAAGGATGATCATTTTTGGAGCTCTATCGACCATCTCTCTTTACGACACTTGGATAATAATCCGTTCAATTAGCGTCGTCTTTTTGTCTCGGCGGAGATCTGCACCACCATATACAAGCATTTTTAGACCCACGAGATACCCCTTCTTAATAGTATTTGCAGATTCTCAGACTCAATTCTCCTTGTCTATACGAGGGAGTCTTGAGTGCTTTGGATACAATAGGCCCTTGTTTTTAATCTCTCAGCATTTTTTTGAGGAAATCAGCGTAGAAGACCTGTGAACACTTCAAATCTAACTTTTTCAATCTTCAATTCTACTCAGTATTCGTCGAATGGATAGTTTTTCGACCGTTTGCGTTCTTGAATCCATCTGACGGTCTTCCGAAATCCTAACCTCGAAGTTGGTCTACTAATCATCTTGAACTTAGCTCTGGTCATTGAGTTAGGACGTTGGAGCAACTTCTTAAAAATTTTCACGGACCTAGATGGTAACAGTGAGCATGATATTTGCGAAAACATGCTCTGGAGTAATCTATTACAACACTTAATCCTTAAGGAGACTATTTTCCTATAAGCCTTAATATTCATTGACCAGCGAATTATTCAGATGAACTACCCCTTGTTTTGAAGTCAAGCCTACAAGACCTTATGACACATGTAAGACTTTAGCGGCTCGAAATGGTGGTTCAGGTAGCACCCTCTTGAGTTGTAAGGATTAAGCACTCTTATCCGGCGTTAACATAGTTTAGATAACTCATATCGTCAGTACTTCGAAGAATTACATCAGTTCAAAACTTATAATCGATATTGAACTTTGAGGGTCCCCTCAACTGTTGGGCTTCATGACCAATCGGCGTACTTACAGCTGAGTTCATCTATATGAGGTGATGAGTCTAATGTATGCCAGGTATGGGAACTCTGTTATCCTCGGGGTTATTGGGATGCCAGTTCACCGAGACCAAGCTATAAGAGATGCTTTGTAATTACTCCTTAGTCATTTATTTAGTATGTGTTTGGCAAACCCTCATCCATACAACAGATGTTTTGGATTGAGTTTACCGACTAGCCGTTTGAATCGGGCTAGCACTAGATACACATTAAGCATATCCACTTGGTTAAAGCATTTGTCTGCCATATAAACGATTTGTATTTCAAATATAGAGGGATAACTCTTTTAGTAACTACATAATTCGCATAGGTACGTGAGACTGTTTGGTTAGATTCATCTTATGGTGAACTAAAATGGGTATGATGACTCACCGGCTAATAACGCGTGTTACGCGCTGACTTATCCTTCTTAGAATTCAAAAAAAGATAAGAAAGACAGTTTACTTAGATATATTGGATATCATTTCTTTACCTGATGAAGACTAATTTCTGCAACATGTGTTAGGCGTTGACTTACTGCCCTTTTTAGATTTAGGATCAAAATTTCCACGCGTGTAAGACACGGATTATGGTCGTTATCCTCAATAACAACATGCGCAATGACTGTCGAATATCATGCGGCTTTTTGTCCCTTTTTACGGTCAAGGAGACTAACAATGAACACATATTACGAACGTGACTTATCCCCTACTCTAGGGTTCGAGAGAAAATTCCTCAGACTTGGATTCTGGTGTCTTTTCTTACTCGAGAAAGACTAAACCAGTTAACACGTATTAAACCTTGATTATCCTACTCACATGAAAGAGAGCTCTCAAAGGAAAAAATTAAGAATTCCTGCATTGCATGAAAAACATCGGATTTTTGATGCTACGGGTTGAATACGTAGACTCGGTCGTTTTCACAGGACCACTGACCACCCCTGTAAGCATATGATTTAGATGCAGGATTATTCGTCCATTTCTAATATCGGAGAATCGAGAAATAAAACAGGCCTCACTAGAGTTGCGTGCTAAGCGAGGAGTTTTTGTGTTCGAAGAAGATAGCAGGAAGTGCTACATTCAGGCTAAACATTTTATTGATTAGCAGGAGGACTATAATCATGGAAACAGGTCAAACAAACACTAGTAGCTTCCTCACACTAGTGGCAACGCAGATTTGTAGCTTCTATGAGGCATCCCAATCAGGGCAAATATGCCCGCGAAATTTGTCACGGGACTTCGCATTTTGGAAATGAAAGACCACTAAGGCATACTTGTGACAAAAATCCTGCAGTAACATGTATTCCAATCAACAACAGGAGCTCAACTAATCAAAACATATCGACCATTAAGTTCCGGTTTGAAAGAAAGGGTACCAGAGTGACAGATATCATAGAGCACATTTGACAAGACTCCCATGATAAGCTGATCTCTTACTACAGGGATTGCCCCCTACAGGGTCTTTCATGGCATGACTACGTCATATGGTGTTGTATTATCTTGAGGATATATATTTAGTGGGAGTTTGTATTTGTGGTGCTTTATGTTGTTTGATTGTCTTGACTCAAAAAATTTCAGTAAGACCCACCCTGTTACATTATGTTGGTTTTGACCTCACTAAGGAGATCAGTTGAAAATATGACATTACTGATCAACATGCATGTAAATTGTTCATGCTGCACATCCATGATTGATTATGCATTTGATTGTATTATATATGTACCCATTGATGGGTCGAGTCACTATAAATGACCCGAAGCCGCTTTGATCCTATATTGAGATAAGTCAATGACCGGAGATTGAATCGGAAAACCATTCATATAACATTTGACTCATAAGTATCACACAGTTCTAAGAATCATATGGGCCCAAGTGAGAATGTTGATTTAATCTATACAATCTATCTGTGCACATAGAACTAAACAATTGTATTGCTATCTTTCAGGATAACCCACTAAAGTGATCAATTAATTGGGTTATTTGGTATTAAATGATCATGGGGTCATATGTGCAGAATACCAGGTTGTAATTGTAGATTTTATTGAGGGCTAAAATTCAAAAGTACAACATCTATAAATAAGGGGTATGGTCCCTAACCTAGGGTTAACTCTACATTCTAGCACCGTCCCATCTACGCTAGAGAAATTCGTTTAGAGAGAACCCTAAGGTTAAAGATCCAACACCCAAAAATCCAAGAGCAAGCAATGGATTCATAGTATAAGCTTCCGCTTCTTTAGAATCCCTTGTTTAATCCCTAATCTCTTTGAATTAATCATGGCTATATGGTTTTAGATCTCAAGTTTTATGATGTAGATCTAACAGATTTTACTAACCTTTTTGAATCACATAGTGTTGCTTCCATCTCTTTTTTTTAGAAAGGATTTGATAAGATTTGGTAAGATGGAAGTTGAGTATGGAGTATATTTATATGAGATAGAATAGACAAAAGTGTAAATAACATTTAAAAAAAATTTGTAACTGATGATAATATGTATGCATTTTTATGTTATTAATACAATTGATAACGTGTATGTTATTAATACAATTGATAACGTGCATTGAGGTAACGTTATCAATACAATTGTTATCAATACAATTGAGGTAACGTGCGTGTATTAATAATAACATAAAATTGTATTGATAACGTACAAGATATCGTGCGTGTATCGTGCGTGTATTAAAACAATTGTATTAATAACATAAAATTGTATTGATAACGTGCATTGAGGTAACATTTTTAAGATAGTGCATTTTTATGTTATTAATACAATTGATAACGTGTATGTTATTAATACAATTGATAACGTGGACATCAATTGTAACATAGTATGCATATATTTTAATGTATGCATGTATGTGGTATGTACACATGTGTTTGATTTGAAGGATTTAAAGAAGTATGACTTATATATGAATGCATGTATTTTGTGTGTGCATGTATGTATGTTGGAGGGCACTTTGGGAAGAAATGTTTTAACATACCAACACACTTTTATAATAGTAATAGATTAATTATGATATTTAATATCATATTTGAGATAAGATACTAATGAAATTGAGATAACAAATTGAAGAAAAGATATTTAATATGAAACTAGTAAGCATGATAAGGTAATCAAATATGAAATCAACAAACTAGTTATCATGATATGGTAATCAAATATGAAATCAACTATCCTAATAAAATTAGGATAATGATTTCTGATTCTATTAATATGACACTATATATAATGAAAACGTACATAATTTTTTATCTCCTCTTGCATCAAGAAATTGAGATGACATTAAAGGCATGTTTGGTAACTAGATAGTAATAAATGGAAAGTTGAGCAAAAAAACTGAATAATATAAGAATAATTTCTTTTTGACCCGAAATATGGAACCATTGATGGAACAACTGAGGTGGAAATAAAAGTTTTCCAAATTTAGTGTGCTCTTTTATATTTCAAGCTGGACGCACGAACAAAGAAGTTAGGGGTACTTTTTGGATTTTCAAAGTCCTAAGCACTTTTCTTCTTCGTCCCAAATTGTTAACCGTTTTCTTTTTATCCTACTAGCACGCACCCGTGCAAATTATGCCCCCCTATTTTTTTAGCACTGTATTTTAAACTTGCCTCCATCTAAGTTTTATACATTTAATTTAGTTAATATATGCTTAAATTAGAAATCATATCTACTTCTCTATACATGAAGAAAGATACAGATTTGAGTTACTATTTATGCTACAATATTCCATATAACATTTACTGTAGTATGAACAATAATTCTTTAATTTCTCCTTTAGGTATAGAGGAGTAGATGTCTTTACTGATGAAAAAAAGAAAGGGTCATTTAACATTTCATTTTCAATTTGATTTGATCACGAAACGGTCTCAAATTATCCAGAAAGAAATTGATTCTATTATTTGGATGATCACTAGACATGGGATGAATCTCCTCATTATTTGTATTACTCATTATTTGCATAAATACTTGATTAAAACCTTTGCATCAAAATTAGTTTAAGACCAATGAATCCATGTCATTTCCCACACAAGTCCAAAGGAGTATTGAAATGTTGCATCAAAATTAAGGATTTGTCCTTGGATGTGTTAGGGTTGAAACAACGACCCGTGCCCTTCGGATCTTGTGTCGAAAGAATTGCAAGCAAGAAATCACAACAAAATAAAATCTTGTAGGAAAGAATAAATAAAGAAGAAAAGACACTAGATTTAACGAGGTTCGACAAACATGCCTACGTCTTTAGGAGCCATACCAGAATTCTTTGATTATTGATGAAGATTACAATGCCTGTAAACAGCTATCTCTTTCTCTAAGATCTCTGATCTCAAAGTGCTGGGTTTTCTCTAAAAATCACTGCTAAAATCACTAAAATCAGAAACAACAGCAGGAAAAACACAGCCGTCACATCCCTATTTATAGGGAAACCCTAAAAATGAAACAAAATAGGAATCTGTTTTCTACGAAGTTCGCCCGAACTGCGAAGTTCGCCTAAACTACGAAGTTTGCCTGCTTCGCCTGAACTGAACTTCGCCTACTTCGCCTGAACTTAAGTTCGTCTAAACTGAAGTTCGCCTACTGCGCCTAAACTGAAGTTCGCCTACTTCGCCTGGTTTCTAGACTTAGAAAAAATCTTGTTATGCATGCTTGTTCCAAAGTTTGGGTCTACACCCCTAAAACCAACAATCTACTACTTGGAGACCAAACCTCCATCAACAAGCTCTCTTGAACTCTAGCCATCTTAGCAAACACCTTCTCCTACCTGGAGAATTTCTTTCTTCAATCAATATCATTCTTGATGATTTCACCTGTCCTCCTAGCGTTGTTCTGCCCTCATCTCCTACGCGTGAAGGCCAACTAAAGTTATGCACAATTCTAGTTTCTCGATAGTCATCGTCTTTGTCAACATATCTGTAGGATTTTGGCTCCCCAAAATTTTCTCTAATAGTAACTTCCCATCCTCTATCAGTGAGCGTATGAAATGGTAACGTACGTCGATGTGCTTCATTCTGACATGATATACTGGGTTCTTGACAAGGTGTATAGTACTCTGGCTACCATAATAAAGAACTTTGTTCCCCCCGCTTCATACCTAACTCTTCCAGACACTTGGTCAACCAAATCATCTCCTTACTAGCTTCAGTCACTACGACATACTCTACCTTAGTCATGGACAACGTCACTATCTTCTGCAAACGTGAGACTCAGCTTACTGTTGTCAACCCTAAGGTATAAACATACCTCGTAGTACTTCGCCTTGTATCATGATCACCGGCAAAGTCTGCATCCACATATCCCTGCAGTACTAAGCTCTTTCTCCTAAAACACAGTGGCATATCCGTGGTCCCTCTCAAGTATCACAATATCCACTTCATGGCCTCTTAATGCTGCTTTCCTAGATTTCTTACAAACCTGCTCATAACTCCCACTGCATAGGCAATATCCGGTCTCGTACAAACCATCACATACATAAGACTACTAATGGCTGATGAATATAACACTCTGGTCATGGACTCCTTCTCTATATCTGTCTTGGGTGACTTCTCCTCAGATAACCTGAACTGACTTCCAAGGGGCGCGCCAACGGCCTTTGCATTCTGCATATTGAATCTCTAAAGCACATTCTTAATGTATTCAGCCTGACTCAACTTCAACATCCATTTAGCCATATCCCGACTGATTCGCATCTCAAGAATTTGCTTAGCTGCACCCAGATATTTCATAGCAAACTCCTTTACTAACTATTTTTTCAACTTGTTTATCTCTTGTAAACATGACCCTACAACTAACATGTCATCTATGTATAGCAACAACACGATATAGATGGACTCGAACCTCTTAAAGTAGAAATAACGATCTGAATTACATCTGCCATAGCCATTGCTCTGCATGAAGTTATCAAACTTCTTGTACCACTATCCTGGAGCCTGTTTTAAGCCATACAAGCTCTTCTTGAGCCTGCACATCATCTCTTCCTTTCCTTCCTGTATGAAACCAATATGTTGCTTTATGTAGATTTCTTCATCCAAGTAATCATGAAGAAAGACAGTCTTCACATCCAACTGTTCAAAGTAGATATTTTCAGTAGCTACTAAGCTTAACACCACTTTGATGATTGTAAGCTTTACGATGGGGAAAAATATATCCGTACAAGTTTTGTCCCAATTCCACAAGGACTAGTCTGATATAACCATGATCATGCTCCTTTTAGAGAAACAAAGGGGAGACGACTCCATCAGAGACTACATCAAGCGGTTTCATAATTTAAGCTTGCATTGCCGGGATATGTCGCTGACGATGTTACTCTAAACATGCCGGCATAACTTTCGCAGACGAGTGGAAACCCACATGGGCACTGTCAAAGCTAACTCGTGGAAAGATCTGAATGAGCAGGTGGAAATTTCCGAGTAATCCACTGAGATATGCAATCAACATGATCCATGGCCAAGCTGTGAAGATGATGATAGTGAGACAAGATAATCCTCTAATGATGAGAGTGAAACAGGACAATCCTCCTGATCGAAGTTCAACACTCTCCAAATCTCGTTAAGCGGAACTATCAACACAGCCTCCTGTGACTATGACAACGTTTCCTCAGCAGCGCCAACCCAGCCTCATATGGCTTTGGCCATGCTTCTTCACCAACGCCAACTAGGCCTCCTGCGGCTATGGTAATGCTTCTTTAGCAACGCCAACACAATGTATCACCGCTATGGTAATGCTTCGTCAGCAACACCAACACAGCCTCTTTTGACTATGGTAACACTTCCCCAGCAATGTCACCTTAGTTTGTTGGCTTCGTCTTGCAGGGCATGAGCCCTTAATAGCAACACTATGTTCTTTGGTATGTTCAATAGTACAACCTCTTCCGGAGCAATTAGTCATCAAGTTCAACTTCATATGTCTGACGACAACCTCTACACCCAACATAACATTAGATGTTAGCCATTTGCGGGTACTCATGATAAAGCCAGAATCTCTAAGTTTTAGACTTGTGAAATCATTCTGTCCCTGAGTGGGTACTCTATTTCAATGGCGCATCGCAATGGAGCCATGAAGGAGTTATTGTCATAGGTGTGGGGGTGGGTGCTGATCAATCCCTATAAACATGTCCTTCCTCGGACCTATTCATTGACCGAGCCATGTTCCAATAACGTAGCCGTATATAATGACCTTATAATCGATTTGCAACTTGCTCAAGATATGGATGTCAAATACCTTGAGACCCATAGTGATTCAAAGCTAATCATTAATCAAATCTAGGGAGAATATGAGGTCCGCCACTACAATATCATACCTTACCACAAAGCGGCTACGAAGCTTGCTCAGTTCTTCGAAGGTTTCTATACCAACTATGTAGCCCATTTCGAAAACACCCATGCGGATGCTTTGACATCCCTTGCATCCACACTTGCCTTAGCTCCTAAATCTACTAGGCACATCACAGTGGCCAGCCATCAACTGCTCCCCAGAGCAAATTCTAGAAGCTAAAGAAGGGCATATCATGCCAACTCATTTCGAAGAAAATGATTGGTAGTACCAGATCGTCGATTATGCCTTTCATGGCATAATGTAGAATCCCTATCCAAAGGAGATCGTACTGCTTCTTTTACAATCTCGCAACATAGGCATTGTACTGCTAATCGTTCGACGGTTTGTTACTCCAATGCTTATCACTACGTGAAGCTCTAGAGTCAATAAAAGAAGCCCATGTTTGCACATGTGGAACTCATTAAGGCCGACTTCGTCAGGCTATTATTAGTGAATGATAATTACGGCATGCAATGGCCTACACTAAGAGATGTTGTGTGTGTCAAGTCCATGCTGATTTCCTACATCAACCTTCAAAAGAGTTACATCTAACCGTTGCCTCATGGCCATTTGAAACATGGGGCATTGACATCATTGGGCCAATCAGATCGCTGTCCACCATAGGCCATTGGTTCATCTTGGCCATTACAGATTACTTCTCCAAATGAGCTGAAGCTATTCCCCTCAGAGAAGTCAAGACATCTCAAGTGATCAAATTATTAAGACATCATGTGATCTATCGATTCGACATTCCTAGACAAATCATTCACGACAATGGTTGACCGTTCTTCAAATTCTGCAACAAGTTCAGAATTCAAGATGTGGCTTCCATGCTATACAACCCAGCTGCTAATAGTCTAACCACTAGTGGAAAATGGGTTTTACTGACAGCAACATCACTGACGGGACATTGCCGTCAGTGATGTTTACATCGTTGACGGGATTAACCGTCAGAAATGTTGCCGTCACTAGTGTTTCGATCCCGTCAGCGATGTAAACATCGCTGACGGGATATGAACATCGCTGACGGGTAGCCCGTCAGCGATGTTGGCTATATACCCCTTTTTACCAGTCCCGTTTTTCTCTCAGTTCTCCCCAAAAAATTCATTCCACCGCCAAAAATTCATCCCCAAAAATTTCTTCCCACCGCCAAAAAAATCCATCCCAAAAATTTCATCACCCCGCAGACCCCAAGACCAACATCCAAATAAACTTCAGCATCTCTGACCCCGACTTCAGCATCTCTGAAATTGACTTCCCCTCCCTCTCTGACGACACCCCCGCCGCCTCCGGCGACGCTCCTCATCGGCCGCTCCCAGCGGCGGCACGCGGGAGGAGCTTGTCGGTTGACACGGTGTTTTTCGAGGGGCTAGGGTTAGGGTTTCAGCAGGGGGCCGGAGGCGGAGGAGGGAGACATAAGAGGCGCGGGTCGATGGATTGGTCGACGACGAGCTCGATGTTTGACGGGGATTCGTCTACGACGACGAAATGTCAGGTACACGGTTATGATATACCTGCAGGTACCCGTGTCGTGTTCAATGCATGGGCGATGGGGAGGGATCCAATGTACTGGGATGAGCCTGAGATGTTCAGGCCAGAGAGATTTGAAGGGAGCTCAGTTGATTTGAAGGGAACGAATTATGAATTCATACCTTTTGGAGCTGGGAGAAGAATTTGTCCAGGGATTTTATTTGGACTGGCTTCAATGGAGCTGGTTCTTGCTAATCTTCTATTTTATTTTGAATGGAGTTTGCCTGAGGGCATAAATGAGCTTGATATGACTGAGAAGTTTGGATTAGGCGCTCGCCGCAAATATGATCTCATTTTGTGTGCGACTCCTTATGTTTCATTATAAATTGTGTTCTCAAGGTTTCAATTTCTCTCCAAAAGCCTGAGTATTATTGAAGGTTATGCTCAAGCTATGTTGCTTCTTACATGCATATATTTTGCAATATCAAATGTATTGTGTAACAGTTTATTTGGAATTTAATAATCTAATTTTGTTGGGCATTAGCTTGACAACTGAGAGTATCTATTTAATTTATCGATCAATAAAAACAGAATGCTTAAGAATTGTCACTAATAAAAAGTAAATAAGTACATGCCCCTGCTATAAAAGTATTGTTTGGGGGATATTTAGAGCTCAAAATTTTGTGTATTTTTACCGAAAGTTGGATCCTGCATATCAGATAAATAATTTATATCTTAATTGTTGCTTTCCTTACGGTGTATTTGTAATTGCAGCGAATTGTTTATGCAACTTTTCAACAAGCACCTCCTAGCTATGAACATATCAGAAATGTGAAGTAACCATAGCCAGAAATTTGTATTACTGTTACTCGTGTTGTATACTATTAGTACTTGTTTTACTTCTTTGCAGTCTGTTGGTTGTTAATGACATCATCCTGTTGCGGGGCACGAACTTATCTGGGAGAACTCAGTCAAGGAGTACTTAAGGTGCATCTCCTTCAACACAATTTACTCGCTCTTGTATAATTGCATTATCTACATTATAAATTCCCATTGGTACTGACTGCTTTCAAGTTTTGAGGCATCCTTATTTGAGGTCTCATCATTTTGCATCTTCTTATCAATTATGGTAACTTGTTAGCATTCATTTTACAGATGCAATTCTCCTTAACCTATATGTCGTCATTTCACAGATATTGATTTCCTGTTCTTTATATTCTAAATTCTTGTATATTTTTTCTTGACCCGTTATTTTCTACTAATTTTACAAATTTCCCTTTATTCTCTCTCGTCATGGTGCTCATGCCTCTCTTGGATATTTAGCTTAAGAACCGATAGAGTATGAAGGCAGGAGTCACTTTTTCGAGACATGGAGTTAAAAATATTGACCTCTGTCTTCCAGCTATTTGATACTTGTTGTAATAGTAAACTGATAGTTGTCATCATTTAATTTTGTCATTAAATAGGATAACTAAAAGGGTATTGATTTTCTTTAGTATTGATTTACTTTAGATATCATGCTTTTGTACTGTTCAATTATGAAAACTGTGATAGACATTTAATGATATAAAACTTTCTTCCCTGACTCAACTATTATGCTTGATAATTTTCATTTTTCACTTTATCATCAGGTGGAGAGAGGAATCACTGCTTACTTAAGCGGGCTACGGGAGAAGTACTTTGGTATGTAGCATCTTTTGAGTCAAAGGCCAAGGAAATATGGCTTGTATTTCGGAATGAAGGACTGTCATTGTCGAAACTGATGTATACTGCAGAAGAAACGAAAAAAGTCACTGGTGATGGAAGTAAAATAAGAAACATTCAGGCACTCTGTCCCTCAACTTGGTGGCACTAGTTGAGGACATCAGAGGAAGGAGAGAAAGAAATGCAAAATCTCATAAGACAGTTAGTATGTTGATCATCTTCGTTTTTAAAAATTGTTGTATTTTTAAATCTTTCTTTTTAGTTTTTTAAATCTCAAAAGGCATCAGACCTTGATATTTGTGACATTTGGATTGTGAAAATTTTGAATGTAGTGTATGGATGTATGCGAGATACTAGATATGGAAAATGCATGAAATTTGTGAAATTTGAATGTATGCGAGATGGTTGTGGAGATTGTTGTGAAATTTGGATTGCATATATTTCGAATGTAGTGCAGGGATTGTATATAGGAAATCTTGCATGAAATCAGTATAATTTTTTTGGTGATTATATAACATCCTTGACTGGCTTGCCGTCAGGGATGTTTATCCCCGACGGCAAGCCCGTCAGGGATGTTATAACATCCTTGACGGGCTTGCCGTCAGGGATGTTTTCACATCCCTGATGGTCGTAGCCGTCAGGGAAGATGCCGTCAGTAATAAGCATTACTGATGACCGCCCGTCAGGGATGTTTTTTCCCTGACGGGACTTTTACTGATGGCGTATCCTTGACGGGAAGCCGTCAAGGATACGTATCGCTGACGGTATATTTGGCATCCCTGACGGGAAAGCCCGTCAAGGATGCCTATTTTTCTACTAGTGAACTGAAGCTTTCAATAAAAGCATCATTAGACTTCCAAAGAAATTTGTCTTTTCCAACAAACGAGATTGGGACAAGAAACTTAGGGAGTGTTTATGAGCTTATCGAACAACAGTCTGCACCCCTATAAGCTTGACGCTATTTTCCTTGGTCTATGGATGTGAAGTCATGATCTCACTAAAAATTCAGGTACCGTCACTCAGAATCGCTATCGCATAGAAGATGACAACCGAAGAACATCATCAAAAGCGCCTTCAAGAACTAGAAGCGCTAGATGAGCTGAGACTTTAAGCTCAACCAAGAATCAAGATCTACCAGTCAAGGATTTTGAGAGCCTTCAACAGGAGAGTCAGAGTATGATCCTTCAAAAAAAGATAACTTGGTCTTAGCCATTCATCGACTCATGGTCATGACGCATAAGACTAAAGGAAAATTCCAACCCAAATGGAGCCTTCCAACCCAAATGGGGCTCCATTTGGGTTAAAATTTTCCTTTAGTCTTATACGTCATGACCTTGAGTCGATGAACGACTAAGACCAAGTCGCCTAATTGATCAAAATGGTAATAGGCTCATGGTGCCAATCAACAGGAGGTTTCTCAAGAAACACACCAGTGATTCTAGCCAATATCATCTCCCCACAAAAAAATCCTGGTCACATTTAAGTTTTCACCTCTGAACAGAGACATTGATCTTTTAATCCAAAAATCCAATTAAAATCCCTAATGAATCATCAAGTTAATATTACATCTCTGCTTGACTCTAAATACATTATCACTGTCAGGTTAACATTACACCTCTGAATAGTGTCAATTTGATCAAACTATCATGTTAACATTACACCTCTAAACGGTTTCTCACGTTCTGACTAGTTAACATTATACCTCTGTCAAATCATTTCGTCGACTAGTTAACATTACACCTCTATAGCAAATTTGACTTGTTAACTCTACACCCCTGTCAATCCGCTCTTATTAAAAATTAATCAATTAACATTACACTTTCATCGATTTCCTACTGTTAAGTCAACACTATACTTCCAAATAGTAGTCGTTCCTTGGACTCTTTTGAATTGAACGGTTAACACTACACTTCCGTCGGTCACTCCCTTTCGCATGTTAACATTACACCTTTGTCAAAATTTATTAGTACTATTATGTTAATGCTACACCTCTAAACAGTACTAACTTTGCAAAGCTAATATGTTTGGTAGCCTCATGCTTATAAGCCTACTCCCTAATCTTGTTTTTATGATTACAAATAATTCCTAACATTGTGCGTCAAGTGCTTGCATTTGTTTTGTTAGGTAATCTACACAAATATCATCGTTGGAGGTTGGATGGATTGCGCCATAACGATCATATCAAATGGAGGTTGGCGGAAATAGTGCTATGAAGCCATTTGCAATTCAAGTCATATACAAGATCAAGTTTCATCCATGTTACCAAGATCGAGCGTCATGAAGATCATTGCTTAGTATATTTAGTTTTTAGGAGTTTATACTTTGTGTGTTGGTACTTAAAGCTCATATATACACACATACACGTTTTGGGTTTTATAGCATTCAAGTTTATATAAATATGAAACAAATAGTTATTTTTATATACTTACATATTTCATATTTATTGTTTTGGTTTTTGTCTAGCTATATAAATATGAAACAACAGATATATTCATATACATACTCATACGTTTTATATTTATCATTTTATTTTTTTTATAAAATACATATATTATGCAAAATATTATTTTTGAGAAAATATTGTGTTTATGTATTATAGACTTGAAATATTGGTTTGTACCTTTTTTAAAGTCTATAAAGCCATACAAAAGTATTCAAACTTTAGTTTAAGTCAAAATGTCAAAATCATATGTTGTTGAGTTTTCACGTTTTTTGATTATTTTGCAAAATGAAGAGTTTTCACAATTGGGAGATGCAATTTGAAAAACTCTTTTTGTAACATGTTTATTTTCATGTTTATAATTATTTTTTAAAGTTTTATATTTTTTTGGAATTTATTTGCTATTTTTAAGGCACTTCAAAAATCAGATTTCATACATGAACAATAACTGTGCATGTTTATAAGTCGACTTATGTACTGTAGCAAGTCGACTTATGAAGTGTTCTGGAAATTGCAAATTTTATCTGCTAAGTCGACTTAAAATCCCAGCAAGTCGACTTATAATATGTTTTCTTGTTTGTTGTTTTTGTCTGCTGAGTCGACTTATAACTGAAACAAGTCAACTCATAAGACATAAGTCGACTTATAAGTCGACTTATGAACTAGCTGTTGTACAATAACGATTAGTTTCCAGATTTTGTTTATTTTAATATTTTAGGGTTTTTTTGTGTTTTCTTGGCTGGGTTCTTCCACCCTATATATACCCCTTTGTCATAACTATTTCCTTTAATCAATAAAGTTTTTAAATAAGTTTAAAGGGTGTTTAAAGTTTGTTTAGTGTGTTTATAAGTTTGCGTGAAGAGATTTTCACAAGAGGAAGAAGAGATCATCTATTTGTGTTTGAGCTTCAATGTCATCTATTCTCTCTTCATTCTTAGAGAAGTTTTTCTAAACTTATCTTCTAGCTTATTTATATTTTGATTCATACATATTTGTGATAGATTGATTTAAGTTCAGTTTTTTGTTATTACTCATTGTTTACACACAACTCACTTGAGCTTTTAGTATTTTCACATATTGTATATTTGAGTTGTGGGGGTAGTGACAATTGAGAGTGAGCTTACACTTAGTTCTCATCCTTGTATTAGAGAACAAACAATTGTATTTGAGACTTTGTTGTGAGATCACATTGTATTACATAAGTACACCAAGAGGAGTGTAAGGTGAGAGACGTGGTCGGTTCCAAGAGGAGTGGGGTTGGTAGTAAAGCCTAGAGAGAGGTGGTAATTCCGAACACTTGAGGAAGGTGACACGTGAGAGGCCAACACTTGAGGTGGTATTGTGTAGTTGTAAGTATGAATTGTAAATGTTTGTCGGTGAGCGTAGAAAATCAAATTGTGAGGTGTAACATTTTTGGGTGAACGTCGAAAACCTATCATGATAGTGGAATTATCCCTGGGAGTGAGGAGTGGAGATGTAGATCGGAAGGACCAAACTCTGTGATCATATTGTGTGTTTGAGTTTGCCTTGGCATTTCATTTGTGCTCATTATTTATTTCTCCATTGCTCATGTTTATTTCGTCCTTAGTTTAATATCCTTGCATATAATCTTCTTGAATATCATTCTTGCTAGGATAATTAGTTAATACATTTTTAATTGATATTAAATCGGATTAGATTAGCATATACCCTATTCACCCCCCCCCCTCCTCGGGTTATTTCAATGTTAACATTACACCTCTATTTGTTTGATTCTATTGACTGGTTAACATTATACCTCTATCGACTTCTCCTACTGTCATGTTAACACTACTCATCTGAACAGTATGTATGTCTTGGACTTACACCTTTGTCAAGTCCCCTTTGAGTCGATATGTTAACATTACACCTCTGTTGATCTCACCAACCTCCAATGGGATTATGAGGTTAAACTATTTCCTAACCTCCGACTGGTATATGAGGTTAAACTACTCCCTACACTCTGATGAGCATATGATTACAAACTATTTCTCCAGTTCTAATACCTTAAGAGTTTAAACTATATAGACTCTAACAAATACATGAGTACAAACTATTTCCTACGCTCTAACTACACGAGAGCCTAAACTATGGACACTATGAATCTCCCTAGCTTGGTTGAGATGATGGAATAATCCAACTACGTACGAGTATAAACTATGGTTAAGCACCCGGCTACACTCCAGTAGTTACGCCAACATCCAGATACACTCCAGCAGTTACACTAACATCTGGATACAATCCAGTAGTTGCGCAAAGATCCAGCTATGCTCCAGTAGCTATGTAAACATTCAGACACACTCAAGCAAGCTTCGCTCATACCCATAATCAGTTGAAATTCACTGAAAAGGCAAACTTCATTCAAAACATTGATTTTGACGAGTACAAGCATTATGATTTTTCAATACAAGTCTACAACCAAGGAAGTTACGTTCAACAGTACATCTTTCACAACCAAGTAGGCAAATAAAGACAAGTTTCATAAGACAATTCAAGGCACGTCCAATAGTACACCTCTAGCTATTTACCTAAAGTATTTCAATCCTAGTGACATATCGAAACGCATGATCTTTTGAACTTTGGGGGGGGGGGGTCTTGTAGACGGTCAAAATATATTTTCACTCAGGCCAATGATCAGCTTGGATCCAAAAAGTGAACATCCATAGGCTAAACACTTTAAATGGACCTAAAGTCAAGCTCACAATAAGCTGCATCGAAGGTTGCCTGATAATTGAATCGAACCTTGCCAAATAGCCCATATCAACTCGACCCGACCAAATCAAAAGCGAGTCGACCCTCAAAACACTTCGCTAGGTCGAGTCACCCCTTCTCGCTTGGTGGTGTCCCTTCTCTTTAGTCTGGGTCGAGAACTTTCAAGGCTGACTAAAAAGGAGGTACTTCTCGGCCTTCTCACAAGGAGTCGTCTATTCTTGCTAGGTCACATTGCTTTTCTCTAGTTCGGGTCGAGAACTTTCGAGGCCGACTAAAAAGGCAGTACTTCTTACCTTTCTCGCTAGGTTAAGTCATCCCTTCTCGCTAGGAGATGTCCCTTCTCGCCAGGTCGAGACGTCCTTTCTTGCCAGGCCGAGTCGTCTCTTTTTGCCAGACAGAGTCATCCCTTCTCGCCAGGCCATATCGAAAGGTATCATCAATCCGCCAAACCTAGAATCAAATTTTGTGTTAAGTTCACCAACTAATGGACTCCGACCATGTCAACTCATGTGGACCAAGTCATCCACTTCCAAAGAAGACTCGCCCATGTCCATAGCAACCCTTGCTCATGACATCAACGACATCTACCCACATCTTTAGCGAACTTCACTAAGGCCATGAAGCTCGCCAGATAGCCATTTTAGGAGCTATTTTTGGGGAATAACCGCTTCACATTATATCCTACTTTAATAACCACTTAATCCACAATTAAGGGCCGTTAACTCTCACTTTTAGCCTATAAAAGGAGGGGAGAACATTGATTCGTGGGGGCAGACGAAGGAGAGAGACGAAGGAAAAGGTCTTAGGCTTGTATTATCATGGTTAGACACTCTTCTGCCCCATTTTAAGAAGAGAGAGAGAGAGAGAGAGAGAGAGATAGAGAGAGAGAGAGAGAGAGAGAGAGAGAGAGAGAGAGAGATGAAATTACCCTAAAGGGGGCTGTGACGCCCCTAGGTTCACACAAGGCTGTAGTCCAAGGTGAAACCAAGAATGTTAAACCTGCCATGCACCACACCGTGCAATAACATATTTCACCATCACAATTAACATCTATCTAGTGGAGTCAACAATAGGTGTAGGTACAAAAGCAAGTAAAAGATAATACAAGAAATAACTGATGAAGTGATAGTGATCACATTGATATCTCATCGTCCAACATACAGAAATACATAGTCAATATTTGAATAGATAACTGGAATACTCATCAAGTCTCAAGTACAAATATTTGAGTAAAGGAAATAATGCATACAGCCTTTACAACATCTAGAGAATAGTCCTCAAATGTCAAACAAAACTACAGTGGAGCTCCAAAATAAAACATAGCTAAAATAGACAGCTGAACACTAAAGTATGTCGTCATCAACCTGCAACTCTCCGGGCTCCTGACTCGTTACCTGAAAGGGGGAGGGACAACGAGCGTCAAAGCGCTAGCGAGCAATATCATAACCAACCCCAAGGGAACAAGGCTCGTTGTATAAGAAAATATAGATAATACATAATAGATCTAAAATCATTGATCTTACTAAAGAGGATTTTTAGTATTTAGGAATTTACAACACGAACATAGGTACGTCGAGCGAAATAATCCAAAGAAGGAAACCCTCATGTATATACCTTGTATCTCAAATTGTAAATTCCTAAACACCAAACCCGAAGTTCTAGTACAGGAACAATAATAAAAGAAATACAACAAACCCCAGAGCATAAATACAGTGCCATATCATAGCCTACATGAGTATCATGTTATCATGTCATAATCTACATAAGTGTCATGTCATAAAACTCCTGTGAGAAAGTCATATACAAGGTTAAGAAATATGTCCGATACAGGAACTAGATACTGTGGTTTTCCAAACACATGGAATAAGTGTTAAGTGTCCAACACGAGGACAAAAATGGATTATAGTCCAACACGAGGACTTTTATGGATTATAGTCCAACACGAGGACTGTGTAATTGTGAAAAGTATATGCGGACTGATATACATATTCTATACTCACATGCGTCTCAGTGTACATATCTAAACTTGTGTCAAAAGTCAACCCACATGTACAGATAAATCATTAACATGGTGAATTAGTGACAGGTCATCGAGGCAACCCCGAAAAGCAACTCAAACAGATTTAAGAATCTGTAAAACAACTCATCAGTCGACTGAGGTGTCGAGTCATGACGTCAGTCGACTCATGTGTCGACTGACAAGCTCAGGCAGCACAGCCTCAGCTCACCAGTCGGCCGATCTGTCGACTACGGAACTGGGAAAACCAAATCAACCCATCAGTCGACTGATCAGTCGACTGATGACTGAGATTTCAGCCCGTCGATCGACTGATCAATCGACCGATTGATTGCAGAAACTCTGCACAGGTTATTATTCACCCAAAAGTTGATCTAAACTCATCTCCATCAATCCCAAGCATGAAAAATACTGATATTAACATATATTTACCAAACTGGAAATGAAAGATCTACATGTAAACATTTATCAAAAACCTTAAACGCATAAAAACATGTTTGATACGTTTTGAAATCCATAAATCATGAAATAACTCTTGGCAAACATTTTCAGATCTAGATCTCTTTAATGAAACATTGATGATCTTTTTATAAACTGAGAAGCTCAATACTTCACATCATATACCATAAAGATTTATTCTTTGTACTAAAAATACGTTTTTGGCTCAATAAAACGCATTAAACTCAATAAATTCGTGTAAAACAAAAGGGACAGAGTTGGGCGAGATGTTACTCGCCTTTGGGTGATGAACAACTCCTGGATCTGAGAGAGTGGATCCCCTTTGCTGCAATGTAAAGATTTTGACGAAAATCCTCCAAGTTCTCCCCCAAATCACCAAGAACAAAACTAGGGTTTAAGATAGGGGAGAGGGAGCTAGGGTTTTCTCAGTTCTGAAGATGAGGGGGGTGATTTCAGGTGAAGGGGAAAATATACGAACTGTTAAACCCGACCCAAACCCGAACCAAATCAAAACAGACCCGAAACTTGAAAAACTAGAAATCAGCGTATCAGTCGACTGATGTGTCGACCGATACAGTTAGTCGACTGATGTGTCGACTGTTCTGGAAAAATTTAGTTTTTTGAGCATGTTTTGCTAATTTGCAAAACCAACGCACAAAACTCTACACCCAAACTCTCATATCATCTCAAATAACTTATTATCATGTATATCAATGAACTTAAGCTATTTATCATAAAAGAATTATTTATTTACTAATAATTCATATATATTCATATAAAAAAATTTACGGGGTTCTACATTCTCCCCCCTTAGAAGAATTTCGTCCTCGAAATTCGGAAACCATACGCATCTCCGCATCTCACAACATGAACTTCCAGATAAACATATAGAGATATTTATACTTAACGATCTAAAATGGTAATGTTCCCGCTCAAACCCTAATCTAGTGTAAACATATAGAGATATTTATACTTAACGATCTAAAATGGTAATGTTCCCGCTCAAACCCTAATCTAGTAGAACTAGTACATCGGATGAAAAATCCAAACAAGGAACCCTCCATATATATACTATGTGTTCTGAAAGATTAAGAATTAAGCGCAAATATTCTCATTCTAGTGTTAAATGTAAATATAACTAAAGATATAAACATCATACGAGATACTCATCATTTCTAGTGTTAAATGTAAATATAACTAAAGATATAAACATCATACGAGATACTCATCATAAAAATTTTAATTTACCTGTTCAAACAGGTGATACTCATCATAAAAATTTTAATTTACCTGTTCAAACAGGTGTGGGTAGTCGCAACGCAAATCCTCTTCACGCTCCCAAGAAATCTCTTCAATGCCTCCTCGGTTCCACTGAACCTTCACCAAGGGAATTACATTGTTTCTAAGTCTCTTGTCCTCTCTAGCAAGAATACGAACCGGAATCTCGACAGTAGTTAAATCCTCCTGAATCTCAATCTCTGGTGTATCCAATACTCGCTGCTACTCCTCATCATGCAAGTGTTTCTTGAGCAGAAACATGAAACACATTGTGTATACTAGACATCGATGCTGGAAGATCTAGTCTGTATGACACAACTCCAACACGCTCCAGAATCTGAAATGGTCCAATGTATCTCGGCGCAAGCTTCCCCCGTCGTCCGAATCGCTGTACGCCTTTCATAGGCGACACCTTCAGCATAACTGAGTCTCCAACCTGAAACTCCAAGGGTCTTTGTCTCTTATCGGCATAGCTCTTTTGCCGACTCTGAGCTGCTAGAATCCTCTCTCTGATCAAGGCTATCTTCTCAGTAGTCTGCCTCACCAGCTCCGGTCCAAGCATCAAGTTGTCCTCCGGTTCAGCCCAACATATCGGTGACCTACAAGGTCTCCCGTACAATGCCTCATACGGGGCCATACCGATCGTCGCTTGATAACTGTTGTTATAAGCGAACTCTATCAATGGAATGTGATCCTCCCAGCTGCGTTGAAAGTCAATTACACAAGCCCGCAATATGTCTTCCAACAACTGATTTACTCTCTCTGTCTGACCATCCGTCTGTGGGTGGAAAACACTGCTGAATGATAATCTGCTGCCAAAAGAGTCATGGAAACTCTTCCAAAAGTGCGAAGTGAACACCGAACCTCGATCCAATACAATCGTGTCTGGAACTCCATAAAGTCGAACTATCTCCCGGATAAATATCCTCGCATATGCCTCGGCAGTATAGGTAGTCCTGACTGGAATGAAATGTGCCGACTTCGTCAACCGGTCTACAATTACCCAAACTGAATCATTCCCCTTCTTCGACTTCGGTAACCCTACAATGAAGTCCATGGAAATGTCTACCCACTTCCACTCTGGAATGGGTAAAGGTTGAAGTGTTCCTGCCGGTCTCTGATGCTCTGCCTTTACCTGCTGACAGGTAAAACACTTAGCCACATACTCTGAAATATCCCTTCGCATACCACTCCACCAAAAGTGTCTCTTCAGGTCCTTGTACATCTTAGTAGTCCCTGGATGTACTGTGTACTGAGTACGATGAGCTTCATCAAGTAACTCTCTCTTCAGCTCGGCACAGGCTGGTATGACTAACCTGCCCTTCATCCGGAGACCTCCGTCTGCTCCAATGATCCAATCAGTCTTAGGCTCCTTGGAAATCTCCTCCTTTCAGATTTGAATCCAAGAGTCTCCCAATTGAGCTCTGACAACTCTGGCACTCCAAGATGGCTGCACTGACACAGCTCCCAAAAATACACTGGTTCCTCCAATCTCGGGTCTAAAATCAAACTGGCTAAGAGTGATAAGATCCCGATGTAATGAACACCTCAAAACTAAAATCCGATGTCGACGCTTCCTGCTTAAGGCATCTGCTATGACGTTCGCCTTCCCCGGATGATACTGAATCGCGAATTTGTAGTCCTTGATAAACTCAACCCACCTCCTCTGTCTCTGATTGAGTTCCTTCTGAGAAAAAAGGTACTTCAGACTCTGATGGTCTGTGAATAACTCAAACTGCACTCCATATAAGTAGTGTCTCCATGACTTCAGTGCAAATACCACTGCTGCTAACTCCAAGTCATGAGTGGGATAGTTCTGCTCATGCACCCTCAACTGCCTTGAGATATAAGCTACTATCCTCTGAGTTTGCATCAATACGCCTCCTAAGCCTG
Organism: Asparagus officinalis; assembly: GCF_001876935.1. Lineage (NCBI taxonomy): Eukaryota > Viridiplantae > Streptophyta > Magnoliopsida > Asparagales > Asparagaceae > Asparagus > Asparagus officinalis. Next base: position 28,745,351 of record NC_033794.1, read on the forward strand.
TCAACGATGCATCTGTATATACGACGAATGTCCTGTCGCTGCTCGGAATAGTCAAAATCGGCGCTGTAGTCAACTTAGCCTTCAATATATCAAAGGCCTTCTAGCACTCCATGCTCCATATGAACTGTACACCCTTCTTCGTAAGGTGTGTAATCGACGTCACAATCTTCGAGAAGTCTTGAATGAACTTCCTGTAATATCCAGCTAAACCCAAAAAGCTGCGAATCTCTGTCACCGTCTTCGGTGGCTCCCAATTAAGAACTGTCGTGACCTTTGCCGGGTCCACTGCTATGCCCTCTCTACTGATGACGTAACCAAGAAATCTGACTTCTGAAAACCAAAATTTGCACTGGCTGAACTTAGCATACAGCTGATGCTCCTACAGAGTCCTCAATGCTATCCGTAGATGCTCCTCGTGATCTGCCTCCGATCTCGAGTAAATGAGAATATCATCAATGAAAACGATCACAAACTGATCTAAGAAGGGACGGAAAACCCGGTTCATCAAGTCCATGAATACCGCGGGTGCATTGGTCAACCCAAATGGCATGACCAAGAACTCAAAAGATCTATATCTAGTAAGAAAGACGGTCTTGGGAATATCCATCTCCCGAACCCGCAACTAATGATAGCCAGAACGAAGATCAATCTTCAAGAAATACTGCGCTCCCTGTAACTGGTCAAACAAGTCATCAATCCTAGGTAGTGGGTACCTATTCCGGACTGTGAGCTTGTTCAACTCTCTATAATCTATGCATAATCTCATACTACCGCCCTTCTTCTTCACGAAGAGGACCGGCGTTCCCCACGGAGAAAGACTCCGACGAATAAAACCCTGAGCTAACAACTCGTCCAACTGGGTCTGAAGCTCTCTCATCTCAGCTGGTGCCATGCTCTACCTCTCTCACCGGGGGTAATCCAGGTATGTCCTGAAAGACATCCTGATACTCTGAGACAACTCTGGTCTCTAATAACTCAGCACCCTGATCCCGTCGCATCACCTCCTCGATGTACGCCAGAAATGACTCCACAAATCGGTTGCCCTGAGAGATGGCTACAATCATCTCAGACCCATCGGATGCTCGCAACTTGACTGTCTTCGCAAAGCAGTCAATAGTAATATGGTAGGAAGACAACCAATCCATACCAAGGATGACATCGAACTCGGACATATGCAGCACTATCAAATCAACTATGAACTCCGACTCGTCTAAACTGACGGTACACCTCCTACAAACGCCCTCAAGAAGCGATACCTCACCTAAAGGGGTGGAAACAGATAAATGGGTGTCTAGATGCTGAGCTACGAGCTGGAGTCTAGCCATAAATGCATGAGAGATGAAAGAATGCGAAGCTCCCGAATCGAAAAGAATACGGGCGGGGAAAGAATCCACAAGGAACGTACCCTCCACTACGGCTCCGCTAGCTCCATGATCACGGGGAACTACTGCATAAATCCTGCCTGTGACTGAAGACTGCTCTTCTACTGGAGATGGATAATATGGAATAATCTGCCCCTGAGGAACCTCCTGAACTGCTCAAACCTGCCCCTCAGTCCTCTGAGCTGTTGGCGGTGCTTCGAGTCTGTTCTGCTGGCCCTGACCTCTGCCCTGCTGGCGCTGCTGCTGGTTCGGACCCTTGCCCTGCTGGGCTCCTGCTGGTGCGCTACGACACTCTGATGCCTTATGATAAGAGCCCTGATGCTGCTGCTGATGTCCAGAAAAAGATCTCTTGTTCTTGCCTTTGTCACCGCTCTGTCCTGCCTTGGCCTTCCCTTCCTTATCCTTCTGGAACATGCTAGTCTCAATCTCCTATGAAGTGGCGGCCTCAGCTACCTCCCTAACTGAATAGAACCTCCTCGAGACTAGGTATCGGCGGAGATTAGGACAAAGCCCTGCCAAGAACATCTGAGCCTGACGCTCTCCTGTTTTCCACATACCCGTGAAATGTAGCAACTCCATGAACCTGCTCTCAAAATCTGCAACGGTCATGTCCCCCTGAGTCAACCTGGACAACTCAAGCTCCTTCCCAGTCCGTGCTGCAGAAGAAATGTACTGCCTATTAAAGAAGTATATGAAGTCCTCCCATGTGAGGGTCATCCTCTGCTCTGCAGTAAACTGAAGTCGGTACCATCTCCCGGCATCTCCCTTCAAGCTGTAGGATGCCAATCTCTGCTTCTGCACTGAATCCACACTAAGTATGTCAAGAATGTTGCCCACATCCTCCTTCCATTTATGGGCTGTAAGAGGGTCTGGTGATCCCTGGAACTCTGGTGCCCTCATCTTCTGTTACCTCTCTACCATACGGAGTCAAGCCTCCTGCGCTGTGGCTCTATCTGGGACTGCTAGATGAATAGCTGCAGGCGTGATCTCTGGGGATCTCTCTCTGACAGGAACGGCAGGTATCCCATGCTGCTGAGCTACAGGTGGTGGTGGTGCTATATGAGTCGTCACCAACTCCTCAATGGCTGTCATCCGGGCAATAAGAGGAGCCATGATATCCACCAAATACTGAGGAGCCTGCTGCGGCTCGGGTGGCCCAAATACTTTAAGTTTACACAAAATAGTTGTCATAAAAAAAATATCCTCAATTTTTTTGAGATATACGCATATATCGTCCTCACTCATACTAGGAAATCCTTACGGACTCTATACATGAATCCTAGGAAACTCTATCCTAGCTCCACGACTCGACATAGGATAATCCTAAGGATACTAGAACTAGAGCTCTGATACCAACTGTGACGCCCTTGGGTTCACACAAGGCTGCAGTCCAAGGTGAAACCAAGAATGTCAAACCTGCCATACACCACACCGTGCAATAACATATTTCACCATCACAATTAACATCTATCTAGTGGTGTCAACAATAGGTGTAGGTAGAAAAGCAAGTAAAAGATAATACAAGAAATAACTGATGAAGTGATAGTGATCACATTGATATCTCATCGTCCAACATACAGAAATACATAGTCAATGTTTGAATAGATAACTGGAATACTCATCAAGTCTCAAGTACAAATATCTGAGTAAAGGAAATAAGGCATACAGCCTTTACAACATCTAGAGAATAGTCCTCAAATGTCAAACAAAACTACAATGGAGCTCCAAAATAAAACATAGCTAAAATAAACAACTGAACACTAAAGTGTGTCGCCATCAACCTGCGACTCTTCGGGCTCCTAGCTTGTTACCTGAAAGGGGGAGGGACAACGAGCGTCAAAGCGCTAGCGAGCAACATCACAACCAACCCTAAGGGAACATGGCTCGTTGTATAAGAAAATATAGATAATACATAATAGATCTAAAATCATTGATCTTACTAAAGAGTATTTTTAGTATTAGAAATTTACAACACGAGAATAGGTACGTCGAGCGAATAATCCAAACAAGCGAAAAGCTTCCATGTATATACCTGTGTATCTCAAATTTGTAAATTCCTAAAGCACCAAACCCGAAGTTCTAGATACAGGACATAATAAAAGAGAATAGCCACGAAACCCGCAGAGCATAAATACAGTGCCATGTCATAGCCTACGATAGGAGCTATCATGTTATCATGTCATAATGCTACATAAGTATCATGTCATAAAACTCCTGTGGAGAAAGACTCATATACAGCGGTTAAGAAATATATGCTCCGATACAGGAACTAGATACTGTGGTTTTCCAAACACATGGAATAAGTGGCAAGTGTCCAACACGAGGACAAAAATGGATTATAGTCCAACACGAGGACTTCTATGGATTATAGTCCAACACGAGGACTATGTAACTGTGAAGAGTATATGCGGACTGATATACATATTCTATACTCACACGCGTCTCGGTGTACATATCTAAACTTGTGTCAAAAGTCAACCCACATGTACAGATAAATCATTAACATGGTGAACTAGTGTCAGGTCATCGAGGCAACCCCGAAAAGCAACTCAAACAGATTTAAGAATCTGTAAAACAACTCATCAGTCGACTGATGTGTCGACTGATGACGTCAGTCGACTCATGTGTCGACTGACAAGCTCAGGCAGCACAGCCTCAGCTCACCAGTCGACCGATCTGTCGACTGCGGAACTTGGAAAACCAAATCAACCCATCAGTCGACTGATCAGTCGACTGATGACTGAGATTTCAGCCCGTCGATCGACTGATCAATCGACCGATTGATTGCAGAAACTCTGCACAGGTTATTATTCACCCAAAAGTTGATCTAAACTCATCCCCATCAATCCCAAGCATGAAAAATACTGATATTAACATATATGTACCAAACTGGAAATGAAAGATCTACATGTAAACATTTATCAAAAACCTTAAACGCATAAAAACATGTTTGATACGTTTTGAAATCCATAAATCATGAAATAACTCTTGCCAAACATTTTCAGATCTAGATCTCTTTAATGAAACATTGATGATCTTTTTATAAACTGAGAAACTCAATAATTCACATCATATACCATAAAGATTTATTCTTTGTACTAAAAATACGTTTTTGGCTCAATAAAAACTCATTAAACTCAATAAATTCGTGTAAAACAAAAGGGACAGAGTTGGGCAAGATGTTACTCGCCTTTGGGTGATGAACAACTCCTGGATCTGAGAGAGAGTGGATCCCCTTTGCTGCAATGTGAAGATTTCGACGAAAATCCTCCAAGTTCTCCCCCAAATCACCAAGAAAAAAACCAGGGTTTAAGATAGGGGAGAGGGGGCTAGGGTTTTCTCAGTTCTGAAGATGAGGGGGGTGATTTCGGGTGAAGGGGAAAATATACGAACAGTTAAACCCGACCCAAACCCGAACCAAATCAAAACAGACCTGAAACCTAAAAAACTAGAAATCAGTGTATCAGTCAACTGATGTGTCGACCGATACAGTCAGTCGACTGATGTGTCGACTATTCTGGAAAAATTCAGTTTTTTGTGCATGTTTTGCTAATTTGCAAAACCAACGCACAAAACTCTACACCCAAACTCTCATATCATCTCAAATAACTTATTATCATGTATATCAATGACCTCAAGCTATTTATCATAAAAGAATTATTTATTTACTAATAATTCATATATATTCATATAAAAAAATTTACGGGGTTCTACAGAGGGGTAAATAGGGTATTTGCTAATCTAATCATATATTACTCCCAATTTAAAATATCGT
>NC_033794.1:28755507-28803443 GCF_001876935.1 Asparagus officinalis
CACCCCAACCCGTCATATTCTATTCTATTAAAGTTGCAATTTGTACGCAAGAGTCTCCGAATATTTGCTACCAACTTTTAGCTAGCTCCTCCATAGGCGCTGCTTCAGCTCTTGGCCATCACCATTCAAATTGCAAGCATAGAATTTTCAAAGTAAATGCCTATTTCGATGAGTACTTGCCTATTTTTTTATTCTTTTTTGATGATCACTTGATTATTTTCTAATTTCATCAACATGTGAACCTAATACGAGGTCTGGAGCAGGAAGAGAAGCAAAGAATACAAAGGAAGAAGAAGCAATGGTTATTGTTGTTTATACCAGAATGTTAATTGTATAAGGGAAGATATTTGGAGGAGTTTAGCGGCTATTACTCTTCTTTGATGACTGATTTATACGAGGGAAGCAAGTCTCTACACAAGTAATACTTGTTAGAGGGCCGCAAGAGATTTCCCATGGTGTGCCCTCCAACGTTCAAGTCATAGATAATCATACTATCAGAATATAGAATCTAGTTTAGGGTTTTGTCATGCGTACCTTGGTTTAGTAAGATTATCCACCAATTATAGAGAATTTGTTTGTGTGTGTGTGTGTGTGGGGGGGGGGGGCAGATCGGTGGAGTCAGTCAATCAAATTCCACTTTACATGCATTGGCGGTCAGTTGAATGGGTCAGCTTTGCATTTAATGTGATATTAACAAAATGGTAGAAGTGCGGGAGTCGTCCGAGGAGTCATTTGACTCTAGCCATACATTTAAGGCGATGGCGATTGGGCAGGAAGTATGGGGCATCGAGTTGCCCTACATTAGCAATTTGTGTTGATGAGGCTGATAGGTCATTTCATCATTTGAGATATTCTCTAGTAGAGTCTGACCAGAAGATATCTTTCATCTCAGACTCAGATTTCTTTAATAGATCCCATCTTGAATATGTTTTTTGTGTTAGACTCGGACTGCTGGATAGATTGGCGGTGCTTGCATCTAAGTTAGATTTTTAGATTATAGGACTTAGCCCGTCAATATGACACGTAGCCAACTATTAAGGGTTTATTAGACTTGGTAATTCTTATAATAAAACATTGACTCCTCTTACTTGAACTCAGGAAGTCAAGTTTGAGAGAAGCTAAATCGTTTCATCTTTTCACCACCACAGGGATTCGAATTGATTTTGGTAGATAGCTGTGATTTGATGTTCTGATGTCAGTGTAGAACGTGCATGCTAAGATTTTTCGGAGAATGACACTTTGGTTTTGAGAACCATCAGTTGTTTTAAGGGATTCGAGTTAGCCACTAGGATTTGGCTGCACGTCGTGCCTATAAATACTCCCTTTCTCTTCTCCCTCTATGCACTTTCTGAAACTCTAACCTTGGAAAATTTTGAGCTTCTTTCTTTTAGAATTTTGATCATTTGCTCTGATCAACGACTTTGATCACTTTTTTTTATGGCTTCTAGTGCGAAACCTTCCATAGTACGCAACGAGGATTGCATCTTGCTGCTCCATTAGTAAAAATCGTTGGTACTTTAGGTTCGCCTCACGTAGTGGGTGAAGGCCTGCGACATCCCTTGTGCTTTACCATGTCTTTTCTGATGCTTGTGAAAACATCCTAGATTGGGGTGAATAGGGTTTATACTAATCTAATCCGATTTATTGCTAATTTAAAACCAATTAAGAAATATATCCTAGAAAGATTAATATTCAATATTTTATTAGCAAGGATATGCAAACAAGAGTGATATAAATATGCAACAAAGGCGATATAACAATATTATAAACATAAGATAAATACGCCAAGGAAAACGTAAACACAAGAAAATGATCACGGAGTTTGGTCCTTCCGACCTACGTCTCCGCTCTCCACTCTCGGAGAGAATCCACTACACAACCGGGCTTTCGACGCTCACCCGAAAAATATTTACACCTCTACGCTCAGTTTTCTTGCTCACCGAAAACTCTACAATCTCACACTCTTACAATCACACTCTACACCCTCTAAGAGTTGGTCTCTAGCATGTGTCCTTCCTCAAATGCTCGGATTTACGACCTCTCTCTAGACTTTACTATCGACGTTACTCCTCTTGGAACCGATCCCTGTCTCTCACCACACACCCCTCTCGGTGTACAAGTGTATTACAAAGTGTATCTCACAATATAGCACGAATACAAATAAATTGTTCTCTACAATGGATGAGAACACAATGTAGGCTCACTCTCTAAATCACACAACCCCACAACCCATAATTATACAATTTATGAACATACTAAAAGCTCAATAGGTTGTGTGTGTAAACAAAGAGAAAATCAAATATAAACTCAATATAAACTCTAGCTTAATGAAGATGATAATCAACAAATAAAATCAAATATAAACTCAATATAAACTCTAGCTTAATGAAGATGATAATCAACAAATAATAAATACAAAGCTAGAATTAAGTTTAGAAATTCTTCTCTGAAAAACAAGATGGAGAGATGGATTAAATTGAAGCTTAAACAATGAAGATGATCTCCTACACTTGTGAAACTTTCTTCACAAAACAAATCTTGAAAAACACACTTAAACAAAACTTAAACATCATTTTAAACTTGTTTAAAACTATTCTTAATTATTCTCAGAAGTTAGAGGGTATGGGGTATATATAGGATCATAGAACAAACCCCAAAACCAAGAAAAAACCATGGAAAAAGGAAAAAATGAAAACCTAAAAATCTAGAAATACTAGTCGTTGGAAAGCCATCGGTCGACTGATGAACAGTATCAGTCGACTGATGAGCTAACCATTATAGGCAGCTTATAGCTTATCGGTCGACTGAAGATCTCATTAGTCGGCTGATGACCTCATCAGTCGACTGATAGTTTATCAGTCGTAAAAACAAAAACTTTTACACTTTCCAGACGATTTCTTCGGTCGATTGATCCCTTGCATCAGTCGACTGATAACACAAACTCAGCCTATTATGAATAGTAAATCTAATTTTCAAGAGGCTTTAAAAATAGCAATTAAAATCCAAAAATTATGAAACTTTGAAAAATGATTATAAATATGATAATGAACATGGTACAAAAAGAATTTTTGGAATTGCACTTACCAAAAGTGAGAACTCTTCATTTTACAAAATAGTTCAAAAACATAAAAACCAAACAATACATATTTTTGGTATTTTAACTTAAACAATATTTTGAAAACTTTTGAATGAGTTTATAGACTTAGGAAAAGATGTAAACTAGTGTTATTAAGTCCATAAACGAAGAATATAATATTTCATCGAAAATACACATATTTCAAAATAATAAACAGGATAATCAAAACTTGATTTTAATGAAATCATAATAAGCACATATAAACATGAATACGTATTTATATACAAGTATTCGATTCATGTATATGTGACTAAACACATAGTTTATCAAAACCAAAAAATGATAAATATGAAACATGTGAATATGTATATGAATATAATCATTGTTTCATATCCATATAGCTAAACTAAAAACAACTTATCCACATAAAAATAAATATGTATGTATATAAATATATATCTATTTGTTTGTAAAACTTTGTTTGTGGATAAACCAAAAATAGGATAAACCAATAAATTGTGTGTGTATATGATATTGAGCTTGAAGTATTAAACACACATAATATAACATCTAAGCAAATTTACCCAAGCAATCTTGATCTTCAACTGAGCTCGTCTTGGTAAACTTTGTGGATGAAGCTTGATTTTGAATTGACTTGAGATGTATAATGGCTTCATACCGATATATCCTTCCATCCTCCAATGGATATGATCGTGAAAGCTCCAGTCCATCTAACCTCCAACTCATTGTTTGACTAGAATACCTAAGAAGTAAACACAAACACTAGACAAATAACATTAGAAATTATTTATAATAATCAAAACAAGATTAGGGAATAGGCTCATAAACATGAGGCCAATAATCTTTCCCTTTTTGATGATGATAAATATTTTTTAAAAGAGATATGCATGATACGAAATGAATATATAAATTATAAACATCATGCATAAAATCAAGACAAGATATACTCACAATATTTCTCCCCTTTTGATAACATCAAAAAGGGGTAAAACAATAAAGGATAAGAGAGAATAAGCTCCCCCTACAAATTTGCATAGGTGAGTATAAAATCAATAAATGAAATAGAAAAAGGCTCCCCCTATCAAAAAGCCATAAATAATATATGCAATATGAGTATGGCAAATATATGTGAGCAAACATAGATGTAAAGTATGCTAAACACAACTCACATACAAAGATAGACCAAGTGAACACACATACATGTGTCATGAAGAGAGAGTGTCACAAGAGTCTAAACACACACACACACACACACACACACACACACACACATATATATATATATATATATATCTTAAACAAAATATTTTAAAAGTAAGATTTAAAAATAAAAAATCAAGAATCAAATGATTTGTCAATAAATCCAAAAGTCTATAAATTGTCAAACATAAACAAAGAACAATATATAGACTTATATGTAAATTGATCATGAAATCAAATAAAGAGAAATCATGAACCTCATGAAAGTTCAAATAAAAGCCTCAAATGATACCAAAAAAAAATTCAAAGTGTATATATTACATCATTTTCGACAAAAGCAAGAGAGGTGAGCATAACAAGCTCTTGAAATAAGTTTTAACCCAAATAAAGCTTTTAGCATCCAGTAAACCTATCGGGAGTTGCTCAAACTATAAACCTCTGATATACAAACTCAAAACAAAGTATATAAAAATGATATTAGCTCAATAAAGGAAATTTTCTTTGTAAAACTTGATCAAACCACATAAAGAATACATTATAAAGCACAAATAGATGATCCATAAGCTCAAACACATAAATATTATCATAAAAATGTTTTATAATGAATCCATAAATACAAATGCATTATTTATACAAAAAATTACATAGTTCGAGCCAAGAATACAAAACATGTGAGAATCATGAACTATGGATTTGAAAAACCAAATAAATTATTTTTAAGTTATTAACAATGTAAAACAAATACTTTCTTTTGAAGATTTTAAAAATTGTTTGCAATTTGTTTAAAAAATCTCAAATAAAAATTATCTTTAAGAACATGAAAAACTAAAAATTAAAAACTTTGTTCTTAAAGATCAAACAAGTTTTGGTACCCAATTTTTTGGTACCGAAGAGTCTAGAGACATGACCCCTATCATTAAAGCTTAAATCCCTAGGGTTATGAACCCTTTTGGTCGCATGTGGTGTACTAACATGGTCAAAATAAAAATTGTACAAATGACATTTCTGGTTGCAATAGGTGCAATAAAAAGGGTTAAATGATTTGTATTGACCAAGTGGGCATGCACAAGAATCATTTGTAAATAAGGATTATCTTTTAAATTCATTTTGAAAATAAGAAACTCTTTTTAAATTAAAATAAAATTTGGCCAAATAACTAGATTTACCACAAGAAACACATTTAAACTTATGTGGTCTTTTAGAAACATTTGGAAAATGTGAAACATTTTTTAAATCAAAACAATATTTTGCCAAATGGCCAAAACGACCACAAAGATCACATTTAATATATGAGTATGCCTATAATGAAATTTATGAGTATGTGCATCTGCATGTGCATGTGATGCTGAAGCTTGATGGGATGCAAAGGGATCAACGTTTTTAGACATGGTGGCCTTTTGTTCATTATAACAAATTTAGCAAGATGGTCTTTACGGCCACAAATAGTACACTTGTAAATTTTTTTATACATGTGTGCATAGTATGTAGAATATTTGGAAGTATTTACACGGAACTTTGCACACAAGTCCATAAGCTTATCATTATTAACAATATATGTTTTAAGGGTTGTTCTAAAGATGATATATGATTTTTAACATGATTCAACTCATCATTATGTATACTAGTATTGTTATTAGAAGTAGAGCAAATATAGTTGTTAGCAAAAGAGCTAACCTTATTTTTCATATTTTCTACTTTTAACATGGCATTTTATTTTTCATGAGTCAAAATAGCAAATTTTGAAAGCAAAGAATTATGATCCGATTTTAATTTATTATTCTTTTCTTTGAGGATCACATTTTCATTAGAAATATTATCAAACTTAGAAGCTAATAACTCATGATCGGATTTTAAATTAACATGCTTGCTTTTTAAGTCAATAAAATTTTTATCAACTTAGTATAGGCTATAGGATCTGATCCAATCATACTAAAACACTAGGGGGGTGAATAGTGTTCTATTAAAAATTAATACAAAGAAGATTATAATTTGCAAAGAAATAGCACAATCACAGAAAATAACAATCACAAACACATAATTTTATACTAGTTCCACCTCCCATATGTACATCCAGTCCCCAAGCAAATCCCGCTTGAGAGTTCCACTATAATTTTGAAAAACTTACAAAATCAAAATATCAAACCTGACCAATTTGCAAGTCCCTACAAATTGCACCCAATCTCTTCACCAAGAGATTACACCTCTCACACCCGAGAACCAATTTGCAAGTCCCTACAAATTGCACCCAATCTCTTCACCAAGAGATTACACCTCTCACACCCGAGAGAACACTTGTCTTGATACAACTTGATTCCTATAAGCCTTGATAGTATTGTGATGTGTAGCAGTGACTAGAAATGTTTTGAATCTCTAAAAATTGGCTAACTTGATTGTATATTAAATGAGGATCAAAGGCAAAATCAGAAAATGATTTTTCTCAACACTTAGTGAAAATCTAGAATTTTTTTTTAAAATGCACAAAACTTGAATCTTATGTATAGGAATTCGTGATCCAAAATTCCGAACATATAACATATTTATAGCCTTGAAAAGACAGGTTTTCAAATCCTAAAGACATACACAAAACGGCTATAAACTGTTATTAATTTGATTTCTGATATGTCAGAAAACTATCTTAGTAGTCGACTATAATGGTCATTAGTCGACTATTCTGTAAAACAGAAAGTCTGGAATTCAAAAATCGAAGCTGAGTAGTCGATTATAATTAGTTGTAATCGACTACTCTGTAAAACAAAAGTTCTAGAATTCAAATTTCAAAGCTCAATAGTCGACTACTCTATAAAACAAAAGTTCTGGAAATAAAAATTTAAAGCTGAGTAGTCGACTATAATCCTTAGTAGTCGACTACTCTATATTTTTTATAGAAACTTATATTTTAATCTTAGACTTTATTAGTCGACTACTAATCTAATTAGTCCACTACTAAGGGGTGAAATTACTATGTATAAAATATTTTAGACTCAATGAATAACTAAATACTCTAAGCGTTAACATAGGGGATTTCTATTGTTAATCAACACATTAAGCATGTATTAATGTGTTCTAATCTCTATGTGTGTATATGTGTGAGTGATCAAGGCTTGTACAATATTTCTAAGTAAAGAAAATATAAAAATTACATTGATACATAAGCTCTTCATCTTCTTTACTTATTGATGCCTTGAACTCATCTTGTACTTGTTCATGTTGATAACTACATTGAAATGTTAGGACATACACATAGTGATTGGCATTATGAATAAATTGTTATCATCAAAAGTATATCATGGGGACATGATATCCAATATTCTTCCCCTTTTTGATGATGACAAACAATTTATGTATATGTAAGTAAATTCTAAAATTATTAAATATTTATGAACAAATATACTTACTCCCCCTACATATAAGCATATTAGAGTCTACAGTCTATATAGCATTCTCCCCCTTTGTCATTAACAAAAAGAAGTAAACATTTATACTAAACATATCATAATATCCTCTTCATGAGCCAAAACTTCAAAAAGATCTTCGAGATTGTGAACATAGCCCATTTCTTCACACATCCATATAGGTAGGCAAAGGCTAGCCATAAATACCAAAATTTCCACAGCATCCATCATCACAATCTGTTTAGAATATTTAACACATGAATATACTAAGCCACATACTAATTATAATAGAAACATACTACACAAGTCTTAAAGCAAGTAGTAACACACTACATAAGTCTTTAAAGCAAATAACAATACATAGTTTTTGACATATAAATTTAAAAAAAAATCAAGTTAATACATAGTTTTTAACATGAAACTGATTCAAGCACTATATGATGCATGCACGATCCTTTAACATGAAGGTCCTGGAGGAGGTGGATGTCCTTGGAAAATTGCATTGAGCTTCATATCCAAGTTATCAAATTTCTTGATTAACTCCTCCTGATTACTGATGATGTAAGAGTTTTGAGAATAAAGGGCTCGCTGACCAGTCTCTAATTCAAGGATACGTGCAAACAATGTGTTATATTACACATCCGAGAAGCAAGAAGGTTCTGATTGCATTTGAGGTGGTTGTTGGCTAGAAGAATGGTCTACTTGACTTGAGGATTGCCGAATATCTTTTGGAATTTATTCTTGAGTAGGATGAGGTTCATCTTGTGGATTTTGATCATGAAGTTTAAAATTATTTAACTTCATCCTAGTTAGGGCATTAGAGTCAAAGAACTCAATGGAACGAACGACAGAATTTTCTGACTCCATCCTAGTTAGGGCATTAGAGTCAAAGAACTCAATGGAACGAACGACAGAATTTTCTGACTCAAGATCGACATGAAATTTATCAAAGACTTTCAAAGAACTCAATGGAACGAACGACAGAATTTTCTGACTCAAGATCGACATGAAATTTATCAAAGACTTTTGTTAAGAATGCACAATAAGGAAGAAATCCTTTTGGTATAGTCAAGAGATTGTCATAATAAACTTCTGCCCAATTAACTTGGATATTCCCCATTATAGCATATAATACTTTTGCTAAATCTAGGGAAATAAAATGAAAACTCCCAGTTTTTAAAAATATATTATAGGCTAAGATTCGAGCAATGAAACGAGGAATTGGACGAAGTTTATTTGAATTATTTAAAGGTTTACCATAACCCGGAAGAAAATTATGATTGGATAACAAATTTGTGTCATTCATTTTGATTGATCTAAGTGAAACACCTCTGAAAGGAATATTAAAGATTTTTCTAATTGACTTAGAAGTCAATTCAATTTCTATTCCTTTCACAAGAGTTCTTAATTTTTCAGTTCACTTATAGTTCCTACATGTTCTACATTTGTAAAGAACAAGTAAACTAGAAACGGATATGTGGGTTTTCTAATTTTAGCTGAAAATAATTCAAGCAATCCCACATTTTTAAAGTATGAACTGAAGTTCCAAGGGATGCAATCATCAAATTTCACAAAACATCCTGGAAGAACTTCAAATGTATATATATTGTTAAATTTTTTAAGCAAATCAGGACTTTTTAAATAGACAATGATTTCATCATTAACACTTGTATGAACTTGCTTAGCCTTCTTTGCTCTAGACATGATAATTCAAAAAGGAACAAGAACTAGGAAAGATCAAATTGAAGAACTTACCAAACTGATGATAACCCTAGAAATAGTCGACTAGAACTTGTTATAATCGACTACGGAAGTTGACAGACTGAGTTAAAAAAGTGGTTTTGAGTGAAATTTTGAAGAAAAATTGAAAGTGGAAGATGCCCTAACTGGATTTTCGGTGGGTTCAGAAATTGGGAAGAAGATGGATCGGTTATGAGAGAGTGATTGTGGGTAGTTTAGGTTTTTATGATATTCTTTTAAGAATTATAAATTGTATGGTCAAGATTAAATTAAAACTCAAATGAATTGTGAATATTTGATCTTAAATATATGGCTAGGATTGAGAAGGTTAAAAAAGAGTTGTTGAGATGAATTTTACTTAAGTGAAACGGGTATTAGGTTTTGGTTATAAGAGATTAAGATCCAATATGCTAGAAAAACTGTAAGTGTGAAAATCTATGCTTGTAGTCGACTACTAAGAAGAATAGTCGACTACACTGTAATCGACAGAATTCTGGATTTTAGTTTTAACTCAGACTAGTCGACTACAAGTCAAATTAGTCGACTATATTGTAATCAACAGAATGATTTATATGCAATGCTTGTGCATGTAGTCGACTACTAACTTGATTAGTCGACTACTAAGGCTGAAAATGCATATATATTGATTTTAAAACTTAATTTAAATCTTCCAAAGAACATATACATAATTCTCTTCTTAATTTAACATATATTTCTTCTTTTAAAGGTTTTGTTAATATATCAGCAATTTGTTTATTTGTTGAAATAAAATCTAAAGAAATAACTCCTTTTAGTACATTATCACGTAAAAAATGATGTCTTATGTCAATATGTTTTGTACGTGAATGTTGAATAGGATTTTTAGATAAATTAATGGAACTAGTATTGTCACACATTATGAATGATGTGGGACAAACTATACCATAATCAGATAATATTTGTTTTATCCATAAAACTTGAGCACACGCAAGACTAACAACAATATATTCTGCTTCAGTAGTTGATAATGACACTGAATTTTGTTTTTTACTAAACCAAGATACAAGTGAATGTCCAAGAAAATGACATATACCACTTGTACTTTTTCTATCAGATTTACATCCTGTAAAATCAGCATCACTATATGATAATAAATCAAATGTGCTATTTTTAGGATAAAATAAACCATAATCTATAGTGTTATTAAGATATCTAAAAATTCTTTTCACAGCTTTAAGGTGTGATTCTTAAGGATTAGACTGAAATCTAGCACATAAATATCCACTAAACATAATATTAGGTCTACTTGTCGTAATGTAAAGAAGTGATCCAATCATACCTCAATATTGGTTTTGATCAACATTCTTATCATTCTCATCTTTGTCAAGTGATATAGTTATACTTATTGATGTTGGTTTACTTGTTGTATTTTCCATTCCAAAGCATTTGAGTAATTCTTTAGCATACTTACATTGGTTGATGAAAATTCCTTCATTTAATTGTTTGATTTGAAGTCCAAGAAAGAAACTAAGTTCACCCATGTGACTCATTTCAAATTTATCCAGTATAGTCTTAGAAAACTCTTGACAAAGATCATCGTTAGTAGAACCAAATATTATATCATCTACAATGTTTAAATTAATAGTATATCTTTATTAATTTTCTTTATAAAAGTGTAGAACCAACTTTTCCTATTTCAAAACCAGAAGTTAAAAGAAAATTTTTTAATCTATCATACCAAGCACGGGGTGCTTATTTTAGACCATACAAAGCCTTTTTAAGTTTAAAAACATGGTTTGGAAAACTTTTATTTTCAAAACCTGGAGGTTGTTCTACAAAAATTTCTTCTTTAATAAAACCATTTAAAAATATATTTTTAACATCCATTTGATATAATTTAAAATTCATAAAACATGTAAATGCAAGTAAAATTCTTATAGATTCTAAACGAGCCACTGGTGCATAGGTTTCATCATAATCAATACATTCTTCTTGATTATATCCTTGTGCAACTAATCTGGCTTTGTTTCTAACAACTTGTCTAGATTCATCTAATTTATTTCTAAAAATTCATTTAGTTCCAATAATGGACTTATCTTGTGGTCTAGGTACAAGATCTCAAATATTATTTCTTGTAAATTGATTTAGTTCATCTTGCATAGCAATTATCCAAAAATCATCAAGTAAAACTTCTTTTATATTTTTAGGTTTAATAATAAAAATAAAAATAGTATGAGCAATCAAATTAAAATGAGATCTAGTAGTGACTTTATCAGAAATATTACCAATAACCAAATCATGTGGATGATTTTTAACTTCTACAAAATCCTTTGGTAAATCATTTTGTAAATTATCATCTTTTGAAACATCTAGCATTGGAGTATCATAAATAGAATAAATTAAATCATCATCATTATTTAAAACAGTAGGTGTTTTTGTAAAATTATCATCAAAAGAAACATGCATAGATTCTTCAATGACTAAGGTTATTTTGTTATATATTCTATAAGTTTTGCTATGGTTAGAATATCCAACAAATATTCCTTCGTCAAGCTTAGAATCAAATTTGTCCAAGTTATCTTTTGTGCTTAAAATAAAGTTGTAGGTTGTCTAAAAATCACTGCAGATAGCTGATCCCCATCAAACATCGATGATGGAAGTTATAATCTGACGATTTTCAGAATGATATAATTTGAAGACTTTCACGTAGATCGATGAAGGTTACAATCTGACGACCTTCGTAATAAATGATGAAAGAGACTACAAATCGACGGTCTTTGCATTTTCAAGGAGCGGGAGTTACAATCTGATGAAGGTCACAATCAACAGCGGGAGTTACAATCTGATGGCTCTTACATTTTCAAGGAGCCAAGACGAAGATTACAAAATGACGATCTTTGCAACGCTCTGACAAAAAGAGACTACAAATCGACGGTCTCTTCAAACCAATACGCGGCAATCCTCCCCGCGTATCAGCATCAAGATGCAGCATTTTTAGCCGTTGACGTAACTCAAGCTCGGTCACTCGCAGCGCAAACGAAGCTCAAACCTGGCCACAAATGCAGCTCACATTCAACTCCAAATGTTGCAAATGCAGCTCAGATCCAGCTGCCAATGCAGCTCATGTTCGGCAGCAAATGCAGCCTTCGAAAGCTGCCAACACAGCTTCCATCCGCTACCAAACATAGCTCTTAAATGCTGCCAAACTACTACTAACGCAGCTTCCAAATCGCTGCAAACACAGCTTCTAATTGCTGCAAATGAGCTTCCAGACGCTACGTCCGAGCTTCCAGACGCTACGTCCGAGCTTCCAGACGCTGCGTTCGAGCTTCAAGACACTACGTTCGAACGCGGAATTCATACCAGAACACGAATTTTACGTTTAACTCATTCAAACACGAGCTGAACGGTTTCAAAACTGTTTCCCATGATCTGAGGGGATCACAACTCTACTCAGGAGTTATTTAAGGGACGGTTACATCCCATTCCCACAAAGGAGCGATTTTATGGGCGGTTACACCCCCTAATCGTCTATAAATAGCTAAAAAATCAGCTTTGTTGGGATCGGCTGGCTTTTGGAGGGGATCTTTGGATCTTTAAGCATTTTCAGATCTAGAGATCAACAAAGAGCTTGGAAGCTTTCCTCAGCAACGGAAAATCTGTAGGGATTTGTTGCTTGGTTATTAACCGATTTACGATTCAAATAACTCTTTGCATAGAGTTTGAACTCGTTCTGAGTTACAAAACTCGTTAAGAATTCCTTCAGTCGTTCCAATGAATTGAGACGTGTGGATCGTCAACGGAGAGCAAACTCGACGTGAGTATTCGAGGTAGGTACTCCATCGCCACCGTGAAAAACCCAGTTGTTTCCTTTGAAAGTTGCATTCATTACTGATTTTATTATAACTTTAGTCGTTTGCAAAGAATTCAAGTAACAAAAATAAAAGAATTACAACTCTCTCAAAAATAACACAAGATCCGTTTATCGTCTCTTGCTCGCGTGGGTTTTTGGCCGGTGACGGGGATGTTGATATCCGTGGACCACCAAACGATCAGATCAGATCCGAAGCTTCGTCGATTCGCGAAGGAATTAAGAAGCCGAAGCGCTTATCTCGGCAACAACGAGATAATTTCTCTTCTTAAGATCACTGCAACGGGGTAATCTTAAGGGATGAACCGGGCTATAGATCTGACGAACTCCTCTTTTTTATACTAAAAAATTCGCTAAAGTCTCCTCCTCCTCTCTAAAATTCGTGGCTCTTCAGTCCTCAATCCGGCAGGGCTTCGCCAATACTTGAGAATTCCAGATTTGAAAAAAAAATAAAGGCCCTGGGGCTGTATTTATAGGCTTCAGGAGCCCTGTGTTCGGATAAGAATGGTTGATTCTCTCTTATCTTCAGTTGAAACCACTTAACCATATTATCAAATCAGTTGGAGCAAATCCAGGCGGTTAACGATCAAAAAAACCCGCCGAAAACAACCAAAATTACCGTTTTTTGTATTGCAGACACTTCTGAATGTCTCGGCCAAGCCAAGCTTGGCCGAGACACTTATAAGTGTCTTGGCCAAGCCGAGACACCACAGGGTGTCTTGGTTTGGCTTTTTCTGGTTTTGGCGCGTCGAGTTTGTTTCCACCGTAAATTCGTCATCCAGACTCAGAATTACGTGGTTCAATATGTGTTGGAAAGCCGACGAGGAGATCCATAGGCTCTCATGATTGAATCATATGTGGAGTAAATGGGATACGAGGGGTGCTCCGCCTTTCGTAAATGATGCGGGGCTCCCGATCAGCTCTTATTCCCGTTATTCCGAAGTTTCATTGCTTCGTATGGTCCGCCGACTCACTTCATGTATTTTTCATCATCAAATAAGCTCCTGTGACTCGGATAGCGATGGTCATCATCTTTTCTCTATCTCGAGCCGTGTGCGGGGACCTATAGGTAATTTTCGACACCTACAGATACCCCCTACAAAGTGTTTCAGTCACGTTTCTTTTATAGATGAGCCTAAAATACTTTGGATATGATCGATCCAACCTTCAGTCGGTGTAAAAGAACCTGTTGTTAGCTTTGATTCTTAACTCCTTCAATTTTTAATCTATTCGATGTTTTGACTGTTGGCCCTATAGTTTTGATGATGATTTGTTAAACAATTTATCGCTAATCTATTCTCTAGTTTTTGTTATTTTGTTTTTCTCTTTACAGGTAATTCAACACACGACAATCAAGCATTAAAGATTCAAGTTCATGTGTGTGTATTCACCTAGGTATAAGTTTAGTTTGCTTACATATATTGTATGTTTATATTTAAGCTTAATATATGAACACTTAACACAGATTTGACGTTTCCTATCATATAAATAATTTTTCATCAAACTTTGTTACAATAGTTTTTATTTTATGTTTACAGCTCTTTCATACTTCATTATATAATTTTTCATCAAACTTTGTTACAATAGTTTTTATTTTATGTTTACAGCTCTTTCATACTTCATTATATATATATAATGTATACATGATACATATATACATGTTTACAAGTCATATCTCAATTTTCATGTTCACGAAAAACAGGTTTTCTGAACACTTTTCAAAAACAGGGAGTTTTCACAAACAAAAATTGATTTTCCAAAAATTCCTTTTCAAACATGTTTATTTCATTATTTGAAAACTTCGCGGTCGACCGCGAGATTTTCACGGTCGCCCGCCGATCTCATCATTGTCTTTTAACGGCTATTTTCTGCAACGGCTGTCTGAGGCTATTTTGGTCTTTTCAAGTTGGTTTTGACTGATATTTTGAGTGGGTATAAATATCTCATTGCTGCTCTCTTTCAAAACTAAGTTTTTGTTTTAACAAAATCTTAAGTGTGTTTAAAAGAGCTGTTTAAGCTGTTTCTAATCATCTGTTTTAAAAGAAGTCTGCTACAACAAGAAGAGGCCTTTCATTTCAACTGAGAATCATATCCTCATCATCCTATACTGTTCTTCTTGTTTATTGAGAAGTTTTCCTAACTCATCTTTTCATATAGTTTATAATTTCATTTTCATATCTTAGCTATATTTATTAAGTTACGTATTTTTCATTCACTGTTATCACACACACAATATTGAGCTTAATATTTTCATACTATATAGTGTGGGTTGTGGGATGTGATTTAGTGAGTGAGAGATTCATTTGCGTTCTCATTTGTTATTGAGAACAAACTACTGTATTTAATCTTTATTTGTGAGTATCACTTGTAATACACTTGTACACCAAAAGAAGTGTGAGGCGAGAGACGGGGTCGAATCTAATATGAGTGGCGTCGGTTGACGAACCTAGGGAGAGGTTGCATCCGAGCACTTAAGAAGGAGGACACGGGCTAGGTTCCTACACTTAGTGTGTAAAGTATGATTGCATAGTATTTGTTGTGTGAGAGTTTTCGATAAGCTTGTAAACCGAGTGTGTAGAAGTTCCGGCTTCCAAACCGAATTGTGATAGTAGAGATCTCCTCGAGGTGAGGAGCGGGGACATAGGTCGTAGTGACCGAACCTCATAAACATATCATTTGTTTGTGTTTTGCTTAGCGTACTTTTTATTTTTGCTTATTTATATCATCCTTGCTCATATCTATCTTATATCATTCTTGCAAGAACAAATTAATCAATATTATTTTTAATTGGCTTTTAATCAGGATTAGATTAGCATAAGACCCTAATCACCCCCCCCCCCTCTAGGGTCTAACAATTGGTATCAGAGCTTGATGCTTTTTGATTTAAGGACTAATCACCTTGAGTTAAAGACCCAAGTTATTGTTTTTGTGCTAATCTAGTGTTGATTGCTTTTTGCTTCTTGCATATAATCATTATGGATATGTATGATGCATCTAATCTAGGTTATGCTATTAATGTTGCCCCTCGTTTGGATATTTTCTCCTATGCTCAATGGCGTGTTAGATTCAAACTCTTTGTTCAATCTAAATAATTTGATTTATGGGAAATTATTGAGGATGCTTACATCGCTCCAAATTTGGAAAAATCCAAATGGAGTGAAAATGATAAAAGATTGTTTAATATGAACAAGCTTTTGTTAGAATATTTGCTTAATGCTTTTCACTCTTCATTCTCTAACAAATTTGCTAATTTTGATAGTGCTTACGTCTTATGGAAATTTATTGAAGCACATGAAGGGGACTTGGAGGCTATTCAACAAGCGATGGAAAATCCCGCTTTGAGTTCTAAAGAAGCCTCATCTCCATGTACAATATCACTAGGTGATAACCCTAGTGAGGTATGCGAGCTTGATAACGATGATATTATTACTTTTGATGAGCTTGCTCTTAAGTTTGAAAAATTACACAATTGCTATATTGATGTAAAGAGTAAGTATGTAAATATGAAATCCACTCATGAAACACTAACCACTAAGTTTAACTTTATTGCAAATGGAAATATAATTATTAAAGAATGCAATAAAAATTTAAGAATTAAAAATGCTAGTTTGCTTCATGAAAAACGTGATGCCATGTTAGAAGTAGATAAGTTGAAATGTATGATGAAAAATCTTATTTATCCTACTTCTAGTAGCAATGCTTGTATTCACAATGATGAGTTGAATCAAATGAGAAAACGTATATCTACCTTAGATTCAACACTAAACACTTGTATTGCTAATAATAAAAAGTTTATGGACTTGTGTGCAAAATACAATGTCAATTCTTCTAAGAAACCTATTCACTATGCACACATGTATGACAAAATTCACAAATGTTCTATTTGCGGTCTTAAAGGCCATGTAGCTCAATTTTGTCATAATGCACAAAAAATTGACAAGCCTATTCAAGATTGTGCATCCCATAAAGCTTCTTCATCACATACACATATACACACACATAGTATAAATCATAAACATGCTCATGTGTATAAATATGATTATTGTGGTCGTTTTGGTCATTTGGCCACGTTTTGTTTCGATTTGAAAAGAAATTCTCGTTTGTAAAATAATTACAAAGAAAAATCTATTTTTGCAAATGAACCTCGTGCATATCATTTCGGTCAACACAAACTATTCAAACCCCTACATTGCACAAATTGTAATCGTATGGGTTATGTTTACAATTTTTGCTTTGATCGTATCGGTGCACAAAATACGCCTAAACGGGTTCATAACCCTAGGGCCTTGGATTTATATGATCGGGGTCATGTCCCAAATTTTAGTGGTACCAAAATGATTTGGGTACCAAAATAAGTTTCATGTCATTTTTTTTGTTTGTTTGTTTTGTTTTTTTGTTTTTGAGTAAATTGGTTCTTAGGCTTAAATATTAATTATTGTTATTAAAGCTCAGATAAAATAATTTCATGTTTTAAATAGCTAAGAACTTCTTATATATTCTTATATATATAATAAACATAAAACAAATTTTTATTAAAGTCCAAATTGCATTTCTCTCAAAATCTAGATTTTAATATGCCTATGCTTTTATTTTTCTCGTGGTCTACCGCCACGGTCGACCGTCGAAGTTTCTGGAAGTTGTTACGGTTGACCGCAAGAAAATTTTTCTGATTTATTTTTATTTTATTATCGGGTTTCGGTTTCAATTGGTTAATTCTTCTATACCCGAATGAATCACCATCGTTGATCTTGATGTTGAGCTAATCCGGGCCATTCCTTCCTCTCCTCTTATGATCTGGCCCTCTTCTTCTTCCCCATTCAAAAATTTTCACCAAATCTGAAAATTCTCCCACGGTCGCCCGTTATTCATCATCGTTCGACCGCGGCTCTTATTCTCTCTCATTTGGCCATCTCTTCATCAATTTTAGTTGAAAATTGATTGGGTAATCTCTTCTCTCATCTTTTGTATTTCTTGTGCTCTAATTTCAATTCTAGGGTTTCTAAGGTTTTCAACTTTGTCATATTTCTATCTGTAAAACCCTAGTTATTTTTTTATAACTATGCCTCCTAAGAAGAGATCTAAGCCTGAGTCTGGTTCCTCATCTTCTATTGCCTCCCACTATGAGGATTATCTTCTGTTCAAACCCCTAATTAAGAAATATAGGGAACTGTATAAACTAAAAATCCTGCCTAGTCGATATATCAAATACGAGGAATTGGCCATGTATGACATTCATGAGATTCTACATGCTGTTGGGTTGGATAAACTGTTAGATGTGGAACGTAAGGTTCCGTACTACCCATTTCTTGTTTATCTATTTTATGCAAATCTGTCTGTCATCACTTCTGCCGATGGTATTCAAACCATCTCCACATCTGTTAAGAACATTCAGATCTCATCTTCTGCCGACAAACTTGCGGGAATCCTTAAGATTCCAACAAGTGACGTTGAGCTTATGTCTATTGATCATACCGATCAGGCTGTGAACGATATCTTGTTTAAGCCCGGTTGCACCTATCCTATGAACAACAAATCACTCAATCCCACTGCCAAAATCATAGCTCGTATTGTTGCTCAAAATCTCATTCCCAAAACCGGTAGCTTTGATCATTTTGCCCCTGATAAGGTTAATGTTGTTTATGCCATATTTGCCAAAATAAAAGTGAATTGGGCAAATGTTTTTCTTAAGAACATGGCATGCAAGCATTATAAATTTCTTCCCTTTGGCAGCTTCATCACCCTTATTCTTCAACACTTCTGTGTGGCTCTAACCAATGAACCCAAAGTTGACCCGAGTAAGGAATACTTTGATAGAGTCTCTCTCTCCCGGATGCAAATTTCTGACTCCTTATCTGATCCTGCTAAGCCATCATCTTCCCGTTCTCGGTCTAGAGCTTCCACCTCCTCCACTTCTGATATCTGTGCCCGAATGGATCGTCTTGAGACTCAGGTCTCAAGTATTCAGAAGGACGTTAGGACCATTTTCAGTTATCAGCGTCAGTCTCTTGGGATTCTGGATCCCTCTTCCAGCTCTGACTCTGATTCAGGTGAGGGCTCTGAAGGAGGATCTGCTTCTAGCTCTGGTTCGGGATCTGGCTCTGGCCCTGCTTCTGATGATGGTGGTGATTGATTCTCGTTGATTATTGGATTTTATGCTTATGGTTATGTTTATGTTTCTGTGAAAGAAAACTTGATACTTATGTTTTGTTTTGAGTTGTAATAACTCTATGGTTTGTGTGGAAAACTATATGGTATTATGGAACAAATTGTGTATGGTTTGTGTGGAAAACAATGTAGTTTTGTGGGACTAATTCGGTTTATTATGATTATTTTAGTTTATCATTTCTATGAACAATGTATGGTGAAAACAATATTTATGCTTTGTTTTGTGAAAACAAATATGTGGTATTGTGAAAACATGTTGCTAATGATGCTTTATGCTTGGTTTGGACTTTAAAATGTTTATGGCTGTGTCTGAATGGTTATAATTATTTAGCTCCTATATATGATCTTTATATGTCATTTATGCAAATTGACAGGGGGAGCTTTCGTCCATACACTTGGTTATTATCTGTGCTTGTATGCAGGGGGAGCGTTGCTCCTATTTATATTTTTTTTTCCCTTTTTGATGTTGTCAAAGGGGGAGAAAATCTACATATTGATGTTCAGTTTAATGTTTAATTCATATTGATGGGATATTATGATATGTGGTTTAATATATGGTTTTTGAATTCATGTTAATATAGTTTATTCATGTTATATGTGGTTTATCAATATATGTGGTTTATCAATATGGTTTTTGAATTCATGTTAATATAGTTTATTCATGTTATATGTGGTTTATCAATATGTATTTCATATCATTAAATAAATTGTTTGCCATCATCAAAAAGGGGGAGATTGTTGGCCCTATAGTTTTGATGATGATTTGTCAAACAATTTATCGCTAATCTATTCTCTAGTTTTTATTGTTTTGTTTTTCTCTTTACAGGTAATTCAACACACGAAAATCAAGCGTTAAAGATTCAAGTTCATGTGTGTGCATTCACCTAGGTATAAGTTTAGTTTGCTTACATATATTGTATGTTTATATTTAAGCTCAATATATGAACACTTAACACAGATTTGATGTTTCCTATCATATAAATGATTTTTCATCAAACTTTGTTACAATAGTTTTTATTTTATGTTTACAGCTCTTTCATACTTCATTATATATATATAATGTATACATGATACATATATACATGTTTACAAGTCATATCTCAATTTTTCATGTTCACGAAAAACAGGTTTTCTGAACACTTTTCAAAAACAGGGAGTTTTCACAAACGAAAATTGATTTTTCAAAAATTTCTTTTCAAACATGTTTATTTCATCATTTGGAAACTTTTCCCAAAGGTTTACTATTTTTGGAATTGATTTGATATTTTTAATGTATTTTCAAATTCAGCCCAAAAACTTATCATATGCCATGTATCAGTTTACGGTCGACCGTCACGGTCGACCGCCAGCAGCAAACTCACTTAGTATGATTCTTATATGCTCGCGGAAAACTGTGACGGTCGACCGTGAATCCATTCAGAGACTTTCGCGGTCGATTGCCAGCTTTCAAACCCTATTCTCAGCCTTTTTGTGCCTCACGGTCGACCGCGAGATTTCCACGGTCGACCGCCCATCTCATCATTGCCTTTTAATGGCTATTTTCTGCAACGGCTGTCTGAGGCTATTTTGGTCTTTTCAAGTTGGTTTTGGCTGATATTTTGAGTGGGTATAAATATCCCATTGCTGCTCTCTTTCAAAACTAAGTTTTTATTTTAACAAAATCTTAAGTGTGTTTAAAAGAGCTGTTTAAGCTATTTCTAATCATCTGTTTTAAAAGAGGTCTTCTACAACAAGAAGAGGCCTTTCATTTCAACTGAGGATCCTATCCTCATCATCGTCTACTGTTCTTCTTGTTTATTGAGAATTTTTCCTAACTCATCTTTTCATATAGCTTATAATTTCATTTTCATATCTTAGCTATATTTATTGAGTTACGTATTTTTCATTCACTGTTATCACACACACAATATTGAGCTTAATATTTTCATACTATATAGTGTATTTTTCATTCACTGTTATCACACACACAATATTGAGCTTAATATTTTCATACTATATAGTGTGGGTTATGGGATGTGATTTAGTGAGTGAGAGATTCATTTGCGTTCTCATTTGTTGTTGAGAACAAACTACTGTATTTAATCTTTATTTATGAGTATCACTTGTAATACACTTGTACACCAAGAGAAGTGTGAGGCGAGAGACGGGGTCAAATCTAATATGAGTGGCGTCGGTTGACGAACCTAGGGAGAGGTTGCGTCCGAGCACTTGAGGAGGAGGACACGGGCTAGGTTCCTACACTTAGTGTGTAAAGTGTGATTGCATAGTGTTTGTTGTGTGAGTGTTTTCGGTAAGCTTGTAAACCGAGTGTGTAGATGTTCCGGCTTCCCAACCGGATTGTGATTGTGAAGATCTCCTTGAGGTGAGGAGCGGGGACGTAGGTCGTGGTGACCGAACCTCGTAAACATATCGTTTGTTTGTGTTTTGCTTAGCGTACTTTTTATTTATGCTGATTTGTATCATTCTTGCTCATATCTATCTTATATCATTCTTGCAAGAATAAATTAATCAATATTATTTTTAATTGGTTTTTAATCGGGATTAGATTAGCATAAGACCCTAATCACCCCCCCCCTCTAGGGTCTAACATTGACGAATAGCTGAAGTTCTCCCGGTGCTGCATTTATTGTCTGGCCATCATCGGAATCTTAAATCAAAACTAATGAGTTGATTTTGGCTCGTATCGTCGAGTTAACTTTGAACTGATTATCTTCGTCGTAACATGTTGACCGGTGTTGACCTAGGGCTATGCGTTGATCGGCGTTGGCCTTAGGGTTTTGTATCGATCAGTGTTGACTTCCATCGCAACGTGTTGACCAGCGTTAGCACAGTTTATACTCGTACGTTTGATAGAGTCTACACAGTTTAAGCTCTTAAGGCATTGGAGCGTGACGGTTCCAAATGTTGGGGTTGCAGGACCAGCTATTAAAGCTGATTCATCTACAGATATGGATCTTATCCCGAAGTTATTGGATGCTCGAGTCACGAAACCAGTTAATAAAACTGGTGCGTTAATAACTTTCACGCTTATAGGATTTTTGGCAAACCCTCAGCCATCAACGGATTTGATGAGCCTTTACCGACTACCGTTTGAGTCGGACTAGCATGCAGATTGTTTAAATCCGTTCTGCATGTAACGTTGTGCTAAAAGAGTTAACTCCTTTAGTGCTACGATATTGAATACGTAGACTTCGTCTTTCTTACGGGAATAGACTACCCAGCGATGTGTGTTGGACGTAGACTTAGGATTTTTGGGCAATCCTCAGCCATCAACGGATTTGACATGCCTTTACCGACTATCATTTGAGTCGGGCTTGCATGCGGATTATTTAAGTATGTTCCGCATGTGGTGTTGTGCTAAGAGAGTTAACTCTCTTAGTTCTACGATATTGAATACATAGACTTCGTCTTTCTTACGAGAATAGACTACCCGGCAACGCGTGTTAGGCGCTGACTTATTCCTACTTAGGCTTCGGGATAAAGTTTCCCAGACTAGAATTCTGGTGTCTTCTTCAATCGGTGAAAAACTAAACCGGCAACGCGTGTTAGGTGTTGACTTATCCCTTACTTAGGATTCGGGATAACATTCCCCCGCGTGTGTGAAGCACGGATTTTGATGTTATTAATAACAACCTGCCACAATATCGAATATGTAGGTTCTTGTCCTTTTTACGGTCAAGGACTAACCGGCAACGCGTGTTAGGCCCTGACTTATCCCTACCTAGGCTTCGGAATAAAATTTCCCAGACTAAAATTCTGATATCTTTTTCAATCAGTGAAAGATTAAACCGGTAATGCGTGTTAGGCGTTGACTTATCCCTACTTAGGATTCGGGATAAAATTCCCTGAACATGTGAAGCACGGATTTTGGTGTTATTAATAACAACCTACCATAATATCGAATATGTGGGCTTTTGTCCTTTTTACGGTCAAGGACTAACCGACAATGCGTGTTAGGTGCTGACTTATCCCTACTTAGGTTTCAGGATAAAATTCCCCAGACTAGAATTCTGGTGTCTTTTTTAATCGATGAAAGACTAAACCGGCAACGCGTGTTAGGCATTGACTTATCCCTACTTAGGATTCGGGATAAAATTCCCCGTGCGTGTAAGGCACGGATTATGGTGTTATTAATAATAACCTGCCACAATATCAAATATGTAGGTTTTTATCCTTTTTACGGTCAAGGACTAACCGGCAACGCGTGTTAGGTGCTGACTTATCCCTACTTAGGATTCGGGATAACATTCCCTGCGTGTGTGAAGCTCAGATTTTGGTGTTATTAATAACAACTTGCCATAATGTCAAATATATGAGCTTTTGTCCTTTTTACGGTCAAGGACTAACCGGTAACGCGTGTTAGGCGCTGACTTATCCCTACTTAGGCTTCGGGATAAAATTCCCTAGACCAGAATTCTGGTGTCTTTTCAATCGGTGAAAGACTAAATCGGCAATGCGTGTTAGGCGTTGACTTATCCCTACTTAGGATTCGAGATAAAATTTCCCGTGCGTGTAAGGCACGGATTATGGTGTTATTAATAACAACCTGCCACAATGTCAAATATGTGGGCTTTTGTCCTTTTTACGGTTAAGGACTAACCGACAACGTGTGTTAGGCGCTGACTTATCCCTACTTAGACTTCAGGATTAAATTCCCCGTGCATGAAGTACACGGATTTAGAGTTGAGAATAAGCGGTGCCTTCTCTTGGGGCAAAGACGGACCCAGAATGGGAGGGGAAGAATTTTATATTCTATCTCCCAAAACTGAAGAGGAAGAATTTTATATTCCAGAATGGGAGGGGAAGAATTTTATATTCTATCTCCCAAAACTGAAGAGGAAGAATTTTATATTCTTTTTAGTTGCAAAGGAGACTCGAAGTTTATTCTATCTCCCAAAACTGAAGAGGAAGAATTTTATATTCTTTTTAGTTGCAAAGGAGACTCGAAGTTGGATCTCCACCTCAAGAATCCGAAAAGGTGAAACTAAGAGTGGGATCTCCACTCCGATAATCGAAAAGATTCAGATAACCCTAACTTTTATAAGATTGGTTACCTGATTCAAAAATGAAATTCTGACTCCAGTCTTAACTTTTATAGGTTTGACCGAAGGGAAAAGAGTGAAAGCCTTTCGTTCATCGAAATGGAATTCTGATTTGGCCTAACTGTCTACAGGTTTGACCGAGCGGGGATTTGAGACAATCCTAACTTTTTATAGGTTTGATCGCTCAATTTGTGGACCTCTTGTTCATTGAAGGAATCGAGAGGGGATTTTAGTTGTGGTCCTAACTGTTTAAAGGTTTGACCAAGCTGGGAGTTTTGAGACAATCCTAACTTTTATAGGTTTGATCGCTCAATTTGTAGACCTCTCGTTCATTGAAGGAATCAAGAGGGGATTTTGGTTGTGGTCCTAACTATAGGAATGTTTGACTAAGTGAACAGTGAGAGTGAGAGTACAAATCATAGTGGGAGTGTTGATTCGTACAAATCACTCAAAGGGGGTTCCTAGTGTTAAGTGACAAATATTTAACACGGAGGGATTTGATAATTGTCAATAAACAGAAGATTAAAATCCCGAGTACTATGTCCAGACTCTAACAATGGGAGTGTTGAGTGCACAGATGTAGCGGGAGTTTGAGTAGGAGTTTAGTGTTTATCACTTTGCTTGTAATGGTCAGATTATCCCTAAGAATATTACATTTAACATTCTTTCAGGAACTTCCCGTTACATTAATCATCTACCCCCAGCTTTCTTTGTGAAATTGTGTTTATCATTATATTCAGTTGAATGACCGGGTTAGCTAAGAATACCAGGCATGACACTCTTCAGGAACTTCCTGTGAAAAAAAGAAAACAGTTTAGACTCATATACCGGTTGGAGTTTTGAGGAGTAGTTTATACTCGTATACTCTTCGAAGTGTGAAGGAGCAATTTATACTCTTATACTTTTCGGAGTTTCAATGAGTAGTTTATACTCGTATACTCTTCGGAGTGTGAATGAACAGTTTATACTCTTATACTTGTCGGAGTGTAAATGAGCAGTTTATACTCTTATACTTGTCGGAGTTTCGAGGAGCGGTTTATACTCGTATACTCTTCGGAGTGTTGAGAAGCAGTTTATACTCGTATACTCTTCAGAGTGTCAGGGAGCAGTTTAACCTCTTATACCGGTTGGAGGATTGAGAAGCAGTTTATACTCGTATACTCTTCGGAGTGTTGAGAAGCAGTTTATACTCGTATACTCTTTAGAGTGTTGCGAAGCAGTTTATACTCGTATACTCTTTGGAGTATCAATGAGTAGTTTAACCTCTTATACTGGTTGGAAGATTGAGAAGAAGTTTATACTCGTATACTCTTCGGAGTGGTGCGCTGTCATTCGACTTATTCTAGCTTTATGGCGCCAGAGTCGATTAGAGCTTGAATCTTGTTCTTTAGACCGAAACAAATCTCAGTAGGATGGAGAACCTTCCTGTGATACGCACAGTAGTTTGGGTCCGTAATCCTCTTAGCTCCCTCCTGATCTTTAATAGGTGGTAGCTTAATATCTTCGTTATTTAGGAGGTACTCGAAAATATCCAGAACTTCCTCATCCTTGAAAGAGTACTCTTTTTGGAGTCCCAGATTTGGAGCCCTTTGCTGCTTTTGAGGTTGTTGTTGTGACGTCTGATTATTATCACTAGCAACCGCAGGCATTGACTGTTGGCTTCTTTCGATCTTCTTCCTTCTGAGGAAGCGTTCGGCTTGTTCACCGTGCATCTTTAAATCTTTCCAAGTTTTGGACGGGTTTAATCCCATAACTCCTAATACGTCCAAAGAGAGGTTGTTGTGGCAAGTTTGTAGGATGAATTCCTCCGTGATCGGATCTCGGCAATTTGTCTCCTTGTTCCGGAAGCGTTTAACAAAGTCGGCGACTATTTCTCCGTCTTTTTGCTTCTCATCAAAGAGTGTCCCGATGGATACCTTGGCGTCGTCATCAAAGAAGTTGCCGAGGAATGAGCTCTCCATATCGTCCCAGCTGTTGATGCTTCCAGGCTTGAGACGGTGATACCAATCGAAGGCAGGCCCACGAAGGGTGCCGACGAATGACCGAACCATCAAGGCTTTATTACCAGAGATCGTGCCCAAGTGGGACTTGAAGTAGATTAGATGCTGAGTAGACGAGCTCTTCCCGTCGAACGGCGTGAAGTTGATCAGGTTGAACTGCACCGGATACGGGATCGAATCCCACTCTTTCGGGCAAGAACACGGAATGTCGGTCTTCTTTACCTCTCGAACAGACATCAGAACTTTGATTTTGCTCTCGAGATCCTTTATCTTTTTATCCTTATCTGTATCATGCTTTGGACGATTTCCGAGAGGAACAATATGGTCACCCCCAGGTGTTATTATCTTTAGCGGGACCACCCCCAACGTTGTTATTTATAGGGGACGCATTTGAACCACCCCCAGTATTTTTGGAGGGTGCATCAGCCATGATGATTTCGTCCACTTCTGGATCGCTATTAACTACGACGTTCTGGGTGCGGTGGCTGGATTCATCAAGTTGATTGGATAGAGCCTGTATCTGTCGGTCATGCTCTTCCTTCATCTGTATCATGGCTATTTCCAATTTGAACTTGAAGTTCTATTTTTGCTTAGCCAAAGCATCCTCGATGATCTTGGTTATTTGCTCATTGTTGATTATGAACGTCTCACGAGATTATCCTATGCTGGACACCGTATTGTCAGAAGCGATGGCAGAGTTCACATTTGATACTTCATCATCTGAGGATAATCTGCTATTCATCCTTTGATAGTCCCTACGCATAGTAGTTCCTACACGTAACCGAGTTATACGTTGGGATACGTCCAAAAAATGACGAGAACTGAAACTTCGCGTTGACTTCCCTTTATCAGCCATATTGATAGTGACCTCTGGGAGTTTGTCGTCTTGCACAACTGATCTTTTTCTACGGAAACACCTTGGCTTGGTTTTTAACGCTTCATAGGAAAGCCTTTGGAATACCGAGACGCTCTGTGGAGCGGTCTTGGGGAAACTACACACTGATAGTACTGCCCTAATAATTTTGGTACACGAACAGTGAGAGTTTGCTTTTTGGGTACCTCTCTTTTGAGATTTATTCGTACCCTCAGCCCGATAGTACAACTCATCGAAATTGCGGTTAGAGTAACCTATCGACTGTTTACATGAATTCTTAGGTATAACGCGTTCGTCTGCTTGACGCGTTTTCTTCTGAGTAAACAACGCCTTGTTGGCATCTGCATGAGTCACTTGTTTGGAATCACACTTTTCTGAGGGTGAAACCTTAACGGGCTCCTAGCCTTCTGTACGTACCCCTAAGCGAGCGGTTACAGGAATCAACTTGTTAGGAGGTCGCGTACGACCCCCAGTCCGGATGTTTGCTCGGGGTTCCTTTAATGGTCCTAAGCGTTCCTTAACAGGCGCCTTGCCTCGATCTTCAGATAGAGAACCAAGGTGATCCTTCAATAAAATTCTAACTCTGGAGAGGTCCATACCGCCGTAGGGTTCTACCGGAGGTGTGGGAGCGGAAGGAGCGAAATCCGAAGTTGATGAAGATTAGGGAGCAAGGTCGCCTGCTTTTGCCTTAGGCGTTGATTTAGCCTTTGGCATCTAAGTTTGTTTGGATCTCGGCGATCTCTTAACCACCTCTTCCTTTTACATTTCTTATGCTTTTCGCACCAGGATCTGGACATGCGCAAGAAGTGCGCGACGCTTCTGAATGCGCTCCTCAAGAGTGGAACGGTTTTGTTTGACACGAACCCATTCGTTAGTAGGTGGTTGGGAGGGGGTTCCTAAAGCTTGCTGGTAGAACACTTGGCGCCTTCTGAGTTTTGGATCCGCATCATAGCAGATCCCGTCAACAGGCTTCAAAGCCTTAGCAAATTAGCGCGCGAGATGTTGACGGCACCTTTGACGAGCCCTCTTCATCAGCACTGATGCACTTTCAACGAGCAACTCTTTGACTTTCAAAGAGTGGTCACGAACGTTGGATATGGTTTCTTTAGAGGCCGGAGAGGGGTCTTTCACTGCATTCGAGTTCAGATCATCAGCCCTGGTCTTCGGAACTGAAGGAACGTTCTTCGCGGCAGTGATTTTCCTGCGTTTGCAAGAAGAAGATCTGGAGGAGGAGGAGGAAATATATTCCTCGAATTTCTGTTGGTCGAATTCGTATTCGACCTCTTAGAACACCGGGATCTTGATCATCGGTTGCGTCACGACAGCCTCGGCAGCGAGGCTGTTGGCTCCCACTGTGGTCGCCGGTTTGTTTCCTTCGAAAGTTGCCTTCATTACTGATTTCATTATAACTTTAGTCATTTACAAAGAATTCAAGTAACAAAAATAAAAAAATTACAACTCTCTCGAAAATAATAGAAGATCCGTTTATCATCTCTTGCTCGCGTGGGTTTTTGATCGGTGACGGGGACGTTGATATTCGTGGACCATCAAACGATCAGATCAGATCCGGAGCTTCGTCGATTCGCGAAGGAATCAAGAAGTCAAAGCGCTTATCTCGGCAACAGCGAGATAATTGCTCTTCTTAAGATCATTGCAACGAGGTAATCTTAAGGGGCGAACCAGGCTGTAGATCTGATGATCTCCTCTTCTTTATGCCGAAGAATCCGCTGAAGTCTCCTCCTCCTCTCTGAAATTCGTGGTTCTTCAGTTCTTAATCTGGCAGGGCTTCGCCAACGCTTGAGAATTTTAGATCTGAAAAAATAAAGACCCTGGGGCTGTATTTATAGGCTTTAGGAGCCCTGTGTTTGGATAAGAACGGTTGATTCTCTCTTATCTTCAGTTGAAACCACTTAACCACTTTATCAAATCAGTTGGAGCAAATCCAGGTGGTTAACAATAAAAAAACTACCTAAAATAACCAAAATTAGCGTTTTTTGTATTGCAGACACTTCTGAGTGTCTTGGCGTGGCCGAGACACTCAAGAGTGTTGGCTTGGCCGAGACACTTATAAGTATCTTGGCCAAGCCAAGACACCACGAGTGTCTTGGTTTGGCTTTTTCTGGTTTTAACGCGTCGAGTTTCTTTCCACCGTAAATTCGTCGTCCGGACTCGGAATTACGTGGTTCAATATGCGTTAGAAAACTAACGCGGAGATCTACAGGCTCTCATGATTGAATCATATGTGGAGTAAATAGGACACGAGGGGTGCTCCATCTTTCATAAAAGACGCGGGGCTCCCGATCAACCCTTGTTCCCGTTATTCTGAAGTTTCGTTGCTTCGTATGGCCCGTCGACTCACTTCATGTGTTTTTCATCGTCAAATGAGCTCTTGCGACTCAGATAGTGACGTTCATCGTCTTCTCTCTGTCTCAAGCCGTGTGCGGGGACCTATAGGTATTTTTTGACGCCTACACCAGTTTTAAACAAATGGGAGAATTCAGATTAATTCTCTTCCCTTTTGTAATCAGAAAATCTAAATTGTAATTGAGATTGAGATAGTTGTAAACATTATTTATCTAAGCAGATAGAGAGAATAAAATCACATTCAATTCCATCAATTTTCTTATTGTATCATTTTCCACCAAACAAAAGCATTTACAACCAAAAACTTTAAACTAAGAAACTTTAGGAATTTTATCATGAAACAACTCATAAGATGTTTTCTTTAAAATAGGTCTTAATAAAATTCTATTTTGAACGTAACATGCTGTAGAGACAACTTCAGCCCAAAAATATTTTGATCGGTGACTATCACACAACATGGTTCTGGCATAATCTTGTAAAATTCTATTCTTTCTTTATATAACCCCATTTTGTGGAGCCGCTCAAGGAAAAGAAAAAGAGTGAGAAATACCATTTTTATCACAAAAATTTACAAAAAGTTTATTTTCAAATTCTCCTCCATGATCACTACGCATAGTAATAATAGAAAGAGACATTTGTTTTTGAATTCTTTTACAGAAGATAGAAAACTCATTAAAAGCATTATTTTTATGTTTAAGAAATATTACTCATGTAAATCTTGAAAAATCATCAACAAGTATAAATGCATATCTGCTTCTATTTAATGATGCAACTCTAGAAGGACCAAAAAGATCAATATGAATTAGTTCTAGTGGTTTTTCAAAAAGATCAATATGAATTAATTCTAGTGGTTTACTTGTAGAAATTACATCTTTAGATTTAAAAGATGATTTATGAATTTTTCCTTATTGACATGCATCACAAAAGTTATCTTTATAAGAAAGCTTAGGTAAACCTTTAACAGAATCGCTCTTAGATATTTTAGAAATATGTTTAAAATTAACATGACCAAAACGTTTATGCCATAAAATAGAATCATTAGAAGATGCAAGAAGGCAATATTCATTAGAAATATTATTCATAGATAAAACATATATATTATTTTTTTCTATGTCCTTTAAATAATATAGTAATCATATCAATATCATAAATTAAGCAAGATTCTTTTTCAAAAATAATTTTAAAACCTTTATCACAAAGTTGACTTATACTAAGTAAATTATGTTTAAGGCCATCAACTAATAAAACATTATTAATAATAGGTTTATTTGGATTATCGATAATTCCAATACCGATGACCTTCCCTTTGTTGTTATCTCCAAAAGTGAAGATATCACCATCCTTATTTTTACAAGATGATAACAATTGTATATTACTGATCATATGTTTAGAGCAAACGCTATCCAAAATCCACCTATTTTTCTTAGGTACCTAAAATGATAAATATTTATAATTTTAGTACCCATGCTATGTTGGGTCCATAAAATTAGCCTTTAGAAAACCAAACCCATGAAGAGTTTGATTTGCCTAAAAAGTTATTTGATAAACAAACATCTTTAATAAAATTAGAAATATAACACTTTTTCTTTAAAGAAGTTAATTCATTAGGAATCCAAATAGATAAATACTTTGATTTATTTTCATATAAAGCATTCTTTTTAACATTATGTTCATGTAACTTACAAATTGGTTTTACAAAAATAGTTTTCTTAAAAATATTATTAAATTGGTTTTACAAAAATAGTTTTCTTAAAAATATTATTATTAACATGAAAACCCAAACCTT
Source organism: Asparagus officinalis (assembly GCF_001876935.1). NCBI lineage: Eukaryota > Viridiplantae > Streptophyta > Magnoliopsida > Asparagales > Asparagaceae > Asparagus > Asparagus officinalis. The sequence continues at coordinate 28,787,018 of NC_033794.1, forward strand.
TTGTCTTTTGAGATTCTTTTTGAAATGAAAGTAAACTCTTAAGATTTTCTTTACCTTTATTGAATTTACTAACATTCAAACATATATCATCATATTTTAATTTAATAGAAGAAATATCTTTATCTAAAACATTAATACGAATTTTTAAATCATTGCATTCTGATTTTAGATAAACATTCTCATTTGACAAAACATGATTTTTTAAGTAATGATTTATTTTCCACTTTTAATTTAATTATTTAAGAATTAAAAGAAGTGGAAGAATTAAAATTAGAAACTTCTTCAAGTAATCTTTTATTTTCACCTTTAAGAAAATCATGTGAAGCCTTTAATCTCAAAAAAGTTTTATATAATTCATTGTAAGTATCTAAAAGTTCTTCATTATCACTTACTTCATCTTGTGTCATAAAACACATATGAGCACTTTTATTTTCTTCAATTTTTTCATCTGAAGATGAATCATCACTGTCATCCCATGTAGCCGCAAAAGTCTTCCTTTTCTTGTTGCTTTGAATATTGTTGAAGTTATTGAAGTAATTTGATTTTTGCTTATTTTTCAACAATGGACAATCTTTCTTCATAGGTCCTGGTTTGTTACACTTGAAATAAAGTAAGTTATTTGAATTTAAATTCTTTGATTTAAACTTATCTCGTTTTATGAATTTTCTAAATTTACGTGCAAACATGCTCATTTCTTCATCATCATCTGAATCTTCTTTATCCGAAGTAGTATTAAATGCAAGCACTTTATTATTCTTTGTTTCATCCTCATTCTTTCTATCTTCAATTTGAACTTCATAGGCTATAAGATTTCCAATGAGATTTTCTACCATAAGAGTTGACAAGTCATTTGCTTCTTCTATTGCAGTAACTTTCTTTTCCCATTGTGAAGTAAGTGAACGAAGTATCTTCTGCATCATCTCCACTTGAGTATATACTTTTCCAAGACCGATGAGAGAATTGGTGATATCAGTAAACCTTGTAAACATCTCTCCAATGGTCTTGTTTTCCTTCATTCTAAATAATTCGAACCTGTGTACAAGAACAGAAATTTTAGAATCTTTAACCTTACTTGTACCTTCATGAGTTACCTCGAGTGCGTGTCAAATATCATATGCGTATATGGCCGTTGACACCCTGTTAAACTCATTCTTGTCAAGAGCACAGAACAAGGCATTCATTGCTTTAGAATCCAAATTTGCATTGTTCCTTTGAGATGTAGTCCATTCCGGGAAAGGAGTAGTTAACTTCTCGTATTTTGTTTCCACAACGTTACAAAGTTCATAGTCAATTGATTGGAGATAGATTTTTATCTGACACTTCCAATGGTTGTAATTTAGTCTATCAAACTTTGGTGGACGATTTGTAGAGTGTCCTTCCTTGAATTTTGAATTTAAGTCGGAATTAAATGCCATTTCTTCAACCTTGCTCTGATACCAAATGTAGGATCTGATCCAATCATACTAAAACACTATAGGGGGGTGAATAGTGTTCTATTAAAAATTAATTCAAAGAAGATTATAATTTGTAAAGAAATAGCACAATCATAGAAAATAACAATCACAAACATAAAATTTTATACCGGTTCCATCTCCCAGGTGTATATCCAGTCCCCAAGCAAATCCCGCTTGAGAGTTTCACTATGATTTTAGAAAACTTACAAAATCAAAACATCAAACCTGACCAATTTGCAAGTCCCTGCAAATTGCACCTAATCTCTTCACCAAGAGATTACACCTCTTACGCCCGAGAGAACACTTGTCTTGATACAATTTGATTCCTATAAGCATTGATAGTATTGTGATGTGTAGCAGTGGTTAGGAATATTTTGAATCTCTAAAAATTGCCTAACTTGATTGTATATTGAATAAGGATCAAAGGCAAAATCAGAAAAGGATTTTTCTCAACACTTAGCAAAAATCTGGAATTTTTTTTTAAAATGCACAAAACTTGAATCTTATATAGGAATTCGTGATCCAAAATTATGAACATATAACATATTTATAGCCTTGAAAAGATAGGTTTTCAAACCCTAAAAACGTAACAAAACGGCTATAAACTGTTATTAATCTGAATTCTGATATGTTAGAAAACTATTGTAGGCTGTCTAAAAATCACAATAGATAGTTGATCCCCCATCAAACACCGATGATGGAAGTTACAATCTGATGACTTCCAGAAGGCTACAATTTGAGGACTTTCACGTAGAAGGTTACAATCTGACGACCTTCACAACAACTAATGAAGGCCCCAATTCAACAGCATTCACAATCAACATCGGGAGTTACAATCTGACGACTCTCATATTTTCAAGGAGCCAAGACGAAGATTACAAGAGGACGATCTGTGCAAAGCTCTAGCAAAAGAGACTACAAATTGACGGTCTCTTCATATTAGAATGCAGATATCTCTCAAACCGTAAGGAATTTGGCGAAACGGAGGAAGCGAACCAAAGCCTTTGGCTTGGTTCGGATGGCCCCGTCTCGTCGAGATAGCCGATTTTCATATGTAATTCGTCCAATTCCGACGTACGGTTTGAAAGTTATGACCTGTTCTTCGTAGCAAGTTATGTTCTTAGGTCCGTCTGCAATACTGGACTTTGTCAGAACATTGGACTTAGCCTGAAGCTCGCCAAGCCCGCCTAAGGTTCGCCTCTGCATTACAGAGTCAAAGCGCACAGGCTTAACTCTGCGTTTTCAACATCAAAACGCAGAGTTAATCTCTAAAACAGCACAACTGTGCGTTTTCAGCCTTTAAACAGGCACAACTCTGCGTTTTCAGCCTAGAAACGCAGAGTTAATCTCTAAAACAGCACAACTGTGCGTTTTCAGCCTTTAAACAGGCACAACTCTGCGTTTTCAGCCTAGAAACGCAGAGTTAATCTGAAACAGGCCAACTGTGCGTTTACAGGCCCAGCTGTGCGTTTTCAGCCTCAGCTGTGCGTTTTCAGCCTCAACTGTGCGTTTTCAGCCCAGCTGTGCGTTTTTCAGCTCCAGCTGTGCGTTTTCAGCCCCAGCTGTGCGTTTTTCAACCTCAACTGTGCGTTTCAGGTCCAGAAACGCACAGTTCGAGCCCAGAACGCTGTTTTCAGCGTTTAACTCGTTCAAGCACGATTTGAACGGTTCCAGAACCGTTTTCTCCCCAAGATTTTAGGGGATCACTACCCTATCATGGAGAGATTTATGGGGAGCAGTTAGACCCCATTAAACCCTCATTAAGGAGATATTTAAGGGGGCGGTTATACCCTTAACCCCCTATAAATACCTCAAAACTCAACTGAGTTCGGATCCTCTTTTTTGGAGGGGGGGAGCTGACTTTTTGGGGATCCTTGATCGAGCATCTTGCCGCGTTCTGCAGCAACAAGGAGTTTTGGAGACCAGCAACAGGAGCTTCTTCCTTGGCTTATTAACCGAACTTTCGGTTCAAATCAACTCTTTTTCAAGAGTTCAAACTCGTTCAGAGTTATCAACTCGATCAGAGTTCAAAACTTGCTCTGCAAGTTCTTCTAAAACTCGTCAGAGTTATCAACTCGATCAGAGTTCAAAACTTGCTCTGCAAGTTCTTCTAAAACTCGTTCAGAGTTATCAACTCGTCAAGAGTTATTTCAAAACTTGCCACGCAAGTTCTCCACAGCGTCAAATCGTGAGGAGAAGACATCGTTCCAGTGAATCAAGACGTTCGGATCGTCAACGAGAAGCAAACTCGACGCGAGCATTCGAGGGAGGCATCTCATCGCCACCGTGAAGAACCCAGAATTAAACAAAGGGGAGAATCAAATTCATTCTCCTCTCTTTTGTAATCGGAATCCAAATTGTAATTGATTTTGAGAGGAATACAAGTCAAATTTTTCTTTCATTGTCTTTTTACTGCAAATTTCCAACAAACAAAAGATGGCGACTCCGCTGGGGACTAGCTTCTCTGACGAGGAAGTGGTGGTGCAATCCGACGTTCATCTCACTGGAACGACCGTTGAAACTCTGATTATCGAGTTCGATCAAGCCAAGTTTGAGAAGGCCCTCTCCTCCGGATCCTTTAGCCCCAAGGCTACGCGCAAGATCCACAAAGTTTCCGAGGAGACTAAAGCTCCAGTTGTGGCCAACTCATCTAAAGACTATCTCCCATGGGGGTTGCACTGTTCATATAGTCCCCTCCCTAAAGGAGAAGACTCGACTTCGGCACGACTCCAAAACCGATCCTCCAATCAACGCGAACTCCGCGTTTGCGAGCCTCAACATGAGCTCTGCATAAGCCAAGCTAAACGCAACTCTCAGGAGTGTGTTCCAAAATTTAAACGCAGACATCAAACCTGCGTTGATCTGGCTGAACGCAACTCTCAGGAGTGCGTCCCAGAACCAAAACGCAACTCTCAGGAGTGCGTTTCGCAAACTGAACGCAACTCTCAGGAGTGCGTTTCTGAATCCGAACGCAGATCACAGGACTGCGTTTCACTAGCACAACGCAGACTTTGGTCTTGCGTTAATCAAGCTAAACACGACCCTCGTGTTCCTTCTTTGGAACACGATGTGATTCGTCGTGTTCAAAATGATCAACATGGATTTAAAATTCATGTTTACCAAGAACCAGTCCCATCCTTTAACGAACAGGGGGTTCCATCTCTACCCTCACGCTCTGTGAGAGGTGCCAAGGAGACTGAAGCTCCAAAGGTTGCTCCTATGCCAAAGGAAACCCTCTCCTTCAGCCGTCGAGATTACTCGAGCAGCCCCACCTCTAAAAGAGTGGACTCAGTTTATGCCAAACGTAGCCCTCAGTGGTGCGTTGTGCAATCAAAACGCAGCCCTCAAAACTGCGTGGATTTGGCAGAACGCAACTCTCAGGAGTGCGTTTCAGAACCAAAACGCAACTCTCAGGAGTGCGTTCAAGATCCAAAACGCAGACTTACAAACTGCGTTAATCAACAAAAACGCAACCGGCAAAGGTGCGTTTCATCAACAAAACGCAGACTTCGGTCTAGCGTTAGTAAAACAGAACACGACCCTCGTGTTTCTTCTTCAGAACACGATGCGATTCGTCGTGTTCAAAAAGATCAACGTGGACTCAAGATCCATGTTCACCAGGAGCCAGTCTCATCCTTTAATGGACAGGGGGTTCCATCTCTACCCTCACGCTCTGTGAGAGGTTCATCCCAAGTCTCTGACTTGCGGGAATTGCTGTCGATGTTCAACCGACCGACGAATGTCGTTTTGCTCAATAATCGACGACATCCTCACAGGAAGAAGACTTTAGAGGATAAATACCTTAGAGTCACTTCTAACATGGTTGGTAGAGGGAGATCATCAACCCTTAGTTCCGACGGGTCAGAGACAGATCATTCTCCAAGCGTCAGAGAAATCACTAACGAGTTTGAAGGAATCTACCAACGTACTCGGACTCGAACAGGAGCCATTCCTCCTATCAACTATCAGAGTTTAGCCAGAGGAACTAATTCCGATGACGAACACTCAGCCATTGCGGAGTCCCAATCATCAAGCTCTTTCGTTGGGCATGAGAGCTTCGTCCACATGGCAGAACATTCGGAAGACCTTTCAAAGAGACTTGATGAACAGGAAGCCATGCTCAAATCTCAGCAGGAGGCCATCAATGAACTCATGGCCATGTTGACTCAAATCGTCGCAGACAAGGCCAAATCTCAAGAGACAGATTCGCCGCTTAGGCAAGAATCTTCCCGGAGAGGAAAAGCGTCTTCATCCCGACCTCACACAAGCAAAGGGAAGGGAAAAGTGGTTGATGATGCGGCTTCTGACCAAGAAGCCCACAGCCTGGAATCTTCCTCTGATGAAGGAAGAGAGACTGAGAACGAGCAGAATCTTCAGTCTGCCAAAATGGAAGAATTGGAAGCCCGCCTTAAAGCCATTGCTAACAGAAGCGAGCTCCAAGATGAGGGAGTTATCAGACCCTATCCTGCCGAATGGGATGCAGCCCCTTATCCTCCAAAGTTCGAGGTCCCGACGCTACAAACTTTTGACGGCACGGGATCACCGAACCAACATATTTATCATTTCAAGTCACAGACTGGAAATATAATATCGAACGATGCCATACTGGATGCAGCCCTTTATCCTCCAAAGTTCGAGGTCCCGACGCTACAAACTTTTGACGGCACGGGATCACCGAACCAATATATTTATCATTTCAAGTCACAGACTGGAAATATAATATCAAACGATGCCATACTGGCTCGATTGTTCATTGGCACCCTCAAGGGAATTGCCTTTGAATGGTTCAGGAAACTGCCTGCGGGCTGTATCCAAAAGTGGGCGGATCTAGAGAGACTCTTCCTGTCAAGATTCTTTGAAGAGGATACAGAAGTCTCCATCCATACCCTTCTTGCTACTAAGCAGAAGAAGAGGGAGTCCGTCAAAGCCTATGTCAAAAGGTTCCGATCCATGGCTCTCCGGTGTTCGTCAGGTATGACACAATCTACCTTAGTAGAGACCTGTCGACACAACTTGCAAACCGACCTCCTAGCCCGAATAGGAGTTGCAGAATGCCGTTCTTGGAGACAACTAATCTCTCAAGGCGAGCAGGCTCAAAAAATCATTGCCAGGATCAAAGCTGAAGAACAAAGTAGGCACGATCAACCTCAGAAGGGAAAGATACTATGGTCACTGAAGTCAATCCTCTTCAGTAGGATGGCGGGGCCAACAACTATCATGTTAACAGTTACCTCAGTCAATCCTCTTCAGTAGGATGGCGGGTCCAACAACTATCATGTTAACAGTTACCTCTGATAGTCAAACTCATCAGATAATAGCCTACCTGGTGATGTGATTCTATTCCGACTTCATGGATAGCGCCCCACTAGGTGATGTGCCTTGTCTAGCTCTTTTTCTTCCCCTGCTAAGCCTTAATCAAGACTGGGGGTTGGTTACTTGGAATCCACTGGATTAAGAGTAACGAATCTTTCACATCGTCGAGTTAACATTACACTTCTGACGATCATCATCCCCACAGAGTATGCATTCAGTTTGCATCACTCCTAATTTGTCACGTTAACACTACACCTCTGACAAAACCCACTTATCAATCCTCGTCAATAGGATGATAAGTCCTCAAAGTTGCTCCAATCGCAACACAAATCTTGTCACGTTAACAATACACTTTTGACAAAACCCACTTATCAATCCTCGTCAATAGGATGATAAGTCCCCAAAGTTGCTCCAATTGCAACACAAATCCTGTCACGTTAACACTACACCTCTGACAAAAATCCACTTATCTACTCTCTCCAATAGAGCGATAAGTCCTCAAAATTGCTTCCATAGCAATATTCTTCTTGTCACGTTAACACTACACCTCTGACAAAATCAACTTATCGACTCTTTCCAATAGAGCGATAAGTTCTCAAAATTGCTTCCATAGCAATATCTTTCTTGTCACGTTAACACTACACCTCTGACAAAATCCGCTTATCGACTCTCTTCAATGGAGCGATAGGTCCACAAACTCGTCAAGTTAACACCACATCTCTGACGACCAAATCAACTTATCGACTCTCTTCAATAGAGCGATAGGTCCATAAAATACTGTTATGTTAACATAACACCTCTAACAGTCAACCCCCCCAATGAACTTGTTAATTCTTTCGGTGTTTCAAGCTACACAGGAAGAAATGACACCAAAAATCCATGCCTTCACGCATGGGGGACTTTATCTCGATCCCTAATTAGAGATAAGTCTGCATCTAACACATGCTGCCGGGTAGCCTATTCCCGCAATAATAGCAAAGCCTACGTATTCAATATCGTAGCAGGTCGTTATTAATAACGCCAAAATCCATGCCTTACACGCATGGGGAATTTTATCCTGAATCCTAAGTAAGGATAAGTCAATGTCTAACACACGTTGCCGGTTAGTCTTTTCCCGTAATAATAGCAAAAGCCTACGTATTCAATATCGTAGCACCAAAATCCATGCCTTACACGCATGGGGAATTTTATCCTGAATCCTAAGTAGGGATAAGTCAATGTCTAACACACGTTGCCGGTTAGTCTTTTACCGTGAAAAGGACATCAAAATCCATGCCTCACACGCATGGGGGACTTTATCTCGATCCCTAAATAGAGATAAGTCTACGCCTAACACGCGTTGCCGGTTAGTCTTTTCCCGTCAAAATGACAAAGTCTATGTATTCAAAATCATAGCATCAAGACTAAGAGAGTTCATTCTCTTAGCACAACGTTACATGTGGAACGGACCTAGATAATTCACATGCTAGCCCGACTCAAACGGTAATCGGTAAAGGCTTATCAAATCCGTTGATGGCTGAGGGTTTGCCAAAAATCCTACGCACATTTGCAGGCCCATCAGCTTAATAGATGTGAGTCGAGACTTAAAACAGATGCGCCAAAGACAAGTCTCAAAGACTTAGTCAAAAATGCACGGAAGCCACTTCCATGTCTTAAGTCAAAATGTTGACCCGCGATGCAAAAAACCAAACGCCGAGGTCACACCTGTGTTCCAAATTCAACATGCAACGGTGAAACCCGCATCTCAAGTTCAAAATGCAGGGTCCACCCCCACATTCCAGAAGCAGGATTATGGCACATACCTTCACACAGGTCCTGCATGGAAAATCCGTTCAACCAAGCTGCTTTCGAAGCGAGTGCAGAGAACAACTCCTTTGTGACAAGGAATCAACAGCTCCAAGATCAGAGTTGAGATCCAAAGTATTCCGAAAATTCGTCCCAGTCAACCGCGAACTTTCGAAAACTTTGGAGGGGGTTCTGTAGGCTGTCTAAAAATCACAATAGATAGTTGATCCCCCATCAAACACCGATGATGGAAGTTACAATCTGACGACTTCCAGAAGAGATACTTAAGGGGGCGGTTATACCATTAACCCCCTATAAATACCTCAAAACTCAACTGAGTTCAGATCCTCTTTTTTTTTGGAGGGGGGGAACTGACTTTTTGGGGATCCTTGATCGAGCATCTTGCCGCGTTCTGCAGCAACAAGGAGTTTTGGAGACCAGCAACAGGAGCTTCTTCCTTGGCTTATTAACCGAACTTTCGGTTCAAATCAACTCTTTTTCAAGAGTTCAAACTCGTTCAGAGTTATCAACTCGATCAGAGTTCAAAACTTGCTCTGCAAGTTCTTCTAAAACTCGTCAGAGTTATCAACTCGATCAGAGTTCAAAACTTGCTCTGCAAGTTCTTCTAAAACTCGTTCAGAGTTATCAACTCGTCAAGAGTTATTTCAAAACTTGCCACGCAAGTTCTCCACAGCGTCAAATCGTGAGGAGAAGACATCGTTCCAGTGAATCAAGACGTGCGGATCGTCAACGAGAAGCAAACTCGACGCGAGCATTCGAGGGAGGCATCTCATCGCCACCGTGAAGAACCCAGTTTTAAATAAAGGGGAGAATCAAATTCATTCTCCTCTCTTTTGTAATCGAAATCCAAATTGTAATTGATTTTGAGAGGAATACAAGTCAAATTTTTCTTTCATTGTCTTTTTACTGCAAATTTCCAACAAACAACTGTCTTAGTAGTCGACTATAATGGTCATTAGTCGACTACTCTATAAAACAAAAAGTCTGGAATTCAAAAATCTAAGCTGAGTAGTCGACTATAATTAGTTGTAGTCGACTACTCTGTAAAACAAAAGTTCTGGAATTCAAAATTCAAAGCTCAGTAGTCGACTATAATCAGTTGTAGTCGACTACTCTATAAAACAAAAGTTCAGGAAATCAAAATTCAAAGCTGAGTAGTTGATTATAATCCTTAGTAGTCGACTACACTATATTTTATACAGAAACTTATATTTTGATCTTAAACTTCAGTAGTCGACTATTAATCTAATTAGTCGACTACTAAGGGGTGAAAATGACATGAATGAAATATTTTAGACTCAATGATTAACTAAATACTCTAATGGTTAACATAGGGGATTTCTATTGTTAACCAACACATTAAACCTGTGTTAATGTGTTCTAATTTCTATGTGTGTGTATGTGTGAGTGATCAAGGCTTGTACAATATTTCTAAGTAAAGAAAATGTAAAAATTATATTGATACATAACATATTCATCTTCTTTACTTCTTGATACCTTAAACTCATCTTGTACTTGTTCATGTTGATACTACATTAAAATGTTAGGACATACATATAGTGATTGACATTATGAATAAACTGTTATCAAAAGTATATCATGGGGACATGATATCCAACATAGGCATGCATTAATCTATCATATGCACGAGCGAGTTCATTAATTGAAAGTTTACTTTCGGAATCGGAATCGCTTACCACACTAGGGTTATCCCATAGTGGACGTATGCATGATGGTGATGCTCCAATAAAACTTTAAGAGGAAGCCGCCAAAGCTCGTCGGATCTTCTCCAAGTTTCCTTGATGCGCTTCTAAGAATTTCCACAATGTATAAGCGCTATCAAAAGAATCAAGCTTGTTAGACATAGATGAATCAAATACATTTAATAAAAATTCTAAAACAAGTTTATTCATTGTAAACATTTTCTTATCATTTTTTTCCCACTTGGATTTCTCCAAAGTGGGCACAACATAAGCATGATCAATGACTTTCCACAAATCAATATTTTTAGATCTAACAAATAGCTTAAATCTAAAACACCATTGAGCATAGGGGAAAGTATTGAATTTAGGAGCAACACTAGGATCATAGCTTAAAAACAAGATGCATCGTTTATATCCATGATATATATATATATATATATATATATAAGCAAGCAAGATAATAATAAATCTCAAAATTAGATTAGCACAAATATAAGAACAAGGAACTTTGACTCTAGGTGATTAAGTCTCTAATCAAGAGCACCAAGCTCTGATACCAATTGAAAGCACCCAAGAGGGTGAATAGCATTTATGCTAATCTAATCTGATTTAATGCTAATTTAAAACTAATTAAGAAATATATCCTAGCAAGATTAATATTCAATATTTTATTAGCAAGGATATGCAAACAAGGATGATATTAACATGCAATAAAGGCGATATAACAATATTATGAACACAAGATAAATACGCCAAGGTAAACACAAACACAAAAAAATAATCACGGAGTTCGGTCCTTCCGACCTACATCTCCGCTCCCCACTCCCGGGGAGAATCCATTATACAACCGGGTTTTCGATGCTCACCCGAAAAACGTTTACACCTCCACACTCGGTTTTCTAGCTCACTGAAAACTCTATAATCTCACACTCTTGCAATCACACTCAACACCCTCTAAGTATTGGTCTCTAGCCCGTATCCTTCCTCAAGTGCTCGGATTTACGACCTCTCTTGGCTTTACTACCGATGCCACTCCTCTTGGAACCGACCCTACCTCTCACCACACACTCATCTCAGTGTATAAGTGTATTACAAAGTATATCTCATAATATAGCATGAATACAAATAAATTATTCTCTATAATGGATGAGAACACAATGTAGTCTCACTCTCTAAGTCACATAACCCCACAACCCTAAATTATACAATGTATGAAAATACTAAAAGCTCAATAAGTTGTGTGTGTAAACAAAGAGAAAATCAAATATAAACTCAATATAAGCTCTAGCTTAATGAAGATGATAATCAACAAATAATAAATACAAAGCTAGAATTGAGTTTAGAAATTCTTCTCTGAAAAACAAGATGGAGAGATAGATTAAATTGAAGCTTAAACAATGAAGATGATTTCCTCCACTTGTGAAACTTTCTTCACAAAATAAATCTTGAAAAACACACTTAAATAAAACTTAAACACCATTTTAAACTTGTTTAAAACTCTTCTTAATTACCCTTAGAAGTTAGAGGGTATGAGATATATATAGGATCATAGAACAAGCCCCAAAACCAAGAAAAAACCAAGGAAAAAGAAAAAAAACAGAAACCTAAAAATCTAAAAAAACTAGCCGATGGAAAGCTATCGGTCGACTAATAAATAGTATTAGTCGACTGATGAGCTAACCATTATAGGTAGCTCACAGCTTATCGGTCGACTGAAGATCTCATCAGTCAGCTGATGACCTCATCAGTCGTAAAAATAGAAACTTTTATACTTTCCAGACAATTTCTTCGGTCGGCTGATCCCTTGCATCAGCCGACTGATAACACAAACTCAGCCTGTTATGACTAGTAAATCTGATTTTCAAGAGGCCTGAAAAATAGCAAATAAAATCCAAAAATTATGAAACTTTGAAAAATGATTGTAAACATGATAATGAACATGTTACAAATAGAATTTTTAGAATTGCACTTCCCAAAAGTGAAAATTCTTTATTTTGCAAAATAGTCCAAAAACATGAAAACTAAACAATACATGTTTTTAATATTTTGACTTAAACAATATTTTATAAACTTTTGAATGAGTTTATAGACTTAGGAAAAGATGTAAACTAGTGTTATTAAGTTCATAAACCAAGAATACAATATTTTATCAAAAATAGACATATTTTAAAATAATAAACATGATAATCAAAACTTGATTTCAATGAGAAATCATAATAAGCACATATAAACATGAATATGTATTTATATACGCGTATTCGATTCATGTATATGTGACTAAACACATAGTTTATCAAAACAAAAAAATGGTAAATATGAAACATGTGAGTATGTATATGAATATAATTATTGTTTCATATCTATATAGCTAAAATAAAAAAAACTTATCCATATGAAAACAAATATGTATGTATATAAATATATATCTATTTATTTGTAAAAACTTTGTTTGTGGATAAACCAAAAAACAGATAAACCAATAAATTATGTGTGTATATGATATTGAGCTTGAAGTATTAAACACACATAATATAACACTTAAGCTAATTTACCCAAGCAATATTGATCTTTAATTGAGCTCGCCTTGGTAAACTTTGCGAATGAAGCTTGATCTTGAATTGACTTGAGATGTATAATGGCTTCATACCGATATATCCTTCCATCCTCTAATGGATATGATTGTGAAAGCTCTAGTCCATCTAACCTCCAACTCATTGTTTAGCTAGAATACCTAAGAAGTAAACACAAACAATAGACAAACAACATTAAAAATTATTTGTAATCATCAAAACAAGATAGGGAGTAAGCTCATAAACATGAGGCCAACAGCTTGACTGTACCGTCTACCACCACGGGGGTGACTTGGTGCTGATGTGTTGGCACCATCTCAAATTTAGACTTCATTACCGCTACATCCTTTTCTTTAGTGGGTATTCTCGAGTGCTCAGGTGATCGCCATTGCAATTGAAGCCCAATTCAATGGTTTTTTTGGTAGCCTTACTCATCGTCTGCCACTACATCGAATAGTCCTTAGAGATCCTGAGCCACTTGTTGTGAGTCAAGGTTGGCCAAGGTAAGGGGCACTTGTCTTCAGTCGGTTGACAATCTTCGGCTAGTCTCGAGCATCCTTGATACTAACAAAGGATGGAAGGAGAAGTTCTTCTTCATTTTCGGTGTCGACTACATTCTGGCCTACCCTGCATAACTAGAGATAAAGAAGGAGGGTTTGAAGGCGGCAAAACTCTCTGAAGTGGAGAAGCAAACTTTGGAAAAGATCTGAGCCTATAAGGGGTCTTGTCAATGCGAGAACCTCTTTGACAATCCTGTGCTCCAGGCTTCTAGCTTATCCCATACACCGATCATAGAGGAGGATCTTGTCGAGCTGCACTTTTGGCTCTCAAAGTGTAGTCAGAAGATGTTCCTCACGCTGTCCTCTTTGTAGGACCTTAAATGTGATTGAGTGCTGAGATGGTAGAAGAGGAGTTCCAAGCTCTATGTCAGGACTTCATTGATCTTGCGGCCTGACTTGGTTTGAATTTGACTACGTCCACTGCTCGAGCTGAGAGGTCAGAGAAGAAGAAGAGGAAGAAGATCATCTCCAAAGGCCGTCACCATTTTGAGGGTGATGTGCATGACTTGTTTGTGCTCAAGGACGAGGTGATCGAGCCTTTGCTCGAGTCAACTAGCGGGGTTTTGACCTCAAAGGTTCCCCCACTTAAGGTCATCGACTTGGGTAGTGGGTCCTAGCGGTTAGCTACTATGCAGAAGGAACTTACTGAGGGGGATCACCTTGCTCCAGATTCGGTAGGAGTTAGGATCCTGACTAGAGATAAGCCTAGCACTACTATGCAAGATAAAAAAAGTGAATGAGGTTCCTGAGTTTTCGAGAAGGATCAGGTTTTTAAGGAACTAGTTGCTGGAAATGAGTCGGTTGCAGCGGAGAGTCAGCTCTTCTAGAGGTTCCTCAAGGAGGTCGATATGAGTGGCCTATCCCCCATCACATTAGCATACACTGTCCTCTTGAATAGGAGAGGTTAAGGATGACCCTTACTAGGTCAGCTAGGCTGGCTTCAGACATAAGAGGAAGACGACTCCATTTTGTAGGGAGTTGTCCATTGGATTCAAGAGGGTTGGTCCTTAAATCTAGGACCGACCAAGCTCAGGCAGTTGAGTAGATTTTCCTCTCTAGCGACTAAACCTTGCTAAGTGGAGTACCTAATCTTGAACTTCATCAAACTCTCTGAAGCTATCTCACTAGAGGGCTGATCGTGGAGACCGAGTTGTTCTATTGTTATGAATCGGCCCATGAGCTTTTCTTCAAGCTTCAGGTAGTGGTGTCGGCTCACAGGGATGCCCATGAGACAGTCAAGGTATTGGCTGCTAAAAGGGAGGATGAGCTAGATCAACTTAAGAAGGATCAAGTGGAGATGGAGCGCAAGCTGACCACCCAGACTGATAAGATCAAGCCTACTATCGATCTCTCCTGACATCGAGCTTTCCTCCTTGCTCAAGTCTAGATGAAGATGAAAAACATGTAGGAGGAGGTCAATCATGCCCATCACGACTTTGATGTTGCCGACAAGAGGATCAAGTATCTCAACTCAAAAGTTGAGTCAGAGAAGAGGAGAGAGAAGATGCTTAGAAGTAGGCCCGGGTGGCTCGGCTTGATATGAAGGAGTTGAAGGTGAGGCTGCGAGAGGAGGCATCTATTCAGGAGTCTCTTCAAAAGGATGTTGTCTAGGCCGCTCAAAGAGCTAAGTAGCAGCATAGTTCTCTCCTCGAGCAAGACCGAGACCTCAAAAAAATGTCTTGCATTCCTATAGTTGAGTGCTTTCAAGAATCAAATAATTGAGAAGTATTGTGCCGGTGCTCTTGATAAAGTGGAGGTTGCTCTTGCTTTTAAGTCGGGTTACAATTACTTGATGAAGCAGCTTCCCCACGAGCTTCGAGTCAACCCCGACCAATTCGAGTATCCCTCTAGAGTGGACATTTGCCTTGATGTCCCTAAGACGCTTGAGGTGGATAGCAGTTTGGTGAATCAGATGAGGGCTCGATTGCAGAGGGTTTCTAGTGAAGAAGTCGAGTCACCTTTTCCATCCAATCGACTGGGGACCTCAAGTCGGGTTCTAGAGCGGAATGGAAGAATAGAATTCATGTAGCCGACCCCAAACAATTGGGATAGAGACTTTTTTGTTGTTATTGTTGTTTCTTCTAACTATTCAAATTTTCTTTTCGGCTTCTTTATACCATGTATCTTTACCTCTAGATTACTCCTACCAAATTCAACAATTATCACATTGATATGCCACTTCACTTTCTCTCTTTTGAAAACCAACGTCCATGCGCTCATCCAGCCATCTCACTCTCTAGCTCCCATGCATTTGCAGTTGCACTGATAACATGAACGTGCTAATTTAGTTTTAACTGACGATCCACCATCAAATTAATTCAGCAAACCATCAGTTTTTTCGAGGCCCAGTTAAATATTGTACTCCCTCAACACCCAGCCCGGCCCAAGATATTTCACTTACTGCCTCTTTCTACTTTTGCCGCATAACATTTGGTTGAGACGAAAGATCGAACGTCTGGGCTTCACAAAACCAAGGCAAAGCGAGACCAGCAGCAGCAGAATCAAGCAGAGGTGAAGAGAGAGAACTCACGATGGGTTTCATGTTTAGGGTGAGGTTGTCGGCGTTCTTCGCCGGCGCCGCCGCGGCATCGGTGGGCGGATTCTTGGGCGGATTCTATTATCTGTACAAGGATTACATGATAGCTCAACAAGCCATCTCTCAGCAGGTTCTCTCCTTTCAAATCTTTGCATGATTATGGATCTAATCTGCTGCAGTAATTGATTTGATCTGTTTGTTGTGGCTTAAATTGTTGCAACTTTAGATTTCAGCTTCCCCCAATCGACCGTAATCAATAAGAAAATGTAGATGTTTAGAATTTTGTATTGGGATTAAGAATCAAAGTGACATTATTTTGGAAATGGGTTTTGTTTAAAATTGACAGGGGAACTTCTAATCGGCTCTTGTGAGTTTCAATTCTTATTATTGTTTGGGGGTAAACTGTAATGTTGTCAGGTGTTTACTTTTCATGGTTAATGGACAATGTTTGCCACAATCGCAACTGCATCTTCGCTTCGTTCGA
>NC_033794.1:28803453-28805673 GCF_001876935.1 Asparagus officinalis
AATGACCTAAAGCTTTTGGGTTTGCAAGCAAAGCGACTCTGATGCTTCCAAGACAAATTTTACAATATTTACTTAAAAGATGAACACCTCACTCTAGTTTTATGGGTATCAATTTCACGCCCTAAACATCTTTGTTCTATGGAGAGTCCCATACATAGGGGATGATTGGTTTGTTGTAAATCAAATGTAATTACGATGCAAGTGCCAGTTGCATGCCACTGCAGTTGTTGCAACTGTTTTCATGTGTCCAGCTGTAGCTAAAGCTCTCAGTTTAGTTGTTTACAGTTTTGAAACTTGTAGCTTCACCTGCATGTGTTTGTCTTGGCTTGCAATTTTTCCTTGCTTTTATTAAGAATATTGTACAATTATTTGCCAGTTTAAGAATAATACAATCTGTTAAGAATCATTTTACTTTATCAAAATGAGTTTATTGAGCAGTTATATGACAAAAGAAAATTTCCAAATAGTTCACAATTGATGATGAACTGATGTCAGTAGGTCGAACTGTCAAAATAGTAGATTGTTTTATGTTAATAGGCAGCTATAGTCTATAGATATATTGGTTAATAAGTTATGCCTTAATAAATAAAACATATCAAGATTAGTAAAACGACTTTATGAAGTTATATATAGCTCTTGCATTCTATGCTCTACTATTCTTCTGCTTGTCTTTGTTTTACTTAAGGATCTACTCATGTCTTAACTTTAATATACTTCATCGAAGAGATGATTGTTATAAGAGTTAAAGAGATAATGGTCAGAAGAGATTGCTTGTAGCAGAGATAGGTCCCTCATGCCATGTGATTCATTGGTGGTTTCTGAAGCAATTAAAAAAGTTAACGATACAAGTGGCTTTTTAATAGACTGGGGATACTTGCCAAAGAGTGGTTTATGTTGTTGTTAACTATTTCCTATTTCTAGATTCTGTTCGTATATTATATACGAAGAAAAAGAAGAACCTTGCAAGGGAACTGATCTTAGGCTTCTTGTTATTTGACTTCCCTGAAGTTCATGGATTGCATTGACAACTGGAATTGGTGAAATGATAGAAAACAAGTGGTTTCTCCAAAAATTGAGTATGATCATGCATCTCATTTGCACATTGAAAAGACCTTCTTGTTGTTTATGGTCTTTTGATTTGGTGTTTTTAGTACAGTATTTTGGTGTGCAATGTTCACATACTAAAATAAGTTGGGCTACTTCTAGAGTTTTCAATTTAGCACATGCTTCATGTTAAAATTTGAA
Organism: Asparagus officinalis; assembly: GCF_001876935.1. NCBI lineage: Eukaryota > Viridiplantae > Streptophyta > Magnoliopsida > Asparagales > Asparagaceae > Asparagus > Asparagus officinalis. Next base: position 28,804,699 of record NC_033794.1, read on the forward strand.
ATGAGTATGCAAGTTATGTGTTTATTCTTTGGGATGTTAATGCTTTGTTTAGTACATGGGAATGAGTGAGCATGGAATGCCAATTCCCACTTCTCATTTCCTCGTACCAGACATGACATATATTTGGAAGCTAGAATTCTCATTTCCACTTCTCACCATTCACCAATTCCTACTTTATATGAGGATGACCATTCTCAATGAGATGTTAGGAAATAGGCATTCCCACTTAAGTGGAAATAAAAAACATTATACATCACTTCCACATATGCTCATTCCCAGTTCATTCTCTTAATCGCACCTAAAAGTGAGAATGGAAATGAGCATTCTATTCCCACATTTGTTCCATTCTATTCCTGTTTCATTCTATTCACACGTCACTCAATTTCTACGTACCAAATAAGGCATAAATCTAACTACCATCAAATCTTACTTTGTGTAAGTGGTCTGCATACTTGCATCACTTTTTGAGTGTCCTGGTATTACCAAGTATTTATGTAAATAGCATCCAAACAATACTTTGCAATACCTACTACAAAAGATCAAATATGTTTGCATTAGTGGATGGGTCTTAAAAAATATGCATACAGTATATTTCAATTTTAGCTTAAAATAATGACTTGAAAGATCTCCATTACAACCTCCTTTTCCCTGTGTGTTAATGTGTACATATCACATTCTTTTTGCGATTGTCTTCCGGCTTCTTCCTGCCATCTGTATCTCTTAGGAACTTTGAACCATGAAGAGTTCTCTTTCCCGATGTCTTAACTGCTTTTTAGTATGATTCATGACACCTAGTTGAGCGGTAAATTCCTTGTTACTATCTTCTGTTTCATTGTTGAAAAAAAAAAATTAATTTGTCTTGTTGACTATTGTTTGATAAAGGCTGCCCCAAGAGACTTGAAATATACACTATAACAAAACATATTAGGAAATGAGGGGAAGCCAGATGAAGAAGACAGCATATGGGGATTGGTC
>NC_033794.1:28805714-28819283 GCF_001876935.1 Asparagus officinalis
TGTTTGTTTCTTGTAACTAGAACTAAGGAGTTCAGCCTAGTACAAATCAAGGTTTTAAATATCGGATGTCGGGTTCATGTCGCTCGGCCAAAATTCATGTCGGATAGCGGAAATCGGGGATATATCGGGGGACATGAAAAAAATATCGGATTGTCATATCGGGTAGGTTGATATAATATCATAAATGGAATCTTCACATACTTGATAATTATATTGTCTAAACATATGAAAAAGTACATATGAGAAGGGTCTTCATTTTCACAAGCAACCACCAAGTTTTTGCTTTTGCATAGAAAACCAAATAGACACTAGAACAGCTGCACAATTCAGTTTTATTCCCCTTTCCATAGAAAACATTATTTGTAAAAGGCTTCTTCACTACCATGCCAATAAGCAAACTTTACTAAATTCTACTACATGTTACTGTAACCCTCTAGATCAATGGTTTCTACTACATGTTAATGTAATCATTTTAATATTATAACTTAACTAAGAATTATGCTGTTATTTAATACATTATAGTGAATAATAGTATTATAATTATACTATAGATAAATATTATAAATTGTTATAAATAACATATGATTTATTATGACTATCCTAAATTACAATTAAAAATATAATAATTATCTATTATAATTTTAAATAATTATTTAATTTATTATAAATGTGTAAATAAATTATTATTAAAGTATAATAATTATCCAGAATATAAAATTATTAATACAATTCTTTATACACAACTTTATTTATTAATGTAAAGATTTATTAATTGTTCAATTTAAGAATTTATGTTATTATAAAAGTCACTTCATAATTTTACACTCAAAGAAAAAGATTACAAAAAAAATGTTCACATACAAAACGCGTGCATTATACTAGTAGGAACAAAAAGAAAATTCTACTGAAATTGAAAATTAAACTCGTAATTGCTATTCTAAACTACTTAACTGCATCGACTAACAATTGCAGGATTTTTATTATATATCTGTCATTTCTCCAAACAAGAAACTAGTAAAACCGAAGTATATGTGCAACTAATACAAATAAATTCATGTGTTTTTATAGCCTTCCATTATAAAGAAAACACATGCAATAACAAGTAATTAAAACCTACATGTCAAAGATATTGCAAATCATATGATTTCAACATGTCAATGTGAAACCGATATTTCTGAATTTTGGCCGATTTTTTATGGCCGAAATGTCGTCCGATATATCCGCTATTTTCCGACATGTCCCCGACATGACCTCAAAAACGCCATACGCATTAAATTCAACAATTTCGTGGCGGCTAGGCTCCGAATCCGCAATATCGCCCGCCATGTCCGACATGGCGGCTGATATTTAAAACACTAGTACAAATCATTTCTAAGCTAATAATGAGAGTTACAATTTGCAGTTGATAACTTCTTTTCAATTCTGTCATCTAGAGCTTCAAATCTCCAAAAACGTTGCTACATGGATGAAAGACAGATTCTGTTTAGTTAATTTGTAAGCAGGTCTGAGATTTAATTAGTCTTAATTTCCTGATTTACTTCGAATTCTTGATTGGTAAGGTAAGGACTGGACCAAATCAAAATTTGGTTTCAGGTTGGATTTGGTTTACTTGGAGAAGTTTGGGTTATCTAGAGATTCTACTAGTTGGATTTAAATTTTGAATTTTAGGGGTTTTTTTTGGATGAGAATGAAGTTTGAATATTTGACAAAATTAACTTTCACTAAATTCCATTCTTTGGTTTTTCATGTTTTTGTTTGTGTATGTAGAAAATTGGATGGAAATTTAGATGTGGTCCACTTTTTACGTTTTCTCCAAATCCTTTTGAGATGAAATTTTGCTAATGTGGTAGCAAATCCAAGCTGCATTCCCCAACAATCTTTCCCACATTGCAAACGGAAATTTTGCTTGAGAAATTTGAGCTGACAAGTATTACTGTAAGATATACTTATATGGAATCGTTAAGGATTCCATGGAAACAAACAGCTCCGTAGGCTCTTTTCGACAAAGGTTTATGAAAGAGGGTGACGAGGAACAGAAACAACAACAAAGAAAAAATGAAAATAAGAGGATTGTTTCGACTGGACAACAACTAGTTATAGATAATGGATGTGATTGGCACTGATTGAGGGTTGTTCAAGAGCTTTGGTGCGGATTAGGATAGTTAGCAGCAAAGAGAAAAGGCAGAGAGGGTGATGGTTGCTTGTAGGGTGCAGGAGGAAACACTAAACTGCAGGAAACAGAGAGAGATGGCATCGTTTGGGATCTCTTATGGCTGCTGAAAAGGGAAAAAAAAGAGAGAAGAAACCAAACTAAAATTATAGATAAAATTTGGGCTTCACACCCAGATAACTCACATACATACAACACCAAAGCAATTCACAAGTTTACATAGAGTTTAACTTAAGAATTTCAATCATCTAATGTCTATCTCTAAAACAGAAAATACATGTTGTTTATAAAGAAACTTGAGAATAGAAAATAAATCTCAACCCTAACCACAAATCACAATTAATGAAACAAACAAATCAACTAATGAAATAGAAAATCGGCTAACTATAAATCTAACCAAAACGTCAAATAAAAATCCGACAATATTATTCTAATCCAAACTAAGTTTTCTAATCTTAACCATATATTCTGACAGCTATCATACATGAAAACTCCCATTGTGAGAGAAAACTAGACCTCGAGTTTTATAATGGGACAGTGCAATAGCTATCATACATGAAAACTCCCATTGTGAGAGAAAACTAGACCTCGAGTTTTATAATGGGACAGTGCAATAGCTCCTTTCGTTGGTGGGAAGAATTCTATCACAGACTGTAGAATCTTCATAATGAGTTGTAAAACTTGATATTGAGGATGTGGCCATGTATTTGGAATAGCAAACTCTATTATTGAATTGTTACATGTTAGAGATATCTGGAACTGCACTTTAATTTTGGAATCTGGGTTTGATTTGAACTCAAGATTTGGATCTCTTTTCTGCTCAGTTTCTGATTTGAGATCCTCCTCAAGCTTTAGCTGCTGGATTTATTTGATATGCTTTTGGTTCCAAATTATGTTCACACTTTGGATTGGCTTTCTAATTTTGCATCCGTTTTTGGCTCACATTCTGGCTCGAGCTTTGGTTCGGGTTCATAGTTTGGATTGACCTTCTAATTTTGCATCCACTTTTGGCTTACATTTTGGTTCCGATTTTCCTTTGGATCTAGCGCCGGTATTTATTGAACTCGAGTTCAGACTACAAATCGACATCTGGCTGGAGTCAGGATACTAGTATTGACTTTTCTTCAAGCTTTGAGGAGAAACAATAATATCTTCTAGTTGGTCGACAAGCATATCTCCTTTCAAGAAGAAACTTCATTGGTTCCCATGAAAGGATAGTCAAACGGTGACATGAATATCTTCTTAGACTACTTGATGGGGAAGGGAAACAATGAAGGAAAAAACAAAAATAAGAGGACTCTTTTGACCGGATAGCAGCTAGTTATTGATAATGATATGACTGGCACGGATTGAGGGCTATTCCATAGGTTTTAGTTTGGATTAAGATAGTCTGTAGTAAAGAGAGGCAAAGATGGTGCTAGTTGCTGTAGGTTGCAGGAGATGACTATGGACCACAGGAGAAAAAGAAGATGATGTTTTTTTTTTCCTTTTTGCAGTGAAGAGGGCATAGGGCTTGTTTTAAAATTTGTGTTTGCAAAAAAGCAAAAGAAGGGAGGACAAGAGGAAAACTAAAGAACACAATTAATAAAATACATAGCGGAGGCTTCATACTCGAGGGCTTCGCACCTAAAGCAGCTCATATGCCTAACACTTACTTGCACTCAAGAGATCTATCATAACTCATCAATTTCATTAATCATTCTCTATCTCTAAAACAGAGAATATATGCTATTTATAAAGAAACTTGAAAATAAAGAAAATCTCAATCCTAGCCACAAAACACAACTAATGAAACAAACAAATCAATTAATGATGGCTAAATGACCCTTAAATACCCTAAGTTGTAAAAAGTAACACTTTGATACCTAATGTTACATTAAACGCTGGACGCTTCTAGGCGTCGGACTTGGCGCCCAGCGCTTAGTCGCCTAGGCGGGCGCTTAAGCGGTTTCTGGGCGTTTTTTTCTTTCTTCATTTAAGTGGTAGTCGATGAGGTTTTGCTGAAGGTCGGAGGAGGTAGTGGAGGTGTTCATATTTGGAGGTTAATGAAGTTTGGAGGACGTGTAGGCTACGACACATAAAATCACAATCAAGGCCTACAGGGTGCAATCCACGTAAGCAGACAATGCTCCCCTAAACGCTCGTAAAATCTAGTGGGCATCCTAAATATCGTCTAGGCGCTAGGCGCTAGTTAGGCGGCCTAGGTACCGCCTAGACCTAGGCGTACGTCTAAGCGGACTAGGTGGAGGTTTTTTAAAACAGTGTTGATACCTTAAGTTGTAACAAAGTAGCACTTTAATACTCTTAAGTTGTAAAAAAATAGCACTTGAATACCATATTATTTCACCACATTTATACTTCAATATTCTAAGTTGTAAGAAAGTAGTACTTTAATATCCCAAGTTGTAAGAAAATAACACTTTAATATCCTAAGTTATAAGAAAGTAGTACCTTAATACCTTCTGTTAGTTGTCATGACATATTCGTAGGAATATTTCCATGACAACCACCAGAAGGTATTAATGTGTCAATTTTTACAACTTACGATATTAAAATTATACTTTTTACAAATTAGAGTATTTAAGTGTAAATGTGATGGAATAATATGGTATTTAAGTGCCATTTAGCCATTAATGAAATAGAAAATCAACTGACTATATCTCTAACCAAAATGTCAAATAAAAATCCAACTTCATTATTCTAATCCTAACTAAGTTTCCTAATCTCAACCATAGTAATTCAAATCCTGTAGGTTGTTCTACATCACCACCATTCTTGAGCTTCTCTCTTGAGCCTACACTTAGCATACAAATACATTTTCGTTTCTGTTTCTGATATTTCATGGATAGAAAAAATCTACTATATCTTGAATCTATATGTCAAAATCATATGCCTCTTCGTAGCCATCAAAGCCATAAAAAATAATTTAAGTTCCATTTAACCATTAATGAAATAGAAAATCAACTAACTATATATCTAACCAAAATATCAATTAAAAATCCAACTACATTATTCTAATGCTAACTAATTTTCCTAATCCCAACCATAGTAATTCAAATCCTGTAAGCTTTTCTACGTCACCACCATTCTTGGCTTCTCTTTTGAGCCTACACTTAGCATACAAATTCATTTCCGTTTTTGACATTTTATAGATAGAAAAAATATTTACTATATCTTGAATCCATACCTCGAAATCATACGCTTCCTCATAGCCATCGAAGCCATAGAAAATAAGATAAAGTACCAAACTTTCATGGATTAAAATCATATTGTTGTGAATGAGGAAGCCAATGTTCAAAAATACGGTTTTATTATGCGTGCGGTGTAGTACTGCATAATGATTAATCGGAGATCAATCAGATTATACGAAATTATGGGTCTTTGAATTTTTATTATATATTAATTATTTATTATATGTTAAAATATATAAAATCCATAAAAAATAGAAGAAATAATCTACCCAAAAGGGTTTTCTAGGGTCTGCGAGCAGGAAAAGTGCTTTCTAGGATCAGCGGACGAGGGGAATTAGAAAGCTCGATTAGCAGCGGAGATGGTTGGAGCAGTGTCGACGAGTTTGATTAGGGTCTACAAGCTTCGAAAAGAGGTTTCTAGGGCAAGGAAGGTCAGATATGGTCGGAGATGGCCTTGGATGGTCGAAGATGGTCGGAGGGGCTACTAGGGTTTGGGAGCAGCCGCAGTCGTTGTAGAGGGTGAGAGAACAAGAGGATAGCAATTAAAGATTAGGTTAGGATTTCATTTTATATAAGCAGGTCGATTTTTCTTCAGTGTATAAGTTAAAAATCCGAAATCTTTAAAACAAAAACACCCGCGTAAAAGCTTTATGCGGGCAATTTACCAATTAAGCGCTCAACTATGCTGTTGACCGCATACTTGACCGCATTTGCTCCTTTCTGTACAGTTTTCCCCCGCATCCGATTAATCGACCGATTAATCGCCGCATAAGCCATTTTTTTGAACACTGGAGGAAGCATATATTTGCCCATAATAACTGTAGATCACATGAACTTACTCTGATACCAAATGATGAGGAACGGAAACAACAGCTAAGAACAAAAAAAATAAGAGGATTTTTTTTACTAGACAACTACTTATTGATGATGTATTATTGCAATGATTTGAGGGCAATTTGAGAGGTCTTGGTGTGGATTAGGATAGTTTGTAGCAAAGACAAAAGACAAAAAGGGCACTGGCTGCTTGTAGACTGCAAGAAAAAAATACTGAACTGCAGGAAACAGAGAAGATTGCATTGGTTGGGATCTCTTGTGCCTATAAGAAAGCAAGAAAAGAGGAAAAGAGGAAAACAAAATAAAATTATAAATAGATTTCGGGCTTCACATCTTAGGTAACTCACTATCTACTACATCGAAGCAATTCACATGCTTATATAGAGTTTATCTCAGGAATTTCATTCATCAGATGTCTATTTCTAAAGCAGAGAATACATGTTATTTATTAAAAAAAACTTGAGATTAGAAAATAAATCTCAATCCTAACCACAAATCACAGCTAATGAAACAAACAATCAAGTGATCAACTAATGAATAGAAAATCAACTAACTAACTATATATCTAACGAAATATCAAATACAATCCAACAGCATTATTCTATTCCTAACTAAGTTTCCTAATCCCAACCATAGTAACTCGGATATTGTAAGCTATCCCGCTTCAGAGGGAATGAGGTGAATAATTAGCATACATAGCTCATTTATCAACCCAAATGGTCAAATATGTTAATCCATTAAGATTTATTCTGATATTTATAATTCTTTTGTTGTTGGGAACAGTGACGATTGTCACTACTTTCTTTATAATTAAAAGAGGTTATCTGTTAACACGTCTAAGGAGGCAGATTAGTAAACTCCTCAATCCTCAATTTTAGGAGTTAGCTTATTTGAGCCCTCTAACGATCTTCTAATTTTTATGTGTTTTTCAAACTAGGAGGTGTTGACTCAGTTAACATCCTGTGTAATGTTTTGTGTTCGGCAAGTTAAGGAAATGTTAATTTTCCTTGACTCCTGACTTAGCCTGTTACCAATCGACATCTTAGTTATTTAAAATTATAATTTAATTATATTTCAGTTGGGACTCTTTAATGTACAAATACATATATCATTAAGTTATTTTTTCTTTAGGGTTGTTTGTTTCTATGGATTTTGCAATAATATATGGAAACTGTGGGTACCACGTTAATACTTTGCAGCCTCAAAATCTTACGCATTTTGTTGTTTCCAGGAAAAGATTGCTAAAAAAATAGTTGGGATTTGGTGTCATATTGGCAAAATTTCTTATCTTAAATTTTCTCTTCACAAGGATTTTGGGGAGAAAGTGAAGAGTGGACCCCACAACTAACTTTACATCCAATTTTTTGTATAAACAAACAGAAAACAAAGAAAGCAGGAAAGTTTAGGATTATATTGAAAAATGATTTTATCATTTATCCAAACTCCTTATTTCTCAGCCGAACAACCCCTTAGTTGATGAATTAAAAATTTCATATTTTGTTTAATGTTTGTTTGGAAGTGCTTGTTTATGGATTAAGATGTGAATTCTATCTATTGTGAACGCAGTCATGAAGCTATTCGACCTATCTTCTTCATTTTTATTAAATCTCAATAAAAATAAAAACAAAAACTAACAATCATTTCTCCGGTTAACTTTAATTTTCACCGAACTCATGCACTAGTACAATGCTCACCATCAACAAATGTGGCATAACTAATCAAAATTAGTAATCGTAATAATTTACTGACTCCATGGTGCTATTGTTACAGCTTACTCTTTCTTTGTTTGCTCCAAGTTCAGATATAGGAGCTTGCATGGTATAGCTCACTGCTAAAAATGTTTATAGCGTTTAATTAAATGAAACTTTATATAATACCTGTTGCAGGCTCTCTTACACATTATCTATTACATTGGTGTCGCCTTCTTGATATTAAGTTAACAAGAATTTTTGTTCCTTGAAACTGATGCTTACATTAATGCCACCAAGTGCAACGGTCGGTGGCTATATAACTTCTATGCTATGCGTGATGGTTATATTTTATGGACTTTGAAAGGTTGCATTTAGCCCACTCTTGATAGTAAGATAATTTGGCATAACTAATCAAAATTAGTAATCGTAATAATTTACTGACTCCATGGTGCTATTGTTACAGCTTACTCTTTCTTTGTTTGCTCCAAGTTCAGATATAGGAGCTTGCATGGTATAGCTCACTGCTAAAAATGTTTATAGCGTTTAATTAAATGAAACTTTATATAATACATGTTGCAGGCTCTCTTACACATTATCTATTACATTGGTGTCGCCTTCTTGATATTAAGTTAACAAGAATTTTTGTTCCTTGAAACTGATGCTTACATTAATGCCACCAAGTGCAACGGTCGGTGGCTATATAACTTCTATGCTATGCGTGATGGTTATATTTTATGGACTTTGAAAGGTTGCATTTAGCCCACTCTTGATAGTAAGATAATTTTAAGGGAAAATACAGCAAAAATCCCTAAGATTGTCAGAATACTCCCCTTAAGTTTTAAAACTAAACCCCTCCTTTTGATTTTTTTCCCCCATCAAACAGGAACACATGGGTATCATGTGACCCACTTAATGAAAAAAATGCCCCAATCTCTTTTCTTAAGGGAAGAAATTAGTATGAGGTATTTTGCCGTTAAATGGGTCGCATGATAACCATGTAACCTTGTTTGACGAAAAAAATAAAAGAGGGGGCATAAAGTGTTTGTTTTAAAAACTTCCAAGTAATTTGCGTCATCCCTATATAACTTAGGGGGATATTCAATAATTTTCCCTAACATTACTACCTAGAACCAAGGTGTTGAATCTTGGTATTTGCACCAGTGTGAGAGCTTTTCCAAACAATGGTATAAATAGATTTGGTTGATTTAGATCACATATATCAGAATTTTGGAACCATATACTAGAGAGTGGAGAATATGTATTTATGTATGCATGCATGGATGCATGTATTTTTTTCCTAATGTTAGCGCTAGGCTCACCTAGGTGCCAGATTGCTGCCTAGTGCCTATGCGGATGCCTCGACCTTAGGATAATTTCATTTTTTTTGTTTTAAGTGGTGGGAGAAGAGGTTTTGCTAAAGGTTGAAGGAGATAGACGAGGTGCTTTTAGTTAGTAGAGGAGGTCGGAGGAGGTCAAAGGACGTGGAGGTAGCAACTGAGGAAATCGTGATCAAGATGTAATAGGTGCAGTCCATGTAAGTGGCCCACGGTCCCCAGACACTCTCAAGACCTAGGCGGGCGGCTTAGATACCACTAAGGCTTAGACGGGCTCCTAGATCACTTCTTAAAACATCAATTTTTTTTCAAATTTTAATAAGTTAATTAGAAACTCTTTTGACAATTGTCACTTGTCAAACTTTAGATTAAAGTTTTCATGAAGTTTTGCAACTTGTCATAGTTATTCATGGGTCGTCATTTGTTCTATTTATTAAAATTGTCCAGATGTTTGAAAAACATGTTTAACAATTTTTTATTCTAATTGAAAAAACAAATGTTGACCTGTATATTCTTGTCTTGTACTGTTATAATGCGAGCTAAAAATTTCTCATTGTTGCATATCTTAATCCTTTTCATTTTTGTTAATCATATTTTTTGTTAGGATATTAAGGGTAAAACTTGGGTTTGGCTCAACCCAAAGCCTAATAAGCTAATGCCCTCATCATGCAGGAATAGGTAGAGCTTTTGAATTGTCTTGGTCTTCAGTTCAAAACTACCAAGCAGACTTAAAATTTGGTTGTGCTTGAGTTGGCATAGTTCTCCATGAGACATCGTTTGTTGTAGTTATTAAAATTGTCCAGATGTTTGAAAACACTGTTAACATCTTTTTATTCTAATTGAAAAAAAAAGATGTCGGCTTGTATATTCTCGTACTGTTATAATGTTAGCTCAAATTTTCTTAATGGTGCATATATCTTAATCCTTTTTTTTCAACCATATCTTTTTGTTAGGATATTAAGGGTACAACTAGGATTTGGTTCAAACCAAAACCAACCAACCTAATGCCCTCATTGTGCAGGATTAGTTAGAGCTTGTGAATCGTCTTGGTCTTCAGTTCAAAACTACCAAGCTGACTTAAGATTTGGTTGGGTCCAAACCTGCTAAAAACCTGAACCAAACCTAATCTGAGCCATCCGAAGCTGCATGAAGGTCTTTATGTGTTTGTTTTTATCTCAGTTTGTGATTTTGTAGTATGATTGAAAGTGTTTGATTATTCTTCATCTTTATTGAGGATTGTTTCTTAGTTATAGGCTTAAAGTATTTTCTTTTTTTAATCTAAATTATTTTTTAGAACATGTATATCTACTTTTTGCCTAATAGAGGTTGTCATGTGTCTTTTAAATGCAATCTAATGCAACCATATTCAGCAGTGTTGCATGGATATTTGGATACAATTTTGAGTATCTGAGTTTTGTCCTGGACGACCTGTGCCCACTGAACCCTCACGGTACAGCCAAGGTTTCAAATATCGGCTATTGGAAATATATCAGACAGGCAAAATTCATATGGGATCTTGGTTATGGGGGACATATCGAGGATAACTAGTAAAAATCAGAGTCATATTGGATGGTGAACATATATAATATAATGTCCTAAAATATAATTTAAGCACATTTAATGAAATATCGAGAGAGGGTCTTCGAGAGACGTTGTTGACAAAGTTCATCGGGTGAGGAATTTGCGAGTGATTTGGGGGAGAGAACGGTGGAGGCAGAGAAAATCAGGGTTACACGATTAGTGGATGCAGGTGGGTTTTGGAGAAAAGAGGGTTTTTGTCTCCAAACGGAAACCAGTTCACTTAGAATGTCAATTGTAAAGAATAGGGAGATTTTTAACTCTTGAGAAATCAGTCATTTTATTGCATTTACACTGACATATCAGGACAAATCAGCCAAAAATAATATGCGATAAATTTTTGCAGAAATCGCATCGGTCATGGCGCAAACCCTATATATCGGCTATAAATCGATAAAATCAGTATATTTTTAAAACACTGCATACAGCTATAAGCTCTTCTCAAAGTTTAATATCCATGATCCAAAATCTGAACCCAATTAGGCACATTTAGCTCAAAGTTTACTATCCAAATCCAGTGCCGGATCCTTGACTTCTGTTAAAAACTTGATTGACCTCTTTTTTTATTCTGATTTCTGAAGCCTTAGCCTCACTACAACCATGATATAGTGAAGCGTGGAAACAAGAGATAATGCATAAGCACCAAAGTTGCTTCTATAAAGCAAAAAGTGGCCTTTGTCATTCTTGCTCTCTATAAGGATTCAGTTACAGATTAGTAGTACATCTTAGCAGATGTTTGTATTGTTTCAATTTTAGATATCAACTTAAATAGTTTATTGTTGTGTTATCTGATAGTGCTTGTTATCTTGCTTTCTGCTTTTGCTGTTCTTCGTAAAGAATGAAATGGCTTTGGGCTAATGCAATCCCCTTTTGCGTATCATGGCTCAAATCTGCTGTTAAGGTTGAGCTGCTAACCATGACAAATGTATATGTTGCAAAAATAGACTAATGATGTGATGCCACACTTCAATTTTTTTTGCCGAAGGCAGTGTCTCCTTGGATAATACGAATTCTACATAGATGATCTGCATTTGGATAAGTCTATTTACTTTTGCCACTGTCTATAGATGAGGAGTAATTGCAATTTACCCTTATGGATATAAGGTTTAGAGTGTGATACTTACGCAATTATCTGAATTAACTTCCATTCGTTGAATTTTCTTTTTCATAATTCAGCATAATTATTTTTTTACTCATTGAAATACCAGTTGATCTTGCTTCAAGTAATCCAATTTCCCTTTTCCTCTTCCCAGGTTAAAGATAGCTATGACTCTCTCGAGGGGCGTTATGAAGCTCTGACAGCAAGAGTTGCCGCTTTAGAAAACTCAAAGACCATCGAAACTACAGCAAATGTTGAGGGATCTGAATAGTTGTGATATTCTTCAGTGAATAAGTTTTTATTCTTGTGTTGTGATGAGTTCTTGTTGTTTTCTTAGTCAAAAATTACAATGTTGAGATCTCCATGAGTCTGAATTGAGGAGGTTCAGAATGTTTTGATAAAAGCTACTATGCCAGGGTGATCTAACTTGTATTTCTTTTCATCCTGACAATTGTATCTCGATAATGGCTGAGACTGACATTTTATGTTTCCTAGTTCTCATATGGCTCCAGGGCCTTGAAAGCTTCCGTTTTGACTTTGATTTATCTACGAACAGGTGAATTCACGCCCAATATGTATCAGCTGCATTCATTGAATTTGAGAGTTTAGAAAAGCTTATAAAAGCATTATGGTCTATAATTGCAAGACAGTATACGTGAAAATACAGCCAAAATTATTGAGATACTTTCATGAATGAGGCCTCCACGATTGATACTTGTATGATTGAAGACTATTTTTGTTACTTTTTATAAAACTAGTATAGCGCACGTGTTTTGCATGAGAGCTTACCTGTTTTGTTTTATGTTTTTCCTTTTTCTTTTTTTGGTTGATGAAATGACTTATATAGCAATAAATTCTGAACAATTACAATTTTGTTAAAATGAATAAATTGTATGATAAAACTATGTATAAAGAATTGTATGATTAATTAGTATAGTTTGAATAACTATTATAATTTATTCTTAATTTATTAAAATTAATTATGATATATTAAAAAATTTCTTCTCTTTTAAATATAATAATATGATACATGACATAATTATAATACTTTTAGTAACTATATTTTAATTTAATAATCCGTTTATTACACTATTAGTAAATAATTTACTAAATTAATTACTAAATTACGATGTAAATTATTAATTTAAAAAGTACTATTAAAATCATTATACCATCAATACTATTACAACTATAATAAATACAAATTATTTTTCATATTATTATCATATTTTTAAAAGGCTAATAATATGCAAAGTAACGAGTAGTCCCCCATAAGAGGTGAAACTCATAGGTGTAAGGCATAAGCATGACGAACTTTTATTATTTTTAATTTTTCTAGAATTTTAAATATTATGTGAAGATAAATTAAAGGTAATTTTCAAATGTTCTATTAAATAACATAATTAAATAATAAAAATAATACTATAACTAAAGGTTTTGAAGAAGTGAGGAAATGCGTAATTAATAAGAGGTTATATACAATTAGTGAATGATTAATTATAACTAAAGACATACTTGTGAATTATCAAACTAAAAAGGTAAAAATAGAAATTAAAAGTTTTGACAAGGCAATCCTCTTCGAGGAGTGCTAGCCACAATCGCGAGTGGAGTTCACTCGCACTGTGGTGGGGATATATGTCCCAACAAGGACACTCTGTGGACATTGTCCCCT
>NC_033794.1:28819293-28856897 GCF_001876935.1 Asparagus officinalis
CTCGCGACTGTGACTAGACTTGGCCATCTTCTTTTATATGTAATGTAGTATAGATTAGCAGGCTTCTTTCCTCCTAAAATCAGCTTAAAGCAATCTTCACTTGCAATGTATGTCCTTCACGACAAATTGCCATTGCATTTTAGTCGTCCTCATTATTACATGCTGTTGCATGTTTAAATCCGTTTGGTCTTTGCTAGCTTGAAACAGTACTACCAGTTGTCGCACCATGATTTTGCTTTGATCTTCTTCATGGTGTAAATGAAGAGAATGTAGTCTAGAGAGCCCTAAGTTTTAGTCCTCTTTCCTTAAAAAGTCCCTAACTTTCTATTTTTAACAAAGAAGCCTATAAGTTCAACCCATCTTTTTTCAGAAACTCCTAACGTTTTATTTTTAACAAGAACAAATTTTCACTGTAGCCACATTTTGAATTTTTATTAGCAAAATCGACTGTATCATGTTTTATTTACTGAAATCGACCCGTTTTCTCGCCACGTCAGCGTCATGGGGAGAAAGCGGGTCGATTTTTTTTTAATCGGCTTCGTAAACAGTCGGGGTTGCCAACCCCGACTGTTTAGTCTATCGTCCACTAAGAGGTTAACTAAATGGTCGGGGTTGGGAACCCCGACCATTTCGTAACAGACCTATTTCGAAATGGTCGGGGTTACCAACCCCGACCATTTAGCAGAGCCCAGTGCTAGCTGGGCTGAACCACGGACAAAATGGTCGGGGTTGGCAACCCCGACCAATTCGAAGCCCATTTTGCCCACGCCAAAAGTAGTCGGGGTTGGGAAACCCGACTACTTTCTGGGCCCATATAAAAGCCACCGAACCCACCGAAGCCACCGAACCCTTATTCCATTTTGTTTCTCCGCCTCCCTCTTCTCTCTTCCGTCTACGTTCTCACGAAACCAAGCCTCAGATCTGAGGTTTCTTCGGCCGAAATTCAAATCAAAGGTTATCTAAACTGATTTAGGTAATTTCTTCTACTCCTCTCCTCTTTTAACATGTAAAAATCTAGGATTTTTTTAAAAAATAAATTTCTAGGGTTTTCATTCATAAATGAATTTAGTGGGTTTTATCGCTGAAATTCGTTTGTATGATGATTGTTATTAATGTAATTAACTTTTAGGGCATAGAATGTTCAATTGTTGAATTTTAGGGTTTAGGATTTACAATTTGGGAATTAGGGTTTTTGGTTAAAATTATATGAGATTATTTGCATATTAATTTAATTTTTTATATTTAAATGATATAATTTTCTTTTGAATAGGTTGAGCAATATGATTTTTATTGCTTGTTCTTATGGTGGACAAATTAATTATGGGATGAATAATATGCCAATGTATGTCGGAGGGGTAACGACGTCATTAATGATCCCGGAATCATATAGTTACTACGACTTGGTTCTGGAATTACACCGAGTTACGGAAATTGACCCACGAGAATACCGACTGAAAATTATATGCAATTGGCCCATAGCTATTGATAGAACATCCGCAGTGGAGATCTCGAACGATTATCATATGAGTATTATGTTTAAATTGGGCATGTCGCAACAAACGGTAGAATTGTTTATTGAAAAGTTGCCACATAATTCGTGCCAAATATTCAAACCTCCAGGAGAATTCTCACGCATGTTAGATATGAGAGTTAATTCCGATGGGTTTCTTTCTTCTTCATTCCGATGGGTTTCTTTCTTCTTCGAGTGAAATGGAGCGGGCTCAATTCGGTGAAACGTCAAATGTCATGAATAACGAAGTCTCTTATGGAAATAAATTCGGTGAAACGTCAAATGTCATGAATAACGAAGTCTCTTATGGAAATATGGGGAGGTTAAGTGGGGAAACAGTTGAAGAGGATGAAATAAGCAATGACTCGGATAATCCAGTTGATAGCATGCAATTTGTTACCCAAGATGTCGAAGATAATCCGGAATGGCCTGATGAGGCTTACGTTAATAATGACTATGTTGAGTACGAAGAACCACCCCCCGACGAGTTTGAAGATGATGAGTGGATTCGTTCTTCCACAGTAAAAGATATGTGCATCGGTGAAAGTTCAACTCGTAGAGGAGATGATGACGCCCCCTTTAAAGTTGGTGATTTATTCGAGACTAAAGACCAATTGGTTGATGCTATTCGTGAATACTCTTTCGAAAAGAATTTCAAATTCAAGCAAGTTTAAAGCAATCGCACAAGTTATGATGCAATATGTTTTATGAACACACAAAGAACAGGTCTGACCGAGGGAAATGAAGCTGATTACTCATGTCCTTGGAAGTTATATGCATTTGCAGGAAAGAAACACAATTTTCAATTTAGGATCAGTGAATACTGCGGTGTTCACACATGTGTCAATCCAATATTAGAGCAAGATCACAGTGGTGCATCTGCCTCTTACATAGCGCGGTTGATTATGCCAAAATTAAGGAAGAAGCTTGATCTAACGCCCGATAATATAATTGAGAAAGTGCTTGATACCAAGTTCATTAAAATCTCGTATATTAAAGCATGGAATGCAAGAAGAATTGCGATGACAAAAATATTTGGTGATTGGGACAAGTCTTACGCGACACTAGCTCAATATCTTGATGCGATCAAAAGAAGTAATCCTGGATCTGAATACAAACTCATAACCAAAGAGATCGATCCGGGAGTTCATCAATTCACCTCTGTTTTTTGGGTATTTGGGCCTTCGATTGAGGGGTTTAAATTTTGTCGACCTATTCTTAACATTGATGGCACACACTTATACGGTAAATACAAGGGTGTACTGCTTGTTGCTACAGGAGTTGATGCAGATGGTGGCTTATTTCCTTTGGCCTTCGCCGTTGTGGAGGTCGAGAACAGTGAAAATTGGGAGTGGTTTTTTTCTTGCATTCAATTATATATTTTTAATGTGTTGCCTCCTAGAAAAATTACTTTCATATCTGATAGGATGAAAGGTATTCCAAAAGCATTGTGGAGGAGATTTGGCTCTCATCACCATCATCGCTATTGCTTACGACACATTAGAGCTAACTTCAAAAAGAGCTTTAGTCAGATTAATTTACAAAACCTTTTGTGGCAAGCGGGTTATACGTCGGAAACATATGTGTATGATCGGATACGGGATCAAATCAAGGCAACATCTCAAGCTGCACATGATTGGATTGAGAGAAGTCTGGGCAGTGATTACGTCGACCGGTGGGCACTCAGTAAAGATGGAGGGAATCGGTTCTGCATGATGACAACCAATTGTCTGAAAGCTTCAACAGGGTACTTAAGGGGGCTCGGGCAATGCCCATACAGGCATTGGTTGCGAGGACATTTTATAGGCTCAATTACTATTTTGTCAAGCGGCGAGAGGATGGAGCAATGTGGGCCTCGTTCTTGACACCAAAAAATCAGGCGATTTTAGAAGCTCGAGTTAAGCAGGCGAGAGGCACGAAGATTGTTAGATTTGCTGTAGATGAATGGGAGGTTACAGACAAACATGGTCACAATTACACCGTCAATTTGGGAGGTGCACATTGCACATGCACCTGTAACATACCAGAATTGCAAAAATTGCCTTGTCCACATGTCATAGCGGTTACGTCCAAGCAATCGGGGGGTGCAAATATTTCGTATTACACATACGCTTCTGAGTGGTATCAATCAAGCAACTATAGAGAGGCATATAAGCAGTGTTTCCACCCCGTACATGATAGTCGTTATTGGCCACACTATAACGGGCCGCATGTGGTGCCTCCAAGCTATAAGAGACAAGCCGGACGCCCACGATCAGTACGCTTAAAAGGTACTATGGATGAAGGCCGGGAAGGAGCTCCGAAAAAAAATAGATGTGGATATTGCAGACAAGCCGGGCATAGAAGATCTCATTGCCCGACCAATCCAAATAGATAGCAATTAATGGGTACAATTTTATACATTTGTAAATCAATGCTTATAGTAAAATCAATGCTTATAGTCAAACAATGCTTATAAATCAATGCTTATAGTAAAATCAATTTTTTTCTAACTCAATTATAGATCAATTAATGTATCATCGTTATATGTGCAGATATTTCAGTTATGGAGGCGGGTCCATTGACACGTGATGTTCTTTATGACCAAGAGCGCCACCGATCCGCGAAGATAGACGCTGGGGAGGTAAAGTGCAGTTTTATTATTTTCAATTATATATAAATTTCAATGTAGTTGATTGTTACTGAACATTTGCACTGTTTACTACATGCAGGCCTCGAGTATTACTATTGTCGATCATACCCGTGCACACTCTAGCTGAGAGTTGACGGATCCACAGATACAATATTATGTGCGTCAAGCCGGCTTTTTTGAGTGTTCACAAATTAAATGGGTAAGACTTGATTGGACACTTTTGACGGCATTGGTTGAACGATGGAGGCTTGAGACAAATACTTTCCATCTGCGCCAAGGAGAGGCGACGATTACCTTACAGGATGTTGGGGTTATACTTGGCCTCAGAGTAGATGGTGATGCAGTGACGGGCACCGATGACTTCCACTATGGCACTAAGTGTGAAGAATTGTTGGGTCACATTCCTACAATGAAGGGGGGAAAGATCAAACTCGAATGGTTAAGGAATAACTTTATGAATGTACCGATCGATGCGACTGATGAGATCATTAAGCGCTATGCCCGTGCATATATTTTACATATGATCGGTACTATTCTGTTTCCGGATTCCACTAAGGATTCCGTGCACGTGAGATGGTTACCGCTTCTTGGGGACCTATCAGAGTGTGGAGAGTTATCTTGGGGGAGTGCAGTGTTAGCCTACTTGTATAGAGAGATGACGAAAATAGCACTCGTACAAAATAAAGAATTGAAGGGCTGCCTCACTTTGCTGCAGATATGGTCATGGGAGCGATTGCATATGGGAACACCTGATTTGAGGGAGGCCCGCGCTCTCGATGGGCATATTCCGTTAGGCTGCAGGTATTATTAAGATGCATGTAATTTTAGTGCTTTATTTCAATATATACTAACCCGTTGTATATAAAATAGATGGAATGTGTCCAGATCTTGGCAAACCTCTCCAAAGGGGCATGAAAACTTTTACAGAAATGAGCTTGATCAGATGGAGGATGAACAGGTATAAAAATTATAATATCTTAATATATTCAATTATGCGACCAATTGTTACCGATATCTAAATATATTCAATCAATATATCATAATATCTTCTTTATAGGTCAAATGGATGCCCTACGAGCTAGTGTTGGAGTCACTACCGGATATTTGCCGAGAAGGTGAGGATGTATGGCGTGCTCGCGTCCCCCTTATATGCTTTGAGATTGTCGAAATGCACGTGCCTGACCGTGTGCTTCGACAATTTGGACTACGGTAACATATTCCAGCACCTGTGGAGAGAATAGAGAGAGATCCAAGAAAAGGTGCACATCGTGCTAATTGGCAAATAATTCGCCAAAATTACATCCATAGGTGGGTTTTAAGGGAGGAACAGGTAGTGATTGAGAGGGCTGATGCACCTGACCTAGGTGTGTACTTACGGTGGTATTGGGGGATTACTCGCCGGTGGATATTTTAGGAAAACAAAGCCCCGAAGGAGTACATACCAAGAGGCCCAGTCGAGAGAGAGTTGGTAAGTGTATAAGAAAAATATACAATTATTTTGTGAGTTTTCTTTTCTCACCATCCACTTGATAATAATTTTCTTTCGGTTTTTATTTTATAGGTACAAGAGCTCGAAGAGCTTTCTACTATAGCACATGACGCATTGCGCACGACTACCGAGCAGGAGCTGAGGAACATGTTCCTTCGAATGATAAAAAAGATACGGTCGGCTCTTCAGAGGACGCGTCATGCAAGCCGTGATGGACGGGAGGAGCGACCAATTGAGTTCGGGCGGCGACGTCGACGAGGACACACGGGGGCGGGATCAAGCTATGCGCATGATGAAGCTGGCGGCTCACAGCAGACTCAGGCCGGATGTTCACAGGCGGTTCGAGACGACGCGGATGTCATGCACTCCCAACTTCACACACAACCGAACGAGGAACTTATCTGAGCTCACGTCGAAGGTGATCGAGGAAGGGGAGGTGGAAGAAGAGGGAGAGGGAGAGGGAGAGGGAGAGGAAGAGGGTGGGGAAAGGGCGTTGTTGATATTTGTTAAGTTTCAATGGACTTGATAGGATGTTTGCGTTTGAGTTGCAATTTGGACTTGATATGTTGTTTGTGTTGCGATGGATTTGATATAATGTTAAGTTTGCGAATATGAATTGTACGTATTATATTTGTGTTTGTGATTGTATTGTGGATTGATAACAGGAGTATGATTGCATTTTAGCATGTGTTATTTGTGATTACATTTTGTACTACAGGAAGTATGAGTTTTCCAAGTAAATGTGGGCTGGGATGGGGTCTGCAAAATGGTCGGGGTTGGGAACCCCGACCATTTTGTGCACCCACACTGGCGTTGCGTCTGGGCTCTGCCAAATGGTCGGGGTTGGCAACCCCGACCATTTCGTCGATGATGCTTGCTGGGCTCTGCTAAATGGTCGGGGTTGCCAACCCCGACCATTTTGTCCGTGGTTCAGCCCAGCTAGCACTGGGCTCTACTAAATGGTCGGGGTTGGTAACCCCGACCATTTCGAAATAGGTCTGTTACGAAATGGTCGGGGTTCCCAATCCCGACCATTTAGTTAACCTCTTAGCGGACGATAGACTAAACAGTCGGGGTTGGCAACCCCAACTGTTTACGAAGCCGATTAAAAAAAAATCGACCCGCTTTCTCGCCACGACGCTGACGTGGCGAGAAAACGGGTCGATTCAGTAAATAAAACATGATACAGTCGATTTTGCTAATAAAAATTCAAAATGTGGCTACGGTGAAAATTTGTTCTTTTAACAAATATGCCTTTTGAGTATTACCCCACTCTCCTAAGAAGCCCCTATTTCTTGCGAAATTTACTTGTAAAAAGCAAAAAATAAAATGTTATGCATCCAAACCCTTTGAAAAAATTCAAAGTCTTAGAACCATCAAAACCTAAAGATATGTTCACTTACCCCAATTCAAACAACTTTCCAGCTCACACTTATTTTCTTCTTCTTCTTTTGCTCTTTCTTGTCCACATTTCTCTTCCCCACCTTTCATTCGTTTCTTCTTCTCTCACCCAAAATAAATAGAACCATATAAAATTGAATTTCTTCATGTGTCCCAGCGCTCTCATCTACACCACCACTGCCTTCTTCTCGCCACAAACACATTGAACTGAATATTTTTTAGTTGTAGCAAAAAATACAACTAAAAAATAAATTCCTACTAATTTCTATTTTTTCCTAATAATAGTACATTGGCTTATGTTTTATATTCCATTGGTTTGTTCCATTGGATTTTCTGTTTCTTATTTGGATTTTTTTTATCAGAGGACATGCGTTTGGAGAATATATACTACTCTGAGATGAAGGATGTCGATTTCTTTGATTCTGATTGGGAATAATACTGTTTTGTCTCTACTTCTCTTCACATCTATAAATTTACCTTTCTCATGGCTTTCGCGAACTCTTTATTGTATAAATCATTGACATGTAAAAATTAGTTATTGTCTATGTAAATAATTTAAGTTACGCTCTAGTATTTTGGTGAATGTATTATTTGAATATAATTGTATTTGATATTGAAATATAATTAGATTGGGTTGGATATAAACATGATTTGGTGTTGGATATTATATAGCGTGGAACGTAGATTCTGCAAAAAAAAAACTACTGTAGCGGAGCAACCTAGACGGAATTCTGTCTAGGTCGCTACTGTTGCTATAGTAGCATTCTAGACAGAATTCCGTCTAGGTTGCTAACCTAGACGGCTATAGTAGCATTCTAGACAGAATTCCGTCTAGGTTGCTAACCTAGACGGAATTCCGTCTAGGTCGCCAACCTAGACGGATTTCTTACTCCCGTCTAGGTTGATGTCCATCTAGGTTGTTCAACCTAGACGGAATCCCATCTAGGTTGCCCCAACCTAGACGGAATCAGACTAGACGGAATTCCGTCTATCTGTACCAACCTAGACGGGAAATGGAGCAACCTAGAAAAAAAATTTCGTCTAGGTTGCTCGTTTTTCTACTAGTGGGAGAGAGTAGGTTAGAGACAGGAATAAGGTTGAAGAAATGATATATCTATATCTTAATTTAGGTGTGAATTATGATGAATTTCTCCCTAAAAATCGCATTTGTGATCATTATGGAACGGATATGGGTTTTTTTTCCTTTTTTCCCCCTCTCAATCAATATATGCTTTTTGATATACTAAGGCATAGGGGCTACAAAGTTGTTTTGGGGATTTTTTTTTTAGCAACTAAAACACACGACTTAGTGTTGGGGCTAGGGGCCATTTGCTTTTTATGCCTAAAGCTAATTTTCCCTATAATATTGGTACTACAATATGCTATAATATTTTAGAATATAATATATATGTTAATGTAATATCTAAATTAGTACAATATTAATGTTATAATGAAAATTACAATATAATAATTGAGGTTTTTGTTTTATACCCCAAAATTTTGCTGCAACTTATTTTTAAACTCATGGACTTATAAAATGCCTCTTAAACCCCAAAAAATCACTTATTTTTAAACCCAAGTCTTCATAATACGTATAAGTATACATTATATACATATTCAACACTCAATATCCCCATATTACCCTCTCATTCATTCTCTCTTCTACTCCCTGCTCTCTTCCAAATAACTTTTCTCCACCCCATTAATCATTGGTCTCCTCCATAGCTCCCTAACTTACCATTTCAATCTCTTTCCTCCTCCTAATTGAGCTCTATATTCTTCCTCTTGCCACTCCTTCACTTCCTCCATAAAAGGCTTCACCATGGAGCTCCCACGTGGCATCAAGTCCACCGGTTGTCCCTCCACTCCTTGGCCGACAAGCTCAATCAATTCAAGCTCATCCTCGACTACCAACTGCTTCGACAAACTCACTCCTCTCCTCCATCTCGACTTCAGTCATTCAACAAGGTTCTCGCTTAAGGATCAGTCTACCACATTTGCCTGCAATCATGAGATTACTTTTATGTTGGATTGACTTAAGACTTTGGATTTAAGGTTTGGAATGTGAAAATATATTGACAAAGTTTAATGTATATTGTGTGTTTGATGAAACGCTTCAAAAAGATTATTAGTTAGTTTGTAATATTTTGCAAGATTATGCGTATTAAATAGAATTTATTTGATGCATACCACATGTTTGATTAAATGCTTTAAAAAGATATTTGATTGATTTGTATTTTTTGAAAAGCTTATATAGCAAGTCATCCATCACTGGTAGAGTATATGAATGATATAGAACTCATAACAAGCTATTATAATGAACTATACTTTATCTATAACGAGCTACATGTCTGCTATAAAGAGGTATGCAATTTTATAAGGAACTACACTTTTGAAATAAGGTTATTCGCTTTTGCATAAAGTGCTACACATTGTTTAGACATTGTATAAACGAGAGTACAACTGAAAGTTATAAAGGATTAAACAAACAACTATATCCATGGTCATCCATTTTCATTAATCAAGAAATTAATGACTGTAAAGTGCTACACTTTGCTCTAAGAATGACAATAGTATCAACCATTTATTCAAGAAATTGAAAATAAAACTCTGACTAAATCACCACAATGTCGACGTAAGGTATACTCTCAATTTTCCAGTTTTTGAAAAAATATAGCTCTTTATACCAAAGTGTATCACCTTTTTGTGAAAATATAGCTTTTTATTCCAAAGTACATCTCCTTATTGATATAATATAGCTCTTTATAGTCTATTAAAATTTTAAAACTTAGTAAAATAAATCATATCAGTTTTTTTAGCAATATAAACGTGTGATGATGTATACAATGCGTTGTTCGATCGATTACCACAATGTCGACGAGAGGTACACTCTCAATTTTTGAGTTTTTGGAAAAGTGTAGCTCCTTATACTAAAGTGTAGACCTTTTTATGAAAGTATACCTCTTTATGACCTCAGTATAGCTCTTTATTGATAAAGTATAGCTCTTTATGGTCTCTTAATATTCTGAAATTTGGTGAAATAAATCATATCAGTTTTTTTAGTAATGTAAACATGTGATGATGTATACAATGTGAGGTTCGAACGATTATTCATGTAGACGAGAGGTCCACTCTCAATTTTCTAGTTTTTTAAAAAGTATAGCTCTTTATACTAAAGTGCATCACTTTTTTGTGAAAGTATAACTTTTTATTCTAAAATATAGCTCTTTATGACCATAGTATAGCTCTTTATTGATAAAGTATAGCTCTTTATTGTCTTTTAAAATCCTAAAACTTAGTGAAATAAATCATGTCAATTTTTTGAGCTATGTAAACGTGTGATAATGTATACAATGTCACACATTTTCATTGATAAAAAAACTAAAAACTCGATTTATTTTATATATTTTCAGAGACAATAAAGAGATAATTTATCAATAACGAGCTACACTTCTACTATAAAGTCTATACAATTGTATAAGGAGATATGCTTTATAACTAAGATGTTATGCTTTGGCATAAAGTGCTACACTTCGTTCAGACATTGTATAAAAGAGAGTGCAACTGAAAGTTATAAAGAATTGAATAAACAACTATATACATGGTCACCCATTTTCATTGATAAAAAAAGTTACTCACTCAATTTATTTTTTGCATTTTAGAGATAATAAATAGCTATACTTCAGCAATAAAGAGCTATACTTTTGCTATAAAGACCTATACATCGTGTAAAGAGCTACATTTTCCAAATAAGGTGTTACTCTTTTGGCATAAAGTGCTACATTTTGATCAGACACTATATAAATAAGGTGTTGCACTATGTTAGTTATGAGGAATTGTAGTGCTACAATGGCACCCAAGGTACTTAATTATTGCAGTAATACCATCACACTCTTATCATCATAGAAGAACCAAGAATTTATAGAATTGTACAAGCTTCTCCAATGTTACTAGCAAACATGTTGAGCAATGAAAAGAAAAAGGGAAAAAAGAACTAAAACACATAAAATGATAAATGAAGGAAGAAGAAGAACAGATAAGAAATCCTAAAGAATAATCTCAATAATCTCTAATAAGGATCTCTTCCTCCTCCAGCAGCCCAATCATAAGCCTCAGCGATCAACTACACATTATTTATCAATTTCAGCAGCAACCCATGAAACCCATCATTCATGGGCTATCACGACGGTGCTGATGATGACTGACCCATAAGCTCAATAGTATTTGATGTCATATCTGCTACCTCATTCTCCAACGATAGCCTCTTGTAAGCCATATTCCTAAATGACACCGTCATTATCACCACTGGCCTTGCCGTTATCAATAGCCTCACGATGTCACTCTTAAGAACCTACTCTTGCCGATGGCATCTGTTGACATTGGCGGTGGCAGTAAAAATGAACCATAGAAGAATAAAACCTCAAAGTGGCTGTGGAGGGTGACAACGAATATCCTTGCAAGGACTTGGAGAACCTCGGAAGGTAGGGATTTTCGAAAGAAATTGGGGAATGAAGCCAACAGAAGGGTCATTTCCTTTGTTCTGAGATTCGTAGATCTGTTTACAGATTAAATGAAGGGTATTTTAGGAGTTTTGAGAAATACTATCTATAAACACCTTATATTATAAGGGTTGGGTTTAGACATAAGTGGGAGGATGTATCTTGGGTGCATAAATATTTATGAAACCGAATAGGTTAATAAATAAAGAGGGGTATAACTTTGGGCCAAAGGACAAAACCCCCATAATATTAATATTATACGAAACACAAGGTTTGTATTAATCTTAATATAATATTATACAATAATGAAGTATCATCTGCTGAAAATTATATTCTAAAAAATCACACTAATTAGATCATTATATATTATTTTCAGCTATTACATTAAGACCTCATCCGAACTCAAAACACAATAGTAAACTTAATACATCTATCTAAAAGGTGTTTTGGGATAAAATTAGTGTTTTTTTGTTTGAATTTATTTTAGGCCGTAATAAAGAGACCACAGTTTTTGGACATATGATGTTCTTGTTTTGATAAAATTACTATAAATATGGAGGAAGTAATTTAAATAATTAGAAGGTTTTAAGATATCTCCCACAATTTCGAGTTTGATTCCCGCTAATAAAAAAACGTTTATATAATGAGAGGGGCCCAAAACGAGCCCATTAAATATTGTGGCCTAGAACCTGTTCATTTCCAACCAAGTAAAATTCTGTTAAGGGTTATTATTATATTAGCCCTCCAAATCTTTTATATTGTATATTAGCCTCTCAAATTTTTGAAATTAATCTTAGGCCCTATTAAATCTTCAATATTTCAATGTTAGCCCCCAAATCTTTAAATTATTCTCAGGTCCTCCAAATCCTATTAATATATTGAAATAAGCTCTTCTAGTTAAAATTTGGTCAAAATGGAGGTAACTTATGTTTTAATTTAACTTTGTCAGTGACTTGTCAGCTATACTCCTCTTGCACAAACTCAAATACATTAATCACTTTAATTTATACCTGTTAAATTCCTCAAATCTGTTTAATAAAAGCCTAACTCAAACTTAGTTTTCACTTCATCTTCTCTATCGTCCTCTTCAACATATTCCTCAACAGGAATCTATCCAGTACAAATTTAGGAGTAGAGTTGAAGAGAGTCGCTAGGAAAGACGTTAGAGAAGATAAAATGGGTTTGGATTAGAGTTTCATTAAATAAATTTGGAGAGCTTAACGGGTATAAGTTACAGTGCTTAATAGTAGGGGTGGGCGAAAAACGAAAAAAACCGGTTCAACAGAAAAAACCGCCCGAAAAAACGGACCGGTTAACCGAACCGAATTAAATGGATGAGAAGAAGTTTCTAAACCGCCCGAACCGAATTAAATCGGTTCGGATCCGGTTTGAACCCCTGTACCGCCCAAAAAAAAACCGACCCGAATTCTGTTGGGCGGTTTAGAGACTAAACTTAAACCTCAAAACTTTTCCTGTTATCATCCAATAGATTCAAACGGCGCAAGGAGCAGTTTCAAGCAATGAGTACAGCAATATCACAGAAAAATATCCTTGAAAACTAAGTAAAGATTCAAATCAATCCAGAAAATTTGTTATGCACATGATGCACTTACAAAAGATGCATATGCTACATTATATGAACAATATCATATAAAACATCACTCCCCCGTGTAATTAAATAAACTTAAACTTTAGTTAAAAAATTTCGCAGAAAAGATCTTGAGAATTACATAAGATTCAAATCAATCACAAAATGTGTTATGTACATGATACTTACAAGAGATAAGCATGCTGTATTATATGAACAACATATTTAAAACATCAGTTCTCTGCGTAATTATATCAACTCAAAACTTTATTCTAAAGATGATAACCAGTCTAATAAAGCTTTGTTGGCGAGCTCAGGAACCTCATCATGAGGACAATGCCCAGCTTGCAAATTCACAACAGAAGTCTTTGGATAGAACTCTTTGCAAATTCAAAAACGAAACCGAACCGAATCGAATTTCGGTTGGGCCGAATATTCAAATGAAGGGGAAAAAATCTGGATCTGGATGAGAGTTTTGAGAATCCAAAAAATTCGGATTAGATGCAGATTGGGCATAAAATCGAACCGAACCGAATATGCCCAGCCCTACTTAATAGGTTTGAGTTTGCATAAGAGGGTCATGTATAACTGGCAAATCACCGAAAAAATTATAGTAAACAAAAAATTCTCTCATTTCAACGAGATTTTAACTAGGGGGCTTATTTCAACATACTAATTGGAAATGGGGGAGCCTTTGCAGTCCCATTCCAACCCGAGGCGGAGAAGTCGCTCCCAGCAATGCAGCCTGCATCAGTTTTTCGGCCATCATTTTCTCCCTTCAACCAGCAAATCACCGTCTCCGCCACTCTCCACAGAAAACAAAACCCAAATCGTCGTCATCATCATCATCATCATCAACAGCAGTCTCCTCCCAAATCCAACCTCCATCAACAAATGACCGCCAAAGTCGAAGGCCCATCACCCCTCAGAGGCTCCGACGTCCTCATCGCCCTCCAGAGAGCAGATACGCTCAAGAAGAAGAAGAAGAAACAGCAGCAGAGGAAGCTAAAGACTGCGAGGGGGAAAGAGGGAGGTGAAAGTGAGAGTGAAGAATTTGATTATGACAATGTGAGACCCATAATCGTTCGTAGTGATTGGAAGGAGAGGATTGATGAGTTGGAGACCCGAGTTCAAGAATTGAAGTCCCAGTATCACTATTGAGTTTGAGAAAAATGATTGTATGGAAGGTGTTTGATGAAATGCTTATATGGGTTTCGTCGCTATTGTTAGTTAAATTACATATCATCTCAATTCTCTTCATGGCTTCTTCTTGAATAATTAACAGCTAAATAGGAGGTGTCCAGCTCCTCTTTCAGTGTTTCAGTTCGATGGATGCTCAGGATTCACGTCATGTTTTTTGAAGATAACATTTTGATGAATCATTGATTTTGATTTGTGTGCTTCATTATGGTAACTGGAGGTTTCATTTCCTTTGTGTCGACTCTGCACCAAAGGGAAGAACTAAGAACATGATCGGATGATTGTTGTTTTGTTCCGGAAGTTTCAATCCTGATTGAGCTAAATTTGCAGAGAGTAATTAGTCTGGGTTGCCAATATTCTCGATGTTCTTGTTGGAGATAGCATGAGGATGCTAGATCAGTTATTCTTGTCAAGAGTCACTCATTTTCACTTCGCGTTTACTGTCTCATACATGAGTCGAGGGCAAGTGGGCAAGATGTTCTATGTTGGAGCAGATGTAAGATGAATTGAGCTCGAGAGATCTTCAACGGCTTAAAAGCCTCTGTCTGTGGAGAAAATCTCGAGATATACAGCATATGACGTTCACATGTATCTTGCTAGTTGGTGGTCCCTAATTCTTATCAGAAACAAAGAGAAGTATGTGGACACATTTTAGTGAACTTGGGGACGAGCAATTCTAACAGTAAGTGCACTATGTTAGTAGTTTTCCAACCAGTCATCAGATTGATAATGAAGGATGGAGAAGCTCCTACCACTTGTGCGATAACACGCTAAGTTGATCCCCACACATTGTCTTTTGGTTGCAGCAATCCTTCTAGATTCTGACGATGGCTGGTCAGAGCTCATTTTCTGTGTCCCCTCCTTGGCCTCATATCTTTCTGAATTTAGCTTGTCCTTGACTTCTCCTTTTTCTTTGGTAGGAATCCTCTCTCCAGACAAATCTACAGAAATGCAAACAAGTTAACAATTTTCTAATCAGTTCAAGGATTTGCATGTAAGTCTGACATTACAATAGAAAACAAGAGATGGAGCTCTTGACTGTGCCCAACTGTAGTTTTTCACCTCGACAACCATTAAGCTTTAGACAGCGAAACTGCTTTTCTATTAAGTGTGCTGGAATCTCTGGTCCTTCAGGAGTTCCGGCTCCAATGGGTCAGAAGACAGAGTACAAAGACGGGATCTTTGAAAAGGTGTTCATGGGTCTCTTTGCTCGTAAAATGGAGAAGTTTGCTTCGTCTGGAGGGAAAAAGAGCGATAGTAAAAATTTGTGGGATTGGGACTACGAGAGCTTCGTTGATGTTTCTAAAAGGGTGATGGTTGGAAGATCGAGAAGTCAACAGCAGGAAGTTGTTCGAGAGGTCCTTCTCTCTATGCTTCCTCCTGGTGCCCCTGCTCAGGTGAATTTCTTCTCAAGTCAGAGACTATCAAAAGGCTAAATTACAAAAATAGTTTCCATTATCCATTTGGTTTTTTTTTCTTTTTTTGATGTGTTGCCCTTAAATCTTTCATATTTTGAAACTAGTCCCTCAAATGATTGAAATTGCTATTTGGTCTTGGAATTCTTATTTTATTTTGAAATTAGTCCCTCAGAATCATTGAAATTTCTATTAGGTCCCGCAATTCTTAAGTTATTTTGAAACTCAGTCCCTCCAATCAAGAGTTGAAGTAGCAAGTGGAGGGATTAATTTCAAACAACTTTTGAGATTTTGGGGACCTTATGGCACTTTCAATGCTTAAGGGACTAATTACAAAATGACTTAAGAATTTGGGACCTGATTAGTGTTTCAATTATTTGAGGGACTAATTCAAAATATGAAATATTTAATGGATTAATATCAAAAAAGAAAAAAAAAACTTCCCATTTACTTTCAAATACTACATGTATTGATAATCACTTTAAAAATGTGATTCCATTAAGTTCCTAATGGCTAGGAGCATAAAGGGTTTATGTTTATTATGTAATACAAGATACTTATCTGACAGCTGGGTGTAAATTGGAGCAAATTTTCTGTGTTTTATACTTTACTGGGTAAGGCTGAAGAAAATATTATTTTGGCAGTTGCGATATATAGAAGGAAGTTGCTTCAAAAATGGATTTTTTTGTGTGAATGCAGTTCAGGAAGCTGTTTCCTCCGACTAAGTGGGCTGCTGAGTTCAATGCTGCACTAACAGTACCCTTCTTCAATTGGTTAGTTGGACCCTCGGAGGTATTTGACATCTTACATAGTCTTCTTGATGTTTTTCCCCTTGGATTTGGTATGGAATTGCATACAAAATGTGATAATAATCTTCTTACATGTGAATCCTATTATGAAAATAAAATATGGTTTCAACAACCAATACTCTGGCCATATGTTAACCAAGCATCTTGTACATGTTCTATATCGAACATGTATCAAATGTGTATGTGGCATATCTAGTTCAAGTTGATGGGGTTGCATACTTTGTTATTTTATTTCCTAGCTATCACCACTCATCCATCTTTTACCTTATCTCTGCAATGCACATTTTCTTAGACATTGTTTTAATTTGCTACATTCCAATCCATGAAGTATGGTCTTGAAGCTTTTTTAGAAGGTTCTCTTGTATTTTATAGGTAGTTTATAATTCATAAAACTGCAAAAATCACTTTAAGCATCCTTTTGACCATATTATTTTCCTTGATCTTATCATTATAGTAAAAGATTGATCCTATAGAGGAAAAATGATTACTCCGAGTTATTTATTAATCATCAATCTGTACCATATGCTTGTTAATTCTTAGTTTCGCAAAAATGAGAATTCATAGTCTTTAAATTTTAAGGCTTATATCCACCTTCCTACTTTGGAAATGCCATTTTCCTGCTAATATTATATCACTAGCAAATAGCACAATCAACACTCCTAATGAGTCTACTAAGTTCACCCCCTATTGATGCAAAGAGACAAAGACTTAATGCCAGTCCTTATTCGATTTTCATGAAGGCATATTATAGATAATTCAAGGCCTAGTTCTCTTAATGCTAGTCCATTTCACACCTTTTGGTCGTACTTTACCACCACAATAGCTTATAGTTCATATGCTGATTATATGCGCTACCAGATACCCTATACTTTTCGAAGTATCAAATTTTTACTGTGCTTGGATCTAGCATTTTCAATTGCATAGTATGAATGGAAACTCGATATGCATTTCAGTTGTCATCTTTTTTGTTAACTAGAAAAGGTTCTAGTTATGTTAGTGCTTATGTTGTCTTCATGGTCACTGATCATTGAGCATTATCAGGTTGTGGAAGTGGAAGTAAATGGGGAGACACAGAGAAGTGGAGTGCATATTAAGAAGTGCAGGTAGAACACTTTGTCAAGTATGATTTTCTATGTTAATAGATTCTTTTGCTTTAATGAGAAATAACCAATGCTTCTTCACATTGACTTAAGCTCTTACAGACTTTAATTTCTTCACTGAATCCCTACAGATATTTGGAGAACAGTGGATGCGTAGGGATGTGCGTGAACATGTGCAAGATTCCAACGCAAGACTTTTTCACCAATGAATTTGGACTTCCCTTGACCATGAACCCAAGTATGTAACCCTATCTAGTATCTTCTTGCTTGGCTTCTTGATTTGATTGGCCTCTACTACTGACAATGAGCACAGAGATGTTATTTTATGATGATTCAGATTGTATGGATTCACAATTTATCGGATATAGGGATATCACCTGCTGATTGCTGAACCTATACTTGACCAGTTGCCTATAGAAAAGAGTTGATTGCGGACAGAAACCCTGTGGTATTGTTGTTTTGAACCTACTACCCCTCTAGTTTAATTTTTGACTCGAAAGAGAAAATTGTGTGTGTTTTTTTTTTCTTTTGACTAATAGACCCCTGATGATAGAAGAGTCAAAAAAGTTCATTCAGGGATCCCTTTGCAAACATAAAATTAGAGGGGTTAAGTTCAAAGCAGCAATATGACAAGGGCCTATCTACAATTGACCCTAAAAATCATAACTAATTCATACAGTTGTAAGTTATATTATGCTCATAGCGTGTAAACAAGGTTTCAGTTTAGTAGTTAATTGCCTAGGTGCAGAATCTGCTTCTAGTATCTAAGTCTAATAGTTGGACTAGCACAAAAATATCCATAGCAATTATATCATCTAAATGCCAGATATGAACAGAATGGACATAAATATTAAATGGGAATTCTATCTCTGGCCATTCACGTTGTTTGCCGTACCATATCATCAGATTCATCCTGATATATGTCAACAAGCTTTATTGTTTTCCATATACTTACATCTTTGATCCCCTAAGCAATGCCGTTTCATTTACTCTATGTTTGTATTCATGCAGATTTTGAAGATATGAGTTGTGAAATGATATATGGCCAAGTGCCGCCTCCTTTTGAAGAGGATCCTGTCTCTAAACAGCCTTGTTATGCCAACCTCTGTAAGCTCAAGAATCCAACTTAATTTTAAACCCTTGTTTTTATCAAAGCCATAACCTTTACTCAACCTAGGAGCACCCACAAACCAATCTGAGCCCCACTCAGGGGCGGCCTATATTACATAACTGATACAACAACAAAGCCTTTTTTTTGTCATCTTCATGGGTCCCCTTTCAGTTCTATTACTGGTCAGAATAAAATCCTCTGTGTATTTTGTTTCATTTTTTTGGGGTTATTTGCATGTATACCCCTTAAATCATGGGTACTTGCGAAAATACACATCAAATCTTAGCATTTGCAAAACTACCCGTCAATTCATCAACTTTGTGAAAAAATATCCTAAAATCAACAAATCATCAACTTGGTGCTAAAAATTTGACTATTTTGTTGATAATTTGTACATTGTGATTTACAAATTAGCTTATCAAAGTTGATGATTAATTGCTTTGAGGTTAATTTTTTTGAAAATTGTTGATTTGAGGGGTAGTTTTGCAAATACTGAGATTTGGAGGATATTTTTGCAAATACCCATGATTCAAGGGGTATTTTTTCTCATTCAGAGCTAAATCAGAAGTCCGCCTACAGAGTGTGTATGTTAATTGACACCCATGAAATGTACATGTACGTGATAAGAGAAACCTTTACAATATAGATATAGCCCTCGGTTTTGGAAATGAATTCGCAGAAAATATATACGTATGCATTCACAGGCTTAACTTGAACCTTATGGAGATTTATATGTAGCATATCACATCTAGAGGGATATGTAAATCAAGATTTCAACTATTAGCCAGACATTTCCGGATATTAAGTGTGTTGATACCATCTAACCTTAAGCAGCTAATACCACTGATATTGGTTAACATTAACCAGTACATGAAAAGACGCAAGGTTTGAAATACTGAACGGTTATCGATCGTGTTACACTGTGGGGCAGCAAAGAAAATCAATAGAGAGAGAGAGCTTGTGAAGTTGTGATTAAGCAGATTTATTCCATTTACTAATCCTTACGACCCAAAACTTGATGAAGCCATCAGAAAGCCTAATATTAATACTAATAGAAGCAAATCGAGACTTAGATAGTGTTTGGGCGAGCTTATTTTTTAACTTAAAGTAGCTTATAAGCTAGTTTTTCCGTATCTCCATATTTGGTAACACCTATGTAAGCTAGCTTTTAAGCTCATTAAAAAAAGTTGGTGTTTCCCAACTTTTGAAAAACTACCTTATAAGCTCATCTAAATAAGCTACATTTGACCAAACAAATTACAATTTTATCCAAACAATCATATAAAATATTTATCATAATAGTCATAAGCCACTAAAGCCAAGTTTAGCTTATAAGCTCCAAAAAATAAGCCCCTCCCAAACACCCTCTTAGACCATTATCAGGATTTCAACTTCAATATACATCTCTCAGTTCAATTATAGTGTGGTCATTCTGGATGGAAAAGAAAAAGAGGTGAATAGGCAGCAAATGCAACATTGACTGTATGTAGTAGATGTTATGGAAAAAAACATTAGTTTCTGGGGCATTTCACATGATTCCCTTATGCTCCTGATCACCTATCCTAGAAAAAATTTAGATATTGTTTTCGGTGTAAATAGAGAAAAACGAACGTGAAAATTACAAACAGCCACGTATTGATAAAATTGCAGGTTTATCACATATTTTATTGCCCCAATCTATGTTTATTTTGCTCCCCTTTTTGCCTAGGTTCTCCTTCAACTATAAATCCTTCACTCCTAATTGCCCATGCCATTGGCCTTTCTATCCAGCAATTGCCTCTCATATGCCTGACATGCTATTTTCAGATGAACGCTACTATGCTTAACTTTATTTGCACTCTTTAACTTTTGGATATGCTCTGTATAGAAGTAGAAGACCCTTTTTAAAAAAATCAATCCCATCTCGTCACCCTGATTTGTATTTCTATCTTTGATACTTGTCTTCTTTATTAGCGATAAATCACAGCACATGTTTTTCCTAGAAAAGAAATTCTTGAACATGTTTCTTGAATTCCTTAGTTTTAAACATAAAGTTAAAAATTGATAGGGCTAACGTATATCAGTATTTTGCATCTGAACTCAATAAAACTTCGAATTGCAGGTTCTATGGCCAACACAAACTCCACTATTTGTCATAAACTTAAAAACTAAGAAGGCCTCTTGCTGCATTGAAGAACATTGAAGGAACAGTCAAAAGTTTGTCATGATGCATCCTCAGGTTTGAAAATATATTTGTCGATCTCTCTCATTTGAAATATATTTCTCTTTTTCACTTCTCCTATATATCCTTTAGTTAATATTTGATTTTTTGGCTATCTCAAGAATAGTGTTTGTTTTGTTGAAGAAACTGATATTGTATTTAGTATTCTTATTAACAATAAGATAGACGATTTAACATATCCTCTTATTTTTTGTGTAGTCAGGTGAATGTGAATTTTTTTCCACCCTAGGAGCTGATGGGCATGAAGAAAGCGTGAAGAAAATTAGCTTTGAGTTGAAGCTAAAGATTTTTTTATAAGTTTTTCGCAAAAGTAAACATGTATATTCACTATAATTTGCTATACTGGAGGAATCCAACTCAAAAGTTGGAGATATGTGACAATATTACGCCGTCAGAAATAAATAAATACTTGAAGGTAGTTCGTTGTACAAGCTCTTTCATGGTCCTTGTGTTATCTGTGGGTGCACAACATCAGGGTTGTTTCTTCAATAAGTCAGTGGTATCCAAGTAATCTTCAAGTATGAAGAAAGAGGAATACATTAAGCAATGTAGTTATGTTTTAATTGCTAAGAAAAAAAAATAACCATGTTTCTGATGAAAAAGGATTTAGGTACTCCCCACTATCAAAAAGATTGGTACGGAGACCTAAATAACGATTTGGGTCCTCAAAGGTAGTATGAAGACCACCACCTTTTTCAGTACTAAATCGCCTATTTGTGATTTGTTTTTGTGTACAAATGAGGACTGAATGCAATTTATATGAGTATAATAAGCGCTAGATTTAGAACGAATCACAAGCATTCACAAAATAATTAACGCTCGTGGTAAAATGTAATGATCTCCCAAGGAAAGGATCCAAATCCAATGAAAAATATGTTCTGATCTGCAATAGGAACATAATAGTAATTTATCTTTGTACTACTGTAAGGGGATTGGAATTCAACCGCACATATATACCTATTCACTGATTATAACACCGTGGAAGATGAGGCATACGCAAAAAAAGATCCATCTTTGCTGCCAAGAATCACAAGTTAATAGTTCCAAGACAAGAGCATCACAAAATATCTCAGTAGTAACATACTACTATCCAATTGAAGATAATAAACAACAAACACGGACAGTAACATACAGTCGGATCTTTCAAGATATAATGTCATATACTGGTTGAAAGTTTCAGCATGAAGCAGCCGTTGACAATTGTCACGCCTGTATTAATAAGTTACTATATAACATGTGACAAATGCCTTTAGATCCATTGTTGCTGGAGATCCAGATATCATCGAATGGAAGAAACAAGGCCAAGATGAAAACAACAGCTACCGCAAAACCTTTGTCCTCGTAACAAAACAACAACAGCAAGGAATTATCAAAGACTAGTAAGGGTTGTATCGGCGTCCACCACGGGCTCTATCACTACTTCGACCCCCACTATCACGGTCACTTCTTCGTGAAGGAGGCGGTGGTGGTGGAGCTTGTGCACCAGGCTGCTGTCTGCAAAAATTGCAAAAAGAAATATAAAATTAAGCAAATTAATTTTTATATGAATTAACCAAAAGAAGGCACGGGTTAATAAATGTAGATAGCCATCTGTATTAAGATGGTCTAGCTGCTTATACCCTATGAATCTCAAACGACGCTACTTTTGTGTCCCCAAAACTTCGGGGCGTCTCTCACAAACTTTTCTCACTGAACCTCCAAAACTTTGGGTATTTCAAATAACCCCCTAAACTTTTAACTTTATCAACATACTCCCTCTAATAGTGTTACTATACATTCTCAATTTACCCAAATACCCTCAACAGGAATTTGGGTTAAAACTAATGGTGTTATTCGTGGTTAAAGTTTTGGGGGTTTAAAGGAATAAACAAAGTTCACTGGGGGAGGGTTTTGCGAAATTTACCCATAATTTAATTTTCATGTGACATCTCTACCTAACTTGGAAAATAATGTCGTGTGGAGTCTAGGAGTTACAAGTGCTAATAAAACAGTTTAGAGGATTTAAGGACACCCTCATAATATAAGAGCACATAGTACTGCAGCTGCATCTGGAATTAACGAAAAATTTGAAGTTATGGAGCTTACAGAACATAACCAATGCGACCATCGGGTAGAACCATCGGCACCATTCTCATCCCTGATGGCATCGGCCCTCTACCATATATGACAGGCTGCAGAATTTCTCAACAACCAAACTTTTAGTGATGTAGGTATGTGCAGTAATAAAAACTAAAAGATTATCATGGATGGAAAACTAGTTTTATGCAAAAAGAGGCAAGAGATAACCTGGCCATGTCCTGATGAGCCATATCCACCACTATAAGCGCCATATGGGTCTCCACCATAACCATAAGAAGGGTATTGAGGGTAATTTGGAAATTGTCCAGATTTGTATGAATTGGAGGCGTGATCAGACTTTTTGTCGGTCTGAGGTTTAGCAAGAACAACCTCAATTATTTGACCTGACAAAAAGACATGGAACCACTGTCATCTCCAATACACAAGAAAAACATAACATAGCAAGAAAATGGTACAGCAGATGTGAAATATTACACAAGTTCTAAACAAAGACGACATCTTTGAAGTTTATGTTCCTATTTGAACTTATTACTATTGTTGTTCTTAACTAAGGCATTTCTGCAGAATTACACACATTATGGATTTACCATGCAGTAAATCAAATTACCCTCTTTATCATTTGAGAAATTTAAAAGAAAACATGGTTAACTTGTATAATTAATCAGAACAAGAGCAGCCATAAGACTATATATAAGATTTCAGTAAATTTGTCCATAAGTTAATAATATTGTCATAATAAACAACCACCATATGCTTGTGAAAGATAATAGAAGATCTTTAATTACTTTGCAAACTAATCAGTTGTTCAGATCAGCAATGCAAAAGCATAAGAACATTACCATCAATTTCATACTTTTCAGATGCTTTCACTGCCTTCAAAGCGCTAGATCTCTCTGCAAAATGAATGAACCCAAAGTCTCGCTTACTTTGCCCAGTTTTAGATGGTGGCAGAACAACTTTGGTGACTTCTCCATGCTTCTCAAAAAGTACTTTTAATTTTTCTGATGTAACTCCTTCTGGTAAGTTCTTCACATAGATTGCCTTCACCTGTGAATCCACAAAGGTAACATTAAAATAAAAAAAGACCGAAAGATACTCCATATGACTACCAACTCTTGCAGCATTCAAAGGGTAACAATAGTGGAAAGGGCCTCAAATAATACAGGAAACACAATATACAAGCTCTAAAATTGTAGTTTCAATCCAATGTTCCCAGAGTTACAGTAACCTCAAACAACAAATATAGATCAGGCTGTATTTCACTAGAGAGGTCTTGCAGTAAACAAAGCTAATTAATGATGCTGCAGAAAAGGTAAAGAGCCAAAGCCATTGAAAGAACACCTTGACAACAACCTCCAATAACAATATTAAAATGTAATGAGACCAAATTCGTACAAATAAAATTACATACTAGCAGTCTAACTACAATTAGTGGGATTTTGTCCCCTATCCAAAAGTATCTCAGCGAAGGAAGAAGCTGCAAAGCATATATGTCAACACACTCTTAATCAGATGATTCCTAGTTATGCTAAAGTCAGAAAAGGGACGGCCATATGAAAGGCAAACTACCTAAGAAGCACAGGGATAAACATGACACGATATAATCTATGGACAAGCAACACATTCCGCAAACAGTTATAAAATGTCAATGACAGAGCAAGAAAATGTCACGTTCATACCATACATTTCCAAATGTGTGCTCGTTGTTTCAAATTTCAACATAATAGAGCTACTGTCAAGTAAAAGCGTAAAACAAAAGAACCAACAACCAAAGAGGTCATGTAATCAGAAAATGTTGTTTGTGCCATGTGAATGACTTAATGATAAGTTGCACAACTGAAATACAACCATTATATCAAAGATCTAGCACATTAACCATGTAGCTTTAGCAAGATAAAAACAAGGGTAAGTTTATCAAAACTGGCAAGAAAGAGGGGACAAACGGTGAGTAAGCAATATTACTAATTTGAGCCGTCTAAGTTCCAAAGCCATTAAAAAATCAGATTTAATGGACTATTCTCCAAACTGAGTAGACCTTCGTGCTTCACTATATCTGCTGCTCCATGCCTCCATATGGTCAGGTTTTACCAGGTACTAATTGAAAAATTTTACACTAGGATCCATTTATAGAGATAGTGTAGGGTAAAGAGTGCAGTTAAGAACAGGACTCCATGATAGACAAGTTATACTACCAACGGCTACCTACAACTGAAACCATTATGCCAGACTAAGTATTAAAATGTACATACAAGAGGTATCATCCTCTGTTGAGTAGAACTATGATAAACAAGAGATAAGTGATGTGACACACCGTGATAAAAACCATCTGGCAATAAGATACAGCAGAATAAAGATATGCAAGAAATTTGGATTCATAAGTTACATAAATCAAAATTATAAAGTAAAAACAAATGGACGAGTAAAACAGCATTGTCAGGCTATGATGCACGGATACGGATACGGGACACGGATACGACACGGACACGGATACGGGATACGGCAAAATCCAAAAAAATAGGATACGGGGATACGGCAGTGATTTTTTTTTAAAATTATTATTATAGATAGAAAAATTTAGTCAATTAAAGTATTAAACTTGTACGTTAATTTTCATTCAAGCTTGCAAACTATTCAAACTTTCATACTAGTATACTGCATCACTAACAACTATATTGCTAAATTTTATTTTCTTCTTTACAGGTTACAAATGGCGAATCAAGTTTTAAGTTTCAACTTTCAAGTCAACTAGTAGCACTACGCATAGCTCAAATAGCAAGAATCAATACTCGCACTCTCGCAATCTCGCACATGAAAACAAATAGTAGCACATTTTCAACAATTATGACCGATATGTATTAATAAGAAACAAGTAATTAGTTCTGCAAAAAACAGTTAACACTTAACAGTGATAATAATAATAAAAACCAGTAGTTAACAGTTAAGATAAATCTCTCCTTAAATCTCACTTTGTAAAATAGTTACATTTCAACAGTTAAACAAATCTCTCCTTAAATCTCTCCTATTATTAATCAAAATAGTCCACAAACCAAACTTTAATAATTACCTATTATTAATTAAAAATCAGTTTACTGACTTACTATCTCAAATAATTAACAGTTAAACATTCAAAAACATTGCTTTATAGTTAAATAAGAAACCATTAACAGTTAACAGTAAATGGCTTAATAGTTATAGTGGAAATCGGGTATGTACCCAATAACCCAATAACCCTAGCCACCGCTTCTTTTTGCTTCTTTTTTAGCTTCCGTCAGGCGCTGCAGGCGTGTCTGAGCCGTGTCCAACTCCCTGTTGACCGTGTCTGGCCAACTTTGACCGTTGACCCGTGTCGGACACGGATTGACCGTGTCCGACACGTGTCGTGCACGTATCATGCGCGAATCGTGTCTGATTCGTGTCAGACACGGATTCGTACGTGTCCGACACGTGTCGTGCACGTATCATGCGCGAATCGTGTCTGATTCGTGTCAGACACGGATTCGTGGCCTCTTGGGGAGTATCCGTGCTTCATAGTTGTCAGGTATATCAAACTAGATCCAAGTTATATAAATATACACTTATGCTTGTTCCAATACTGGAACTGAACTGGGACTGGGGCTTTGACTTGAACCGGTACTTTTTTATGCACTTGCCTCTTCCAGCTCTGGAACTTTCTATTTGCTTAATGCGTCACTGAACTTGACCAGGTACCACCATGAAGTAGAACAGGAAGTGGCACTGAGACTGTCACAGGATGACGGATTGATACTAAAACTGGGGCTGCCCTATATAGTCAGGCTATCGGAAAGGAAAGAATTCGCAACGGCCACAAGTGATACGGTAAACGCTTGATGATCTGCCCCCGAAGCGTCATAACCCTTTCACTTGGCAATTGATATAAATGGGACTAAATCAATTGAATTTAAACACCATTCATGGATTAGATGTTTACCTTCTAGACTCAAATATATCTTCAATATGCCTAGGAAATCTATAGATCTTAAGATAAATCAAAACGCAGTGACATGGATCTACCGCGTATCAATTGTATCAAAAGTGTGTGCCTACTAGTACAAAATATCTGTACGTCTCCTCTATTAAAGTATTCCTTCTTCATAGCAGTGAGATAAAAATATACATGTACACATGAAGGCATATAGATCAGTATTTTTGTTCCGTTGAAAATGATACCAACCAACCATTTTGGTCATTAGTTGGCTGTCCTAGGAACTGGATACTGAATACTGAACCAAGTATCAACAGCATTCAGTGCACAAGCATGAAGACCATATTCTATGTTGCATAGATACGTGTACGGGTACGGGTACGGGACACGGCAAATTTGTAAAAAGTAAGGTACGGGGACACAGTTGTATATATACAAAATAATTCACTTTAGATCAATATTGAATTAAATTCCTATTACATTTTCATATTTTTTGTTATGTAAAGTGGAGATTATAAATAAGAAACTAAATATAGCTCAATTAACTCGAAATAAGTATCTATTTCAAATTCCAATGGCTGAAATGACTATATTCTTTACTATCACTAATGGATGAATAATGAAATAGAGCAAATGTTTAAATTGAAAATAATCCGAGAGAGTAACAAACAACTAATCCCTGGTCAATCCCAATCTTATTATATCCTCACACTTATTTACTCTTAAATCCACACCCGATCAATCCTCTACTTAGAGCACACCTGAACTAAAACCGGAAGCCAAATATCAACCGATAAACCTTGCGGTGTTATAGTTGTCCAAAAGAACAAAAGAAAAAAAGAAGCGGGCCCCACTTTGAAATTCAATCACCAGCTGTGTTATAGTTGTTTCCTCCCTCTCTCTCTATTTCTCATTCTCCTCAGTCCTCCCTCATCCCTAAACAGTAAACCCCCATCTTCTCTCTCCCTCTCGTCATCGAGGCGCTGAAATTGCTTCGTCGAGGCTCTGATTTCGTCGTCGAGGAGCAGGATTCGTCGTCGAGGAATGTGATCGTCGCTTTAGTCGATGGGTTCGAAGGTGGTAAAGGCAGAATCGCTTCAGAGGATAAGTTATTTCAAGTGGGCTTGGGTTATTGGGCTCAAATAGCGCCCGATTCGTCCTCCGTTTCAAAATTTCAAGTGCGTTTTTTCTCTCCCCTCACGAGTGAATTTTTTGTCGTGTCCCCTCAAATCGCTTCAGTCGGTGAATTTTTTTTCTCCCCTCACGAGTGAATTTTTTTCTCCCCAATACGTACCCGACACGGGTACGGGACCAAGATTGACGTGTCGGGGTAACATAGACTCATATTATAATGGAATGATAGGTTCAAGAATCAAGATAGTACAAAAATTCCTATAGCAAATGCAACTGCAACAATTAAGCCATTCTAATCATGCTATTATTTCCTCAAAGTTCAAAATACCAGCAATTACAATTTGTAGTCATGTGCCTATATGTTGCAACCTATGCATTAATTGTTTTAAAAGGCGGTCCTTGCTTTTTTAGGGTGCCTAAGCAGGTGCAAGCCACATAAGCATGCCAAAAAAAACATGTTATGACCCACTTAAGTACAACAACGGATGAAGATAGCAAGTTGGATTCCAAATTCTAAATTCAATTAACTAGAAAAAAACTAGGATTTTGATTTAGCAAAACCCTTTCCTTTTCTCTGTCTCTCGAGTCTCGGCTCTCTCCTTTGTCAAACTATAGCTAGAGGTGATGCCCCTAAATCCCAATCATTGCAGGAATTGCCACCAACCATTGTTGAGACTTCCAAAAAGAAAGGATTTTTTTATTTATTTTATCATGATTTTAAAGACAAATTACAATAATATGTACAGATTTATCTTGATCAAGATCGGTTATTGGAAATATATCGGATTAGCCAAAATTCATATCGGATCCCAGTTATCGGGTGAAAAAATCTCGGATGATAAGCCTATATAATGTAATATACATCCATAAATATAATCTAAGTACACTTAAATGAGATATAAACATACTAAAATATAAATAACACATGTTTAGGATAATATTTAGGATAACTAACCAAATGTTTTTGCTTGGTGGATGCGGAATAGAATAGGATAGTACTATTTTTATTTAGAAGATGCGGGTCGGGTGTGGGGGAAAAAAGGATTTTTGTCTCCAAACGAGAATCACTTCACTTAGAATGTAAATTGTAGAAAATCAGACGATTTTTAGCCAATGAGAAATCATCTATTTTATCGAATTTACACCGATATATCGAGAAAAATCGGCTAAAAATGATATGCGATAAATTTTTGCACTGATCATATCAATCATGGTCCAAACCCAATATATCAACGTTAAATTGATAATATCGGCTAATTTTTAAACACTAATATTGACATTCATAATCATCTTCCTCTTTCTCTTTCTTTCTTCTTTCAATCTTCATCAGTTCATTGTCCTTTGTCTCTTCTTCTCTTAATTTATTTTTGTATGTTTTCTCAAATTCTAAAAGAGATTTTATATTTAGTAGAGATTTTTTAAAAAATAGAATGCCAAAATAGGCAGCACTTAGCCATATTCCAAGGAGCCTAAGCATTAAGCTTAGATCTGGCGCCCAAAAGTACCCAATGCTTTCTAAGACATTGTGTAGTATACGGACATAACCACAACCTCCATAAAAAGAAAAACAAATATAGCACCTCACAATCACCCTAATAGTTTCACGTGTCCTGAATGAAAAGAGCAAGACTTTTTCTCTCAAGCCTGATTGTTTAATTAAGGAGGTTGAACATTTTTTGCTTTCATCGCATAGCTTTTGCAATCTTTTCAAGCGACATCAAACTATAGCTTTTTGTCCATCCCTCATCCTGATTCTAAGGGGACCATAGCTTGAGAGATAGCCATCATGTTGCATGAAAGTCATCCTAAACAATATAAAGCATCACAATGTCCAGAAGATGGCA
The DNA here is from genome assembly GCF_001876935.1 of Asparagus officinalis. Classification (NCBI taxonomy): domain Eukaryota; kingdom Viridiplantae; phylum Streptophyta; class Magnoliopsida; order Asparagales; family Asparagaceae; genus Asparagus; species Asparagus officinalis. The sequence goes on from NC_033794.1 coordinate 28,849,269, forward strand.
TCTCCCTTTAGATAATATTGGGAATATGTCAAAATTGTTCATACTTGAGATTCGTACTTGAGAAAAACTAAGCAAGGTTACAGAAAGCGTTAGGCGGCCTAAACATCAAAAATGACACCTAGAGATTGGGTAGATCCTAGATGGTTTTTCCAAATTTTTATTTTTTAATACAAATAATTAATAATAAACGCATAAAATTCATAGAAAATTGTAAAAAATAAATAACAGACGTACAATCCTACATATATAGACTAAATTGTAAATACAGAGAACACCAACACTATATGTTAATGTCAATGACGCATAATATCCCAACTTCGAAAGCCTAATGCTCAAAATATCAACAAAAGCAAAAAAAAACTATAAATAAAAAATTAAAATCGAATAGTCTAACATACAGCGTAATCATCTAATCTGCTTTTCTTCAGCTCTAATCTATTTCTCTTCTTCGTGAAGCTCTCTCTCTCTCTCTTTCGTTTAACTGGTGGTGGAGGATATTTGTTGAAGATCAAAGGACTTGAAGGTGTTCATAGTGGGAGGCTAAAAGAGTTTGGAGGAGATTAGAGGATGATGGAGGCAGTAACGGAGGAATCACGTTCAAGACCTAAGCGATGCAGCCCGCATAAGGTACCTCCTAGGCCTAGATGCTCTGAAAACCTAAGCGGGCAGCTCGGCCTAGATAAGAGCCTAGGTGGGCTAGGCGGGAGCCTTTTGAAGCATTGAAACTAAGGATGTGCAGAAAGGAATATAAACAAGTAGTTGGGAGTAAAATATCTTAGTAGTTTTTACTCGTTATGGAAACGACGACCTTTAAAGAATGTATTCTAGACAATAATACTGAAACATCTTTACAACTGTTTTCATCTCTATACTATTCATTTGTTAGGTCATTATTCTCCTAATGGTCATAAAGGAAATTTTTTATTTTTTAGTATTTCAAGAAACCAAAAACTTTCATATTTACCCAAGGTTATTTAAGAAAATATTAACCGTCTCACGTATCATGTAAAACAGCAGGCTAAACACTTTTATCTAATAGAAAATTTCATAAACTTGAAAGTCTTTTACGCTATTTACCAAACCATATTTAATTGTTTCACCTATTTAATAAATATAAATATCCCATACAGAATTTTTCAGACATGAGCTAACAATTATCATTTTACCCGTGCTGCAATTTAAGTTTTGTTTTTCTTTTCCATATATGCTAAAGTTTGAGGGCTTGGAGATTAGGAACTTCGAAGATGGAAGAACTAGAGGTAAGGATCATCATTCTGGTTAACGCACTTTGTACAATGTCTTTGTACCTGGCTCATTACACCCATGAATTGAAGTGGAGAGCATGGCTCAGTACACTCATGTGGAAAAAACTAACCAATAAGCATTTAATTTGAAGATCACCCTACAAAATCTAGTTCCCCCCACCATAATCAATTTAAACCGAAACAAAAAGTAGATAGAGATTTCATAAGATGGGTTTGATAGGATTAAAGAGAGGATCTTAGAGGGACTTTGTTGACTTTTTCATGAAGTGGACACCAATAATTAGACAGATGATTGTATGAGATTTAGACGGTTTCTACTGTTTGCCTATAATTGTGTATGTTGTGTTTGGATGCCTCTTTCACCCCAGCTTCAATAAATTGTTGATACATGTATATATTACTTCAGTTGGTGGTGGTGGAGCTGGTGATATTGGTGGTAGCGTGTGTGCTTGTGCATTCAGGTGGGCAGTAGAGGGTGCTTTTGGGCATCTAAAATTAAGATATAAGCTCAAATATGACGAGTCAGAAAGCAAATGGGTTAATTCAACTGTGAACCAATAAACAAGATTTGCAACAATAAAATGTCTACATAGACAAAACATGAACATATTAGAAACTATAAACATGTATCATCGGTCATCACCCAACATAATGACAGATCAAAATTAGCTAGTTGAATACATCCCCAGTCAAGGGAATTTCAAGTGAACTCGGGATGATGATCCCAACAGTTAAGATCCGTCCTAAATATTCAAGTTTGGGTACTTCAAGAACCCAGATCTGACAAAATCTCCCCATCTTCATCGGGATAAGTGAGTGTTATCAATGTGAGAGGCGCAATGCGGGGCGTAAAGTCCCTTTACACAGATGTGCAGGATGTTTTACCCGAGTGAAGCGAGGCGCACACCGCACACAATTTTCAAGATAAATAATCAATTGTGAAGAACATGTTTATGAATTTTAACACAAAAAATATCCCAAGATAAATAACATCTACTACTAAATCACAAAATAAGGTCATAATTCCTAATGCTAACACATCCAACATAGTAGCGAATTTCATAATTTCCCAAATCAAAAGTCAAATCCAGACTAGTATTGAAGAAACATCAAATAATAGACGAGGATAGTTAGGGTCCTCAATCAAACAACTAAAAAGGCCTAATGGGTTTATTTTGTTTTTTGGGATATGGGTATTGGGTATAAAAAAGTATAAAAACCAGATTAAAATGTTAAAGAACGAAAATATACAAGGTTGCATGCACTTTGTTCTTCAGAAGCACAAAAGGCGTTGCTACATCAGATCACTTCACCACCACCGCACAACGCAGGACGCACGAGGAACGGTAAGGCATGCACCTTTGATAACACTGATATAAGTTATAGAGAACAACTAGTTCTTCACACTCCAAGCATATTAAAGTTCACGAATTTCATGGCCCTACGTCTGACCTACCTTGTACGGGTAACTGCCCAACTTTGTAGCCAAGGAAATAAATCCACAAGAATCTGGTTTCGGCTCTGCACATTTCAGTATATGTATGTGATACAGATCTTACCCTCAAGCTACCTGACACAACTTGTGCAGCTTGCACATATGCCCCATGCTATACACACAAAAAGCAATTCTAATGTGCAAAGTATGATTTTCCATACAGAGCAATCAAACAAATTTTACAGCACAGTTTAAAGTTTAAACAGACAGTACTTCAAGTGAGAAAGTAATACATGCTCTTTATATTATGTACAAGATGAAAATTTTGTGTAGCACTAAAGTCCAAAAAGGAAATAGCCAACCAAGTGCAATTTCTTTACAACAAGTACTCGTACCTGAGAGGCTGCAGAAGCTTCAGCTGCGTTTTTGGGGTCAGCCCAGCTAATGGTGGGATTGCTTCCGTCTATCTTAAAATTAGGATTTGTCATTTTTTGCCTTGCATACTCAGCACAAGCGTGATTGTAATACTCAACAAAAAGAAAGCCACGATTCCGCTCTGGATTTTGTAGGTCCTGAATGACAACTGGAAATATTGAACATACAAGTAGATGTTTATTTTGGTACACAAGCTTATCTTACATCAGGAGAAACCTACCTTAAAGCATTCAATATTTTCCACTCCAGGGCCAGTCTCCACAAGTATTTTCCTCAATTCTTCTTCTGACAAGTTCTTTGGAACATTTCCAACAAATAATCTGTATTTGACTTGAGACAGTGAACATCTCAAGGTTCTTCCCTGAAATGATGCGGAAAAAAAAAGGAAATAGATTATATTCAAGCTCGCAATCAAGCTAACCTGTGGAATAAACCTATCTTGCATGTCCCTGAACAAGCACATTACCTTGAATTCTTTATCTTGCACTTCTTCAATGGCTTTCTGTGCAGCATCCTTTGCTGTGAATGAAACAAAAGCAAAACCCTTGCTTTCCCTTTTTTCCTTGTCCTTCACCAACTTTACCTGCCAATGTCAACCATCACAAAGGTTAAACTTTGTTGAAAAACCACAAATATCTAACATGATAATATCTAACCTCAAAAATTTCACCGAAGGGTTCACAAAGCTCTCTTAGGTCCTCCTCTGTTGCATCACGGGGAAGCCCACCAATGAAAACTTCTGAGCCATGAGGGGGAAGAGAGAGCAACTCAGCATGTTTCTCTCTCTCAGCCTCATCTATTGGCTCAACGGCATTTTCCTCATGTGTCACGGAGTTAGAAGCATCCATAGTTTCATCAGGCTCAGAAACTTTAACACGCTCCTCCTCTTCAGAGACATGATCTTGTGCATCCTCTTTGTAGTCATCTCTGACTCTCCTATAGCTATCATCATCATCTGCTGGATCTTGCTCCTCAAATTCATCTCTTGTTCTCCTATAGCTATCATTTCCGGCAGAATCTTGCTCTCTGTATTCATCTCTGCTCCTGTATCCATCATCCTCTACAGGGTCTTCATCATCCATCATATCTTCAATGTCATTGTCTCCATCAAGGTCAATTTGCTCTTCAGGTTCTTCTGATGCACGTTGGTCAGCCATGGTTATGTATTATATCACTTTATCCTATTGCATCTGCTTCGAGCCTTAAAATGAAATCATTAGCGCGTAGTTAGAGCCTATTGAACACAGCAATTATTTAGGAAAGATGGCACAGACTGAGAAACTAAAAATGGGTATGGGGCTGTTGCTAGCATTATCTTAAGCTATCTTTTTAGTGTATGCCAAAAGAGAAAAACCCATTTTGGGATTTGTTTAGTCAGGAAGCACATCGATTTTTTATTTATTTATAAACTTCCTCTAATATCTATTGGCTATACGAGGCTTCCTTTCTAAAATTTTGATTGAGGCTTTTCCACAAACACACAAAGGGCAAAATATATCTACAGATAGCGACAGCCAAACAACCAAATGAACCCCAAAAAAGGATCAAATTATTTCGTTTTTATATTACAATCTAAATCCATTTTAGAAATTAAGCCGTTCCGGTTTAAGGCAACGAAGAAAACATGGCATATTTCTCATTGCAACTTCCAAAAGAGTCAACAGATGGAATTATGCACTTTAAAAAAGAATAAAGTTCACAAATTCCCAAAAAAAGGAGAAAAAAATAATCCACTCCTTTATTCTCTCTTCAGTAAGAACTCGGACAACTGTTCCTGTTGCTGCTATGCTGATTCATCGCAGAGGACTCGAAAAAATCGAGAAAAAACCCCAAAAAAACGGAGAGAAGAATAGAAGAAGAAAGGATTAGGGTTAAAATTAGGATTTTCGATAAAAGAATGAAAATTTAAAGAGCTACTACCACTGATTGTCGCTTGCCCTTGCCGCTTAATCCTCGCCGTCGCCGCCTCTCAGTCGCCGGAGTGCCGTCGCCGCAAAGCCCTAGGTGAGAGACGGTGAGAGAGAGATTGCGTGAAATGAATAACGGAAAGGGATCGAACTAGGGATTTTGTTATTGGGATAACGGGTCAGTTTTAATTTGTTAACGGGTTTCGGCCCAAACAGTGTAGATGACTACATGCGCCCGTACATCATCAGAACGGAACTTCAATTTTTTTCCGGCGTTGGGCAAACTTTTAAGCGGTTTTGGTTATTCATTAAAAGTAACTAGATGACAAGGGAGTGTTTATTTCACTCAGAATAGAAATTGGATCTGACAGAGGTAAAATTATAAATAAAGGATTCTAAATATATCTTATGTTGACAAAACACAAATTATTAGTATAAATCCGAAAATAGAAGTGTAAGAAATCCAGGCCTGTTACGGGGTAGCAATCGTGATTTCACTGTCCTAGAAGATTGAGGACTCACCTATCGCCCTGGCGCAGTTAATCCTCTTCCCCTAACAGTAAAAGTCCTCGGAAATTGCCGGCCTCTGTACTCGGGCGAGAGTAGCAGAGCTTCAGTTCAGACGAAGATGGTTGTCCGAAAATTAAATAAATAAATAGCAAAAGATTTTAAACAGAATGGTAGAAGCTCTTGAGAAGAGAGGGGAAGGCTTGTTCAGTTGTTGTGTCTCTCCGAATAGGGCTTGGGCTGATTATATAGCCTCCAAAACACTTAGCTGTTGCTAATTACTCGCGCACGTTTCACAGAGATCTCGCACATGTTACCACGATGTCATAATTCTCGTAACCGTTACAACCTTGTGTAAAACGTGCAAAAATAAAAGCTTGAGAGGCAAAATGGCGTGCATGTGCGGTGTGGCGCGCGTGCGTGTGGCGAGGCGTGGCATGCGCGCACGTGTGTTATGCAAAGCCCAAAAAACCCAAAAATAATATTCAAAGCCCAATAAGGAGTGTTCCATTATAAACCACTTACAATTCAATTCACTTTCCAATGTGGGACTATTCACAAGGCCAAAATACCTTTTTCTCAACACGTATAGCTACACCCCCCCCCCCCCCCCCCTCAAAAGCCATATTTGACTGAAAATTAAAAACAATAAATAAATCAATAAATCACAAATTAAATATAGGTTGGGCAACCTTTCGTATCGTGAATTCGGGAGAGGTACCTTCCGGCTTTGAACCTTTCCTTAGTGAGTTCACCGCCACCTGAGAGACATAATGGACTAAGCCTTGAATTAGGCCCCTTGAACCATGTATTGATAAAAACACACACAATATGTCTTCATCTATTGAGCAAAGCGGGTTGAGCGTTAAAGGCCATGCTCACAATAACCGACTCATGAGAGTTTCTAGGAGTTAGCCCAGCCCAGCCCCCCCAACCGCAGCCATCATGGTTCCTCTCACGTAGGTAAGTTCTCCAATGGTACTACAGGTGGATATCATACCCTCCGCAATACATGCCTTGGACTTATTAAGAGTAAAACTCAGCCTAACCAGCTGTATCATAAAAGCATTGTCATCATAGAGAAGGGGTACTAGCACATGCTACATATCGATATATGAATATATCTGGGTCGATGCTCCACACGAGTGTCACTAGTCCAGCCTATTTCTACCACATTGAACCAACATTGGGACTACGTCTCCAAATAAGGGTTGGGTTGCCGCTGTCAGTGACCTCACTTATGGGCTTAACCTCATCTCCCTCGATGAATCCAGAACCACACTCCTGGATAATCTTTTAGTCAAAGGGTCAACAAGTTTCTTCTCAGATTTTACAAAGTCTAAGATCACAACTTTACCTATCAAGCATTATACAGATTTATATCTTATTTTAATATGTTTGTTGAGTTTTTTATTTACATGCACTTGCTTTAGAAGCTCTATGGTAGATCTAGAATCAAAATGAATGAAAATTGGAGGAGAGGGTTTACTGATGGATATTCAACTCACCGATACCGCTCGGATATGGTGGGCAGCTGAGAAGACTCATTTGGAGAGGCCCATCCTGTGGGAGACGTTCATCGAGCACTTCAACAGGAAATATTTTCCTCAGTCAGCTCGGGATGAACTGCTATGTAGATTTGTTGAGCTTAAGCAAGGAGGGCGAACAGTTGATGAGTACGAGGCTGAGTTTTCTTCTTTGAGTCGATATGCTCCCCACTTGGTTACAGACCCTACGATTATGAGGCATCAATTTCAGAAGGGTCTGGGCAAGTACATGAGGATGGCTTTGGCAGGTAGAGCTTTGGCGACCCATGATGCGGTGCTAGATGCAGCTCTCGAGATTGAGAGCGTACATAAGGAACCTGAAGACTCACATGTGATTCAGAGCAGGGCACCCATAGTTCCAGATAGGAGTGGCGAGCGTCCTCCTCAGAGACAGTAGCAGAACCCGCAGAGGCAGCAGCATTCTCAACGTCAGCCATTTCATCAGGCTTATCCTTATCAGCTTCATAGAGTGCGGTCTCATAGCCAGTCCCCGGTGATGTGTTCTTATTGTGGCTATCTCGGGCATACACAGC
>NC_033794.1:28856907-28862410 GCF_001876935.1 Asparagus officinalis
CGTTTGTGCTACACCTATGGGTCCCCCAACCATCTCAGTCCGAATTGTCCGCATAAGCAACAGGTCCATTTGCCACCTCCTCCAGTTCGGGCAGCTCTTCCAGCTCCACCTCGCCCAGCAGCACCAGCTCAGCAAGGATCCTATCCCCGAGTAGGGCCTCTTCCCCCGTAGAGACAGGTATTTCAGCAGGCGTGAGGGCAACAACCATTACGACAGACATTCATGATGACGGCCGCAGAAGCTGAGGCGAACGATCAGGTTATCATTGGTAAGAACTGTTCACTCTTAGTTTTACTTGCATATGAAATTTTCTTTATTTAGCATTACCTGATGATATCATAATAGGACTTGTTTATGAGTGCTAAGTTTAGTTGCATTTACCTCCTCATGTAATAGGCAAGTCTCTTGTTTCTTCCGTGCCTACTTTAGCACTTTTGACCCCGGAGCTTCCCACTATTTCTTGTCTCCTCTGCTTATGGACATCGTTCCATATCTATCCTTGGGTTCTTATTTTAATTCCGAGTGCGGAATTTGTTTTAAGGAGGATAGAATGTAAGGACCATGAATTTTAATAATAGTTGAAATAAATTTTTAGTATTTTAAAATATTTAATTATGATTTTTAAAATAGTATTTATATTTTTCTCGAATTTCTACAATTTTCTATGATTTAAAGTCAAGGTTTTATATTTATTTAAATGATTTAAATATTTATAAATTTATTTAGTGTAGTGAAAATTTTTGGGATTTATCCGTTGTGTTACTGATACTATTACGTATTATTTTAAATAATATGCCGTATTATTATTACTATTACGTATTAATTCTTGTATTGTGTTGAATTATTAATTACGTATTATTTGTGTAAATTATTGTATTATTTTAATTATTACGTATCAGCCGTCGTATTAGCATAACTGGTACGTTTTATCGTGTAGATAATTGTCACATAATTATTTGATTTTAAATATAAGTAAATATATTATTATTATTATTTATTCTCATTAAATTATACAATATGGATATATTTCGACTATTTCGTATCAACTGTTGTATTAGCACAACAAGTACATTTTTATTTGTAGATAATTATCCTGTATTTATTTTAATTTTTAAATATCATTAGTTATTTCTTTTTAATTAATTTTGTTTTAACTTAATTAACCCTAATTCCCGTACTCTCTCTTCCCATTCATTCCCTCAAATCACTCCCCATGATTTTCTCCAGCCATAAATCATTCTTTCTATTTTCTCTCATTTTCAAAATCATACCAAATAATTCTCCCGTAATCAAATCAAATCCCTTCCTTTCTCTCTCCAATATCTTTTCAAATCCCTGATGTACACTCTCTCTTACTCTTTTCTCTCTCTAATAATATCCCTCAAATCCAGCTCATCCTCCTTCTCTCTCCAATCACCCTCTCTCTCCTCTTATTTCTTCTTCCCTCTCGTTCTCTCTCAATTCCAGAGAACCCAAAAAAAAGAAAACCCCAACCCAACTTCTAATCTCATCCCAGATGACCCCCCTCCCTTCGCCGCACGAACGCCACCCTAGCCGCTGCTCTGACGACCGCGACACCCAACCGCCCGAACTCCGTCTTGCCAAACGCCCTCTCTCCCTACTCGCCGCCTGCCGTCTCCACCCTCTCCTCCGCCCGTGAACCTCTCGAGCCCGACGCTAAGCCGCCATCTCCTCCATCCCCTGCACCACCCGTCGCCTCAGCTCTCTTCGCCGCCTGCCCCAAGTCGAGAACCCGGCCCAGTTCGCCGACAACCACGAAACTAGTCGGCCTCTGCCTTCTCGCCGCCATAGCAGCCTCCCTCGCTGAACTCACCTCGCCGTCAAGCCCCGTGGCCGTCATCGTCGCAGCCCAGGCCTAAGCCCCCCGTCCCCTCTTCCATCTCCGGCCCACCCCAGCCTCCTTCGCCACCAGCAGCCCCTCCTCTCCGTCCTTCCCTGAGATCCGTCGCCTGAGCTCCACCCGTCGCTGCTGCTCCGACCCCTGCAGCAACCTGCCTATAGCCACCGACCTCTGTCAGCCCTAAACCCATCGTCAATGCCGCTGCCCTCATCCCGCTCGAGCCGTCGACGTCGCAGTTCAGATACACCGCTCAATCAACCTCAGATCCGCCGTTGACTGTGCCGTTCAGATTCGTTGTACCGCATCCGTTGTGGCATCACTGCCTCGTCATCAGACCCCATGGTCTCGCAGGCAAGATCTCGTTTTCCCTTGGCTTGTTATTCCATTATTTATATCCGTTATTAATTGATTGCGTAGATTACACTGTGATATGATTAGCTATAGTGTATATTGTTATTACATGCGTGGGATTGCTTGACATGAATAGCTGTGTGGAAGCTTGTTGTGTTATCACTTAGTTGTTATCCAATAGGAGAGACTGTACGTGAAGACGACTTCTGTTAAAAGTATGATTTATAAGCGTGCTTCAAAGCATGGCTATACTCACTCGACATCGATATCCTGATGTGAGGAGTCCTGAGTTCCCTCGATATCGATATCCCGGTATGAGGTTTCCTTGATTATTATTATTATTATAGCATCGACTAGACGATGCACTCTTGATCGGACGTGTTGTGGGTCACGATTATTTTCATAGTTTTACAGAAGTCGTTCCACGGTTACTCTGTGGTTAGTGCATGATATTTCATGTACAGTTACTTAATTAAACTGATAAACATGGGGATATAAAGGGGATTTGGATGAAGAATATCACATTTATATAAACGGGCATATGCGCTTTCTTGATATTGTGAGTTATATATATATATACTTGGGTCGGAGAGCCAAACTTGACTTGAGGACGGCCCCCGGACGACTTTACGGGGACCCGATTATATATATGAAAATATTCTTCTCCAATTCAAATAACATGTAAAACAAGAATAATATGCTTGCGTGTTTTATGGTGGACTTTGTTGGTTTTATGAGATGTAGACTAGTTGTATTTCTGTTCATACATAGATCGGGATTAATAATTAATTATCTACACTTTGAGACATAAGGTATATACATGAGGGTTTCCTTGTTTGGATTATTTCGCTCGACGTACTACGTCTCAAGTTATAGGTATTTAAGTATTAATTCCATCTAGTTGTGTGATTTGGATACTTGGATGATTACCCTGTTGGCTAGCTGCGTGATCTTGACACTTGGATGATTTCCTTAGATTCTTCTGATGATTTTATTTCAGTGATAGATTGCATTTAGATTATTAGTAATTCATTTGCATATTATTATTATTATTATTATCACTGTTTTTGCTTTGGTCGTTCGACTGTTCCTATTTTTCCTTGTGGGATCTTGCCGTGTGCCATACATGCTGACGTACACCTGTTTTTTCTGGTGTACGTCAGATTTAGGAGATGAACAGCCTCAGTTCGGGACAGTACAGGAGCCAGAGGATTTGCAGCAGTAAGGTCTTCCAGATGGATCAGAAGAACAATCTAAAGCTTAGACTTTTCTTTATGTAGTAGTTGATGAACGCTAGATCTCTTTTGCAGAACCTTACTTTAGTCTGGTGTTGGATTTAGTTGTTTTAGTAGTACTTTCCTTTTATTTCTATTGGACTATGTATTTTTATATTTTTAGTTGGACCGTTTTGTAATAAGGGCGTGTTTGACCCAACTCTGTGTCTTGGATGATATTCTATTGTGATATGTATCTTTTCCATTCTGAGTTGTTCATTATACTCTTACTATGTGTGATCGGGGACCTGTGACTTCGTATATTATATTTTTGATGCTTAGCGTATTAGATTGAGTAGAAAGAGTTTTATTATTTATTTCTACTCAACCTAATACGTCACGGGCTTGTTCACGTTCCGATTCCCCTGGTATTTTGGGAAGCGGGGCGTGACAGGGATCAAATGAAGTTTAAAGAGAAGATCTTTTAACCATTCTGTTTCTATACAAGTGGTATCAAGAGCAATCAATTCAGACTCCATGGTGCTTCTAGCAATTATTGTTTGCTTACTGGATTTTCAGGATATAGCAGCAAAATATATATCCAGATGTAGACTTTACACTGTTAGAATCTGTGACCCAATTTGCGTCATTGTACCCTTCTATTGCATTAGGGTATCCAATGTAAGTCAAGCAATAGTCAAATGTGTCTTTCAAGTATTTGAATATTCTCTCTAAGGCAGACCAGTGATCTAAGTTAGAGTTACTGGTATACCAGCTCAGTCTCCCTACAACATAAGCTATATTGGGTCTGTTCTGGTTGGATATGTATAGAAGAGATCCAATCATCTGAGAATACTTCAGCTGAGAGACAGGTTCGCCTTCATTCTTCTTCAAGGATATAGAAGAATCATAAGGTGTGGAAACAGGTTTAGAGTTATGATAGTTGAATTTGATCAGCATTTTCTCAATATTGCAAGAAAGACTCAAAAATATTCCCCTAGTGTCTCTAGTGATTTTCATTCCAAGTATCATATCAGCAAGACCTAAGTCTTTCATATCAAAGTTCTTGGAAAGATAACCCTTCACCTTTAAAATTAGTTCAAGAGATGTTCCAAAGATAATGATATCATCAACATAGAGACAGAGTATGACATAGTTATTATTAACACTTTTGAGTAAACACATTTGTCGTGTTCATTCACAGTGAAATCATATTATGTAATAACTCTGTCAAATTTTTGGTGCCATTGTTTAGGATCTTGTTTAAGTCCATACAAAGATTTAACAAGTTTGCAGACTTTGTTTTTCTGACCCTTGGCAATGAAGCCTTCAGGTTGGGTTAGAAATTGTTTTCTTCATTGTGACCGAATCTATTACAACTCCAGGTGTTATAATAAACTCAACAAAAAGTTAGTCTTTTTATAAGATTTTTACACAATGGAAATAACTGATTATAATCTCTTTTAAATAACACACAGATCCTATTTATTAGTCTCTGTTTACGTGGGATCTTTGTCGGTGCCGGGGACGTTGATATCCGTTGACCGCCTACGGATCAGATCTGGTTAACAGAATAATTAATCAGAGCTCCTACTTCACTAATGAAGTGTTCGCTAAAGTACTGATATCGACCAAGCGAAATCGGTACTCTTCTCGAGATTAAGACCAAGCTTAATCTCAAGGAAATGTGGAAATGGGCTTCAGATCCTTCGAAAGACTTCTTCTTTATGCCAAAGTTCATCGGGATCTCGTTAGCCCTTGCTGAAATTCATGACTCTTGGCTCTAAAATTCGACAGCACCTCATCGTCTTGATAAAATTCTGCCCCTTTAGAATGGAGGCCCCGGGCTTGTATTTATAGGGTACCGGATAGGGGTATTTAGATAAGAATGAATGATTTAACCCTATATTCAGTTAATAACAGCCTAACCATATTTCTGGATGATATCCAATCAGTTGAGACACTCAGGAATGAACAAATCCCGAGAAAATAGCAAAAGACCCATCCAAAACACGTTTGGAGCTCGGGACTGCGCGGCAGGTCCTGTTGACCCGCGAGGGGCGTGGGTCAGTCGTGA